>NC_054846.1:28332727-28635757 GCF_018345385.1 Vulpes lagopus | reverse complement strand
AAATATTAGGTCTTTTGGATGGTTTCTGGTCTAGTTTTCTTATTTACTAAAACTGGAAACTTTAGGATCATAACTGCATTGGTTCTTTAATGGGTTTTTAAAATTCTTGAATCTTCATGTTCTCAAAAAAGCATTTTACTTTCAATGATTTTTCTCGTGTTTTTCTATTTCATTTTTGCTTTTACTTCTATTACTCTCTTTTACTTACTTTGCATTTAATTTTCTCTTCTTTTACTAGTTTTTTTCTTTTACTAGTTTCTTAAAATAGAACTGTAGATCATTGATTTGAGGCCTTCCCCTCCCCACCAAATACTTCTTCAGTTGTATCCAATAAATTTTGATATGTTGTGTTTTCAGATCAAAATCCTTTCTAATTTCCCTTTTCATTTCCTTTTTGACCCATGAATTATTCAAAAGTATGTTATCCAATTTCTAAATATTTGTAGATTTCCCTGATACCTCCTGTTATTGATTTCTGATTTAATGCTTTTGTGATCAGAGAACATACTTTGTATGATTTGATTCTTTTATACTTATCAGTATTTGTTTTATGGTCTATCTTGATAAATGGTCCTTGTGCCCTTGAAAGGATTGTGTATGCTACTGTATTTGGTAAACTATTATATAAATGTTAATTAATTGGGTTAAGTTGGTTGACAGTATTAATCAAATCTTCTGTATCCTTACTGATTTTCTCTACTTCTTTTACCAATTATAGAGAAAAAGACCTGGAAAACTCCCAACTATATTTTTTCAACTCATCTTGTTTCTTCTTCATGTATTCTGAAGCCTTGCTATTAGGTCCACAAACATTTAGGATTGTTATATTCTCTTGATAAGTTAGCTCCTTTATCAATATGAAATGTCCCTCTTTATCTCTGGTAATACGCTTTGATCTGAAATCTACTTTTTCTAACAATAATGTAGCCACTACCAAAAGCTTTCTTTTATTAGTGTTAGCATGGTATGTCTTTTTCTATTCTTTTACTTTTATTTTTAAATTTATTTTATTTTTTTAAGATTTTTTAAAATTGTATTTATTCATAAGAGACACAAAGAGAGGCAGAGACACAGTTAGAGGGAAAAGCAGGCTCCCTGTGGGGAACCTGATGGGGGACTTGATCCCAAAACTCCAGGATCACGACCTGAACCAAAGGCAGATGCTCAACCACTGAATCACCCAGGTGCCTCCCATTCTTTTACTTTTAACTTAATTATGCTTTTGTATTTAATTAATTTATTAATTTATTAATCTATTTATTTATAGCAGTGGGAGGGGCAGAGGGAAGAGGAGAGAATCTCAAGAAGACTCCCTACTAAGTGTGGAGCCCAATGTAGGCTTGATCTCACAACCCTGAGATCAAGATCTGAGCTGAAATCAAGAGTTGGACACTTAACCAACTGAACCACCCAGGCACCCCACCCCAGTTATGTCTTTATATTTAAAGTTAATTTCTTGGGGCACCTGGGTGGCTCAGTCAGTTAAGTACCCAACCCTTGATTTTAGCTCAGGTCTTGATCTCAGGGTCCTGAGCTCAAACCCCATGCTCCCAGCATGGAGCCTACTTAAAAAAAAAAAATGTGAATTTCCTCAGTTGCATCTTTTAAAAAATTTCATCCAATTTGATAACCTATGCCTTTAATTGGAGTGTTTAGATCATTTACATCCAGTGTGACTGTTGATATGGTTGTGTTTAAATCTGGTTTTGGTTTTTGTTTATATTCTATTCCTCTTTTTTTTCTATTGTCTATTGGATTGATAATTTTACGGTCCTTTTTATTTCCTTTTTTGTTTATTAGTTGTAACTTAAAAAAAAAAAAAACAGTGGTTGCTTTAGAGTTTATAGTATACATCCTTAACTTAATACAGTCTATCCTTAGGTACTATTTATTACTTCACGTATAGCATAAGAAACTTAGAACACCGTAGTCCCCTTTCCTCCTTTCAACCAGTGCTCCATTGTTGTCATGCATTTGACTTCTATATATAATACAAACTTCAGAACACATTAATATTTTTGCTCTAACAAGTCAATTATCTTTTATTTTTATTTTTTAAGTAAACTCTATCTCCAACGTTCATGACCCCAAGGTCAAGAGTCACATGCTCTAAGCCAGGTGTCTCTCAATTATCTTTTAAAAAGATTTTTAAAATAAGAAAAAAAAGTATTTTGCAAGTATCCACTTATTTTCCCTTTTGATGATTTTCACTCCTTTGTGTATATAGATCCAGATATCTATTTGACATCATTTTTCTTCTGCCTGACGGACTTCTTTCAATATTTCCTGTAATGAAAATCTGCTGGTTAATGAACTTTTTTCTATGTCTGAAAAGTATTTATTTCATCTTAATTTTTAAAAGATATATTTACTGGGTATAGAACTGTAGGTTGATAAATTTTTTTCTATCAGTACTTTCAGGACCTGCCCCACTGTTTTTTGCCTTGCTTTGTTTCTGTCAAAAAGGTTTCATTCTTACATTTGTTCTTCTGTTCATCATGAATTATTTTTTCATCTGGCTGCTTTAAGATTTTCTCTTTATTATTTCTTATTAAACAAATTAATTATGATGTGCCTTGGGATATTTTTCTTCTTGTTTCTGTGTTTAAGGCTTGTTGTACTTCTTGGATCTGTGGATTTATAGTTACAATCAAATTTAGAAAAACTACAGCCTTTTTCTTTCTTTCTTTCTTTCTTTCTTTCTTTCTTTCTTTCTTTCATTCATTTTTTTTCCTGTTCCCTTCCTTTTTCCTCTCTCCTTTGTGGACTCCAACTACACATACATTAGACTGCTTGAAATTATTCCTCAGCTCACTGATTGATTGATTGATTGATCTTTCTTCCCCCATGTTTCATATTGAATCACTTCTATTACTCTGTAGTGAACTTCACAAATCTTCTCTTCTACTAATCCCATTCAATGTATTTTTCTTTTTCTCCTCCATTCAATGTATTTTTCATCTCAGACATTATATTTTTCAATGGTGAAAGTTCAGCTTAGATTTTTGCTATATTTTTCATGCTCTGCTTAACACGGTCAATCTTTCCTCTACACTCTTGAACATAAGAAACATAGTTATAAGAATATAACTGTTATAACTGTTGTAATGTTCTTGACTCCTAATTCCATTATTTGCATCACTTGTGGATCTGTGGATATGTTTCTATTAATGTTTACATTCATTATGTATTATATTTCTCTGTTTCTATTAATGTTAACATTCATTATGTATTATATTTCCTGCTTTTTTGCGTGGCTTGGTTTGTTGCAAAATGCTGTGAATTTTATCTTGTTGAGTGCTGAATATTTTTGTATTCTCGAGCTTCCTTCTGAGATGCAATTAGATTACTTGAAAATAGCTCAATCGTTTTGAGGCTTGCTTTTAAGTTTTGTTAGGTGGGACTGATGTATCCTTTAGTATAGGGCTAATTCTGCCCTTTTATTGAGGCAGTACCCTTCTAATTACTGACTATTACAAGGTTGAATTACAAGATTTCCCCTCCAGCTGACTACTCCTGGTCCTATATAACCTCTGAGGATTTGCTTCTTCTCTCTTTTAGGGTAGTTCTTTCTTTGGCCTCAGTAGTTTTCTTACACAACTGTGTTTATCAATACACTGGAAGTCACTTCCAGTATACTGCTCTCCTCTCTCATACTCTGCCTTGCAAACTCTAGTCATCTTTCCTTCCCAGACTCTCAGCTCTTTAATTAAAAAAATCCATTAGGCTCCTCCTAGGTTCCTGCTCTCTGCACCCCAGCCTGGAAGCTCTCTCTAGATAATAAACTGGGACAGTCATAGAGCTCACCTCATTTGTTTCTGCTCTTTCAGGGATCACTGTTCTCTGCTACCTGATATCCAAAACCTGAAAACAGTTGTTTCATATATTTCATCCATTTTTTTTAGTTGTTTCAGGCAGCAGGGTTAGTTTGGTTCTTATTACTGCATGTTGGATAAGAGCTAAAGTCTAAAACACAAAGGCAGCTTAACTTTTCTAAAGTACAATTTATAAAACTGTAACTGGATTAAGCCCTTATTTTTTTTAAGACTTGTTTATTTGAGAGAGAGAGAGACAGCACAAGTGGAAGGGACAAAAGGAGAGGGAGAGAGTCTGAAGTGGACTCTGTTCTGAGCATGGAGTCTGATGTGGGGCTTGATTCCAGGACCCTGAGATCATGACCTGAGTGAAACCAAGTCAGTTGCTTAACTAACTGCACCACCCACGTGTCCCAAGCCCTTATTTTTATATAAAAATTTCTAGAAATGACATATTGACTTTTTAGTAGAGATTTTATTTATTTATTTATTTGAGAGAAAGAATGAGCATGGAGGGCAGAGGGAGAGGGCAAAGAAGGCTCCCCACTGAGCAGCAAGCCTGATGCAGGAATGATCCCAGGACTCTGGGACCATGACCTGAGCTAAAGGTACTTAACTGACTAAGCCACCCAGGTGCCTGGAAGTTTGATAATAAAGCTAGAAGTATGGTCAGATTTAGTAGATTAAAAAACCTGGAAAAACAAATTAGTTTTCTTACTGGTATCTCAAACTAAGAAATGTGAAAAGTAATTTAAAATATAAATACCTAAATTTTCTAAGTTTCTTCAATAATTCTATTTTAGGGGATCCCTGGGTGGCTCAGCGGTTTTGCACCTGCCTTTGGCCCAGGGTGTGATCCTGGAGTCCCAGGATCGAGTCCCACATCAGGCTCCCTGCATGAAGCCTGCTTCTCCCTCTGCCTGTGTCTCTGCCTCTCTCTCTCTCTCTCTCTCTCTCTCTGTGTGTCTCTCATGAATAAATTAATAAAATCTTTTAAAAATAATTCTATTTTAGTAATTTGTACCTTTTAATAAATGGGTAACCCTCACTATAACTTTCTTTATAATTTATGATACCTGTTATACTTGTCTTTTTATTTTTTATGTTTATGCTATGCTTTGATTCATCTTTATATTCTCATTTAATACCATGTCTTATAGATTCTCAATAATATGTATTTAAGCTTCCAATTGAGCCCCATGTTGGGATCTGCACTCTGCATGGAGTCTGCTTGAGATTCTCTCTCCTTTCTCTCTCTCTCAAATAAATAAATAAATAAATAAATCTTTAAAAATGTATTGAAGGAGTGAGTCATTATAGAATTACGTTAAGACAGATTTATTTAAATTTTGTGATATATGAATAATAATATAAATAAAATTGGGCACCAGGGTGGCTAAGTTGGTTGAGCATCAGTCTTTGGCTCAGGTCATGATCCAGGGTCCTAGGATCAAGCCCCATGTTGGGCTCCCTACTCAGTGGGGAGTCTGCTTCTCCCTCTCCCTCTGCCTCTCCTTCTTACTCATGCTCCCTCTCTCTCAAAAATAAATAAATAAATAAATAAATAAATAAATAAATAAAATCTTTCAAAAAAGTAAAGGTTAAAAAATGCATATATAATAAAATATTTGTATAATGTGCATTTTATTCATAAGAGGATATACTAGGTACATAGTAATTCACAGTAAACTATTATCTTACAAAATATCTTACTACATGTTAATCTTATACCATATCCAACATGACTAGTAAAATTTTACTTTATAGAAAAAATGAATTTAATATTAGTAAAAATTAAAATACTTTTTGAAGGGCACCTGGGTGGCTCAGTGGTTGAGTGTCTGCTCAAGTTGTGATCCCGGAGTCCTGGGATCAAGTCTCCCTCTGCCTATGTCTTTGCCTCTTTCTGTGTCTCTCATAAACAAATAAATAAAATCTTAAAAAATAAATACAATAAGTACTTTTTGAGTGCTAAATTTGAATAATATATTTTCAGGAATAAACTTACACCCACTGCAAGAATGATAGCATATTTAGAGAGGAATCCTGGATCTCTGGCCTAATCTAATAAAAAGACCAATCAGCACTAAAAATGATTTCTGTACAAGAAAAATAATCATAGTTCTTCCTTACTCTATTTAAGCCCAGTTAGAATAACATCTATGTTGAGAAATATTTCCAGTTGTATTCATTTGTTTTATGTGGTTGTTTGCTAATTGTTTACACATAGCTTCTGGTTAATTCGGTTGAATATTGTTACACATTGACAACTGTTCCATTTCTTGTTAGGTGGATGGTATACCTAAGACCTAAGCATGGAAACTGATATATTTATCTCCATTTCTACATTTATCAAGCTCCGTTATTTACTGTTTATTCAATATCAAACCTGATATTAAATATCAAGTTCCTGAGATTTAGTAGGATTCATGCATTCCAGTTTTATATTGTCACCCCACTAACAAGGAAGGTTTTATATTAATTGACTTCTGAGGCTAGTTGTTGGCACCATTTAAGTTGAAGTCATAGGTATTTGAGATCAAAAAGCACAGGTTCTTTGAGTGAGTACATATATCCTAGTATGTTCTTGAAACAGGTTTCCTGCTTTTTGGATAGGCACCTTTGAAAAAATATGTGACGTTTCAGGCTTTTAAAGGGTTTCAGTGAGTGGGAGTTTGGGTTTCATAGAGAGAGAAGGCTGGACAAGGAGAAGATAGCATAATTGACAGGTGGGCGTCTGCAGCTGAGCAGCTGGTTGGTTTAATTTTAGAACATTCGTCCTTGACTGTGCCACTTTAAGTGGAGCACCTACTTGTCTTGAGAAGTGTGTCTGTCTCTTGGGCAGGACCAAAATCCTTTTTGCTTACATTCTGGAGCATTAGGCACCCTGTTTGATCAGATAGCCCACCTTTTAAAGTGGGAGAGTCTTATCTACTCAACTAGTCCTTCTAAGATAGGACAATATAACCTAATAAAGCTTTCAATGGAGCAAGCTGAGGAATGCAGTGCACTCAAGTGACTTACTTGTACGATAATAACCTCAATTTGGAAGTACACAAAAGCCTCTTTGCATGTTTCAAGGGCATATTTACAGTTCTAAAGTGATGAAAGGCAGCTTCTTAAATATCTTCAGGGGCAAGGAAAGTGACAGAACTGCAAGGAAGGACAAGAAACAAGACAGAAGACCAAAATAAAAATAAAGATTGGGGCTAAAAATAAAATATAAAAATCTCCAATACATTTGGAATCCTAGCTTTTCCTTTTTCCCTCAGTACTTGGAATCATAGGATTTGAGTGTCAGAAAAGTCCTTACCAATGAATGATCTAGTCCAACTAGAGAAAACTGAGGCACAGAGGACTGAAAGTGACTTGCCAAAGGTCAACCGACAGGCTTGTGACAGCTATGACTAGAACCCAGTTTCCTGACTTCCAATCCAATGATTTTTCTACTATATCCCACTCTGTACATGTTTGGCAGCTAGCCATTCCTGGATTAAAATTAAATTTAAAATTAAAGAAAATATAACATATGATTAAAGAAACCTGTGCTTAAAGAAAATATACAATTGATCACACTTCCACTCGTCTTCTTAATAATGGATAGACTAACAGTACCTCCTTTATTCTAGTAATGGATGTAACTAACCAGATCCTTGATAAAAGTAATGATACTTGCTTCCAATTGGTTCACAGGGATGAGATTTTTAAAAAGGTATCATATGTAGAAATGCCTTTGAAAAAGCACCGCTCTTTATAAATACAATTGATTAATAGCCTTTTACTGGGGGCCTGCCTTGTTTTTGCCAATCTTCTTTCTTTGAGCCCTATCAGTGAATGCAGCTCAGTGGCTAGGATTCATTGATGGGCCTCTCCAATGTGGATTGCCTGTCTCCCTGGGTAACTTCCCAATCTTGATCACCTCTGTTTCTTATCACCATGCTTGTTTGGCCCACCATTCAGAATACACTCTACTTCACCTTGGGTCACCAATACCTTCTATTTGCCTGACTTGTGCTGCCAATTGCATGCATAATCTCTTTGCTTTCACAGTGTCCCATCACTTCCAACTCTTGCTCCCTCTTTTTGTACCCAACTTTATTCTCTAATCATACTGGACTCCTTTCTGTTCCTAGAAAGCTCTTTCGTCTCTCTCCCTTCCTGGTCTTTGCCTTCGCTATTCCCCCTGTCAGAAATACTTTCCACCCTCTTTGTCATTGACACGCACTGCTCTACTCCCTTCCTTGGCCCACTCTTAACCTTTTAGATGTCATCTTAAATGTCATTTTATTCAGGAAGCTTTCTTCACCATTCCTCTCCACTGCAAGCCTACATGAGATGTTCTTCCTAAGCGTCACTTCAAGCACCTATTATTTCTTTCAGTTGTAGAACTTAACATGTCTATTTTAATTGTTGTATTCCTTTCTAGACTGTCAGTTTCCCTTGCAGAGTGCCTTTTCTGCTTGCCCACTGTTGTATAGCCAATGCTGGATACACATATGAGTCAACATGTTTGTCAAAAGATCATACTCATGCTTAATAATGATTTACACTTTATGAACTGCCTGTATTTTTATTTATCTCATTTCACCCTTACAGTAAAACTATGGTATAGTGTTATTCATTCCTATTTTTCAGATACAGAAACTTTGAGAAGATGTTCATTGACTTGTCCATTGTCACCAAGTTAGTAAGTGGCAGAGCTAGCATTTGAACACAGGTTGTTGGGATCCAAGTTTGATATTATGACCACTAATAATAATAATAATTGGTTATGGAATATTTGAAGATCTTAATAAGGTGATCAGGGGAGTGAAATGATCAGAGCTTCCTTTCAGGAGAATAAATCTCACAAAGAGAAGAGCATGAACCATGGTGGGAGAAGGAAGGCAAGGTGAGCAGAACAGCCACGTGGGAGGGGCAAAGAAACGAATATCAGAATGAACACCAAGGACTAAAGGCTAAGCCTTAGGGGCCACTCATAGTTAGAGGTCAGAAGGGAAGAGACAAGCCAGAAACAATAATAATAATAATAATAATAATAATAATAATAAAAGGATCAGGGTGAAATGTAGGAAAATAATGAAAATTCATCATTGTAAGAGCCAAAGAAAGTGAGAATGCACAGACAGAAAATGTAATTAATGATGGCAAATGCAACTGAGGAGGCAAGAAAGAAGACGAAAACTTTTGGGGTTTGGCTGGCTTACAGAAGACTTTTGAGAGCCTAAATGGAATAAAGGACAGTCTGTAGAGCTTTCAAGAAAGAATAGGGGACAAGGAAATGGAAGCAAGAAAGAAGTGATTGAAGAATTTTGGCAGTTTGTTTATTCATCAGTTGCTCGACATTTGGGTTATTTGCAGATTTGGGCTATTACGCATAAAGTGCTATGGGCATTCACACAGAAGTCATTGTGAGAACATAAGTTATTTCTCATGGGTATTTAGGAGAGGAATTGCCAGGTGGTATGGTAAGAGCATGTTTAACTTTATAAGGAACTACAAGCCTGTTTTCTAAGGTGATTGCACTATTTTGCATCTCTACTAGCAACGTATGATAAAAGGTTAGCTGTCATAATACCTTACCAACACTTGGTATTGTCAGTCTTCTTAATTTTAGGCTTGATAGTGAATGTAAACGGTGTCTCGTTGTGATTTATTTTTATTTTTTTTCATTTGTTTTTATTTGTTTGATTTGCCAACATATAACACCCAGTGCTCATACCATCTCATTGTGATTTTAATGTGTGTTTCCCTGTTGACTAATGGTGTTGAACATCTTTTATCTGCTTATCTGACATACATCTTCTTTGGTGAAGTGTCTGTTCAAATATTTTGCCCATGTTTTTTCCTTATTGTTTCTGAGTTAGGAGTTCTTTATAAATTCTGATACATAAATATATATTCAGAGATATGATTTGCAAATATTTTCTCCCAGTCTGTGGCTTGTCTTTTCACTTTCTTTTTTTTTTTTTTTTTTGTCTTTTCACTTTCTTAATAGTGTCTTAAAAGCAAAAGTTTTAAATTTTTATGAAATTCAGTTTATCAGTATTTTCCTTTTACAGTATGTGCTTTTTGTGTGCCATCTAAAAAATGTTATGTTCACTCAAGGTCAAAGATATTCTCTTCCATGTTTTCTTCTAGAAATTGTATAATTTCAGCTCTTACATTTAGGTTTATAGTCCACTTCAAGTTTATTTTTCTGTATGATGTGAACTGAGTGTTGAGATCTTTTTCTTTTTTGCAAATGGATGTCCAATTATTCCAGTATCATTTGTTGAAAAGACTATCCTTTCTTCATTGAATCACCTTGACAACTCTGTTTGATATGGTTTTCTTTATGATTCTTTTGTTTGAGATTTGTGGAGCTTCTTAGATCTGTAGATTTACTATTTCAGTCAATTTTGCCTACAATCCTTTTAAAGATTTTTTTGGTCCTTTGTTTCTCCTTTTAGACTTTAGTTACATGAATGTTGGACCACCCAATATTGTCCCACAATTTACCAGTGCTCTTTTTATTCAATTCTCTTTTCTCTGTGTGCTTCATTAACTTGTAGTTTCTAGTACTTTGCCCTCAGATTCACCAACCTTTTTTCTGCACTATCTCATCTGTTATTAATACCTTGTACATTTTCATTTCAGATATTGCATTTTACATCTTTGGAAGTTCCATTTGAGGTTTTTTTTTATATCATTTATTTCTGTCTTCAACATGTTTGTTGAATATGTGGAATATATTGATAATAGCTGCTTTAATGCCCTTATCTGCTTATCCTACCAGTTATATTATTTCTGGGTGTGTTTCTATTAATTGATTTTTCTTCTAGTCAGAAGTGATGTTTTCATGCCTGTTAATTTTTGAATGAACATTAGACATGGTGAATTTTATATTATTGGTTGGTGGATTTTTGTTGCATTTCTCTAAGAAGGATTAGACTTTGTTCTGACATGCAGTTGATTTACTTGGGGTCAGTTTAATACTTTTGAGGTTGTTTTAAATTTTTGTTAGGGTGAATCTGGTGTAGCTTTTATTCTAGGGCTAATCTAATTCCTCTACTAAGGCCATCTGAGGACTCTGCACAGTACCTGTGAATTATGAGGTCTTCCCACTTTGGATAGTAGGAACATGAACTAGTCCCTGTCTTATGGGAATACTAGGAATTGTTGAGCTAGCTATTACTTTCTGGAGGTTCTTTCCCCACTCTCACAGAGTTTTAGCTCACACATACGCACTTCAGTATTTAGCCACAGATTTGAGGAGCTCTCTACAGATCTGCAGATTTCTCCCTTTATTCTGTACCCTCTTCTCCCGTATTGTGTCCCACAAATCCTAGCTGCTTTGGCCTCTTTCGGCACTGATCTCTGTCTCCTCAACTCCATGAGACCATTGGACTATGGTTCCCTTCCTGTGCTGTAGCTTGGAAATGCCTCGTTAGCAAGCTGGGCAATCACAGGGCTTGCCATGTTTGTTCTCCCTCTCTCAGAAATCAGTCTTATGCTATCTATTGTCCAATGTGTGAAACAATTGCATCAGTTGTTTTTTTTTTCTGGTTTTCTAGTTTTTTTAATGTGAGAAGGTACTTATCATAGTAGTTAATACTTCAGGAGCAGAAGCAGAAATCTCATTTCAAACTGATAACTTCCAAAATGTTGCAACTTCTGAAGTGTCAGAAATGAGAGAAAAGGAAAAACTTTTCTGATTTTGAGGAGATCCATCGGAATACTTAAATATAATTATCTTTCTTTCTTATTCCTTCTTGACCCATGTCACCTTCCTTCCTAAAAGGTTGAGGAATCTACTTGAGGTTTTTCCCTTGAGCAAATGACACGTGCAAATGAAATTGCTTTTGATATAATTTGTTGCATTTGGAGGTGTACTTAGCACTTACGTAGCAAAAACTATAGTGTTGCTGATATCCTTTTTTGTCTAAAGAAGATGAAATTATAACATCTCTGGAAGACAGTTTCGCTTACTGAATTAAAAGTTCCTAGGATTTCACTTTGTCTCTGCTACCATTCAACATGATCAGAACAAAGCTATTTATACTCTTCTATGCATCAGCCACTTAACTGTAATATCAAGGTAATTTAATGAATAATGTGAAATTATGCATATAGTAGAAGTGAATTTTCCTGCAGCAGGACAGTACAGATATTCCTTTAAATGAAGGACACTAAAGAAGTCATCCTTGGATTTCCAGTTTACTCATAAAATCTAGTCTCATTAGAAAAAAAGATAAATTGTTAATATCTAATCATTGTTAATATCCAGAAATTCTCTGGATCTGCCTAACTATATCTACATTTCTATAAACACATAGTTCATGTCTTTAAGAGTAAGACAACTTTTAAACCCTAACAAGACCAAATGTGAATGAAATTACCCATTGGGGCAAAAGTTTGCAGCCATTTTTTTTTTCACATTAAAGGCTTTAAAATGTTTTTATCCTCTTCTGTTTATCCCCTCAATTAATCTTCCTTATTAAAATGCATATATATATGCATTAAAAATAAAGATTTTGTTAAAAATATTACAATAATGTTAAAAATAAGCATTTTTCCTAACTGGATGCCACAGAAAACTATAGTTGGCAATTAGTTTGACTTTAAAACTAGCTTTCTTGTTGAACATGTGTGTGCCAATTGAGGGATTTCCATAATGCAAACCCTACATTAGAATGTGCTTTCAACTTTTTATTCAAGACAACCAAAATGTCCTGATTAAGGTTTAAAAAAAAAAATCAAACTTTAAACACTGTTACCCTGGTGGGGAGATTTTGGCTACCAAACAAGTAGACTTCAAAGGGACCTCCCAACTTTCCATAAACCACAGACAAATGTTTGCTATTACTGTAGTGCTTAGGTAGCCTAGGGCCACTTAGTCCTGCATTTGTAGGAGACCTTGAAGATAGGATTAATCACTACCATGAAAAGTTTTTCCAGTAGAGATGAATCTCATATACCTTTTCCCATTAAGTTCTAGTTTGACATTTAAAGATTAGTTACAAGAGTTAAATTAAGGAAGAGAACTGAAAGCTGAGACTTGCAGAAATAAAGACCAGTAACTGGCTTAAAAAGCAAAAACAAACAAACAAAAAAACCCATATATTATTTTCTCTACTTTGGCCTGCATGTAGTAAGTTATAGTTTGACTAAAAGACTGGTGGCCTAACTTATATGATTCACAAATAGAAAACAATAAATTCTTTAAAATTAGTCTATGTTTTCTTCTGCTCCAGAATAGAGGTTATTTGGAGAAGAGCTAGAAATACAGAGTTTTTCAGGATGATTAAACCATTCGGCTTACAGAGCAAAAAGCCCATGATAGAAATTCTGATGTCTAGAGAAAAACAGGCCAACAAATTCAGTCTCATTTCAGTCTTTCTCATACATTAGAAAAGAAAAAAAAGGTATTTCCAACCTGGATAGATTGCAAACTTGCCAGTATAAATTCTAATTGTGTCTCTTATCATTAGTGTCATTTTTGTTTCTAAAATTCCAGGTCTCTGTGACATTAAGCCTTTTAATAAAAGAATCACTTATTTATTAATTTAACCATGACATAACTGAGGGAACACTTCGTGTCAGGCATTGTGCAGAGTACTCTGGATAAAAAACTGAATAAGAAAATCAAGAATACACAGGATGTCAGTTGTCTCCTAATTCTTGAAAACTGAGCTCTGTCAGAAGTGCTGCTAGAAGATAACTCAAAATAATTTTAAAAATCAGAGAACATAAGGCCATTTAACCCAAATTTCTCAATGCAGAACATTTCCTCTAGAAGAGCTGATACCCATCCATTCTCTGCTAGATTCCACACCTTCATGAGGCAGCATGTTTCTTTTTTCTTTTTTTTTCTTTTACATGGTTCTTATTATTTAAAAGTTTCTCTGTGTTAATCTGTCCTCTATAACTTCTAATACTGGTCTTGGACCTACACAAAAAGAAACCTATTTTATCTTCAATAAGGAAGCCCTTCAAATATTTAAGGCCAACTATCAGCTTAATTTTCATTCTCCAGGTAAAATATTTGCGGCATCTCATATTACAAAATTTCTAAACTATATGGTTGAGTAGCAAATGACCTCAGTTTTATTTATATGTGTGAGCTACCAATGACAATATTTTCCAGACATTTTCCTCCCTAAGATGTCAAACAAACTCTTAATTTCTGAGCATTCCTTTTTCTAATTTTATTTTATTTAATCCAAATGCATTTCAAAGTTTTTTTCTATAACCTAAGCAATATTCAGATTTTAAAAAGATTTATAGTACTTACAATACAGCAGTTTGGGAAGAAATGAGGTTGATGAGTGGAGACAGTAGGATGAGAGGAAATAAATGAATTCTCTATGAGAATATCATTTATGAAACCTCTTCAGCACCCACCTTCAATCATGGTAAAACAGGGAGGCAAGATTGTAATTCCAATGCCATTACTTTGGGAGATGAGGAAGAAGAATCACGTTTACATCTCAATTGAATGTCATAAATCTGCATATTTCCATAGCATCAGTCATTGTTTAGTTCATGAAAAAAATAATATTTCTGGTTACGTGCCAACTAAACTGACAGGCAAACTGACAGGTAAGGCTGGGGTTACAAAGGGTTGAGGGCCTGAGGGGACGCTGCAGCAGTCTAAAGATTCAGTAGCTCCTAACAAAAGAGAATCCATCCTCTTGCCATCAGAGAGAAGGGGAGAGGGGAGAAGCAATCCGAATGATGCAGGAGACTGGCTGGAAAGTGACCAGAGGATTAAAATGGCCTTTGAGGACAACAGTACTAGGGGCTAACTCCATAGGTAATGTGTCCTCCTGATTACCCTCACACCACCTCTAGACCATCTAGAAGTAGCTAAATGCTTTATCAAGTAGACTTTTTAAAAAAGGAGCAGAAATAATTTATCATTGAACTCTTAACCGTGAATTTCCACATGCACCTGGCGCATGTTTCATACAGTTCTAGGAAAACAAGCTTATGAGTCCTGGTTACAAAGTTTCAAACTGATAATCTTTTAACTATAACTCCCTTACTTATACAGGACCTCAGGAGAGACTTTTTGAGGCATATTATTTTCAGATCATTACTCTCAACAACATTTCTGCCACCACATAATCACAAAGAGTATACGTTCTTAGCCAAAGGATAAAGGCAGGTCCAAATAGGGAATCCAGACAAGAGCCAGGAACCTAGCTGCTTGCTTGCTCTGAGTTTGCTACCAAGCAACCTCTTACTAGAATCACTTGGAAATTCCTCCTTGAGTCTGAAATACTGACAAGGTGTATAGGTGGATACATTTTTTCCCCCAGTTTTGATAAGCAATTTTACTTTAGGCTCATATTTGTGCCTTACTGTAACATTGCCATCTAAAAATATCTTTAAAAACTTCATTCCTTATCTTGCTCTTGACATAATATAGTTTAAAAAGAATTTGTAGAGTCACAGTAGATATGTAGGGCTAAATATGGAATGAAGAGACATGAAGTGCCCTTTGTACATCTGGTTTGTTCATTTTTCTCTAAATCTAACTCCTTTACAGTCTATTTTTGCCTATGAAGACGACCTGGCTACTGCTTTAATAACAAGCAAATAATTCTTTATATTCACTTTATCTACTATTAAATGACCCAAGGCTAATGTTCTCTGTCTGTCTGTCCAAAAGTACCAAATAAAAATACAGACCTTCAATGCTCTTGGAAACATGGACAGTTGACCAATGTTAATACGCAAAGACCCCCAACTCACAAATGGTTTGTGCTCTACATTTTTTTGGCAAATCATTGCCTAGGCTTTAGAATGCATTTTGTCTATTTTTGCTTACTGCTCTAACCTCAGAGGTTGGCATAGTGCTAGACACATAGTAGGAAGCCACATATTCAGCTGAATGACTAGATAAACTGGCCCCCAAATCCTACTTCACTAATTATGTAATTGAATTATATTATTATTATTAATTAGTATTTATATAGTACTTAGCCATTTATAAAACACATTTATATATGCCCTATCTTATGCTTTCTCACACTGATTCAATTTACAAATGAATCTAAGGCCCATCACTTAAAGAGAGAGGCTATTGAGAGGTCTGAGTGCGAGATAAGCGAGCTTGAGCTAAAGTGGTGCCAGTACAGGTGAGCGCTAACTTAGAGACAGAACCACCGGAGCCTGGTGATGGAATAAACATGGGCCTCCAACTCCTGTACTTGTGCTACCACGTTTCATCTAGTGCTATTTTATAAGCTACAGATAAAATGTCATTTTTATGATTACAAAATAGAGACTTGGGGAGTAGGGACTCATTTCTTTTTTCCCCCCTGCCTCTCTTTTCTTTAACAGTGAAGTGACTTCCTTTTGCTCAACGGTTAAGAAGGATGACTCACTTTGCAAAAAACAAGATCTCCCCCCAAAAAGATTATACCAAAATTGAGGGCTCCTGCCCCGCTAGCCGGAAGACCGAATGTGACTACCTAAGCAATGCTAGCTAGGTTCCCAGGGCCTGTGCTATTGTAGAAGTTTGGGTCTAAAGGATTTTCTTAGTCATTTACTCACTCTATGGCATAATCTGTGCGTTCAGAGGTGGTGGGATACTCAAGTCCTAAACCAACCTTTAAATCTGTACATGAATCCTCCCTGTAACATCTCTCGCTGGGGATCACTTAGTCTTTGCTGAAACCTTTCTTGAGATGAGAAGCTCAAGGAACTCTCCTTGTCTCTTGGATACATCTAAGTTTTTAAGAAAGTCTTTCTTTGGTCATATTCTTGCCTCCTGAAAGCATCAGAGTCCATTTAATCCCTCTTCAAACATCTGAAGAATGCTAGCAATTCATGAACATCCATAAATCCTCTCTCATAAGCAAAATATCCTAAGTTAATTGTTCATTATATAATGAGATTTCTAACTGCTCTCACCCGTTCTTCTTGGCTTTCTCTAAATAGGAATATCTTGCCCTGAACATAATATTCTAGCTATGCTTTAGTGAGAGAACACAATAGAAGGACTAGTCTCTCCTTTGTTTGAAACATTATTCTATTAACATAGCCTAAGATTGCATTAGCTTTTACAGCAGTCATGATATATTGTTGGCTCACATTGAGATTACAGTCCACTGAAACCCTGAGGTCTTTTTTCACATGAACGGCTGATAAGTTACACCTCTCTGGTGGTAGTACAATTGATGTTTGAAAAGAGGAATTCACATTCATCACCATTAAGTTTAATCTCATAAATTTACCCAAGAATTTTTCACACTGCTCCATGAGTTGTCTTCCATACACACTTCTGATTAGGTTATCCCTACCCAGAAGAGCTATTGATTGGTCTCCACTACCTGCAGAATCCAGTCTAAAATACTGACACACTAGACCATGTATAATCTGACCTGATAATCCAGGGCCAGCCTTATCTTTCTCCATCCCTCACCCTCCCTCACGCCCTACCATACCATAGGCTCCAACCATTCTGAGGGTTGGCTTTCCTTAGACAGGTGCACTTTTCCATGGAATTCCCTTCTCTGTCTCTCAGTTCTTATTCATCCTTTAAAAGCAGCAATTCAGAAGTCTCAATTGGATTGTAAACTCCTTAAGGCAGGAATATACTACAGTGAATTTCAAGGCAACTGGAAAGAGACATAGCTTCCAAATCTTATTTTTTAAAGTATTTTTGTCTGTTTTGTCAAAGGAAATACTTAAACTTCTTTCTTCAAAGCTAGTTTCCCCTCCCAACCCTAGAAATGCAGGTAAGTTTGAATTTGACTTACTTGAAATAGCAATTCTGAGGGAGAGGGAATAACAAGCTTTTCAGTTTTTCCAAGTGAAACAAGTAGCTACACAGTTTCTCCAGAGGCAGTGCTGTGAGGTGATTGTTTCCTAGAAGCCTGAAACAACCACCCCTGTACCCAGCAGAGCACTGTGAGAAGAAGCCCAGCTGTTTGAAACACTGCAGAAGCATAATCAGGAGGCCCTCTATGCAATCATTTCCAATGATACTGATGAAAAATTACATTAAACCCCCAAGTTAACCTTCCATGCACCTTTCACTGTCTTTCTAGAGGTGGTGATAGATTTTTACCTTTTCATTTGTGCCAGGCCTTCACAGATTAGAAACAGAGCCCATGGTTTGGGTTTGCAAAGACATGGAACCTGTGACATTGTCCTTGCTGAGAAACTGTACTGATGAACTGCCTCAGGATCTGTCATCCTAAATGGGAACTTAGGGGACATGTAGCAAGTCATGTCTCAGAGTGTTTCATGCATCTGTATGCCAGATACTCTGCATACAAGTGCTTTAAGCCACAAAAAGCAATAAATAGTTATCACTGACCATAATAATAATGCTTCAGGGTTCATTTATTTTAAAAACCTCTATTTAATATGTCAGGCAGCATGTTAGATAGTAAGACAGTATGTCTTAAAGTGCAGTCTGAACTACTTTAAGGGGCTCACAAAACAACATGATAAATGCTAGGAAAGAAGTGAACATATGCCATGAATGCACCTGTGCAACTTACATGTGTAGTGCACCTAACCCAGAATTTTAGGAAGAGGTGAAGTTTAAACAGCCCTTAAGGATAAATAATCTATCCATCAACCCATCCATCCGAAAAATATTTGACTGACAACTCAGCTAAATGTATGAAAAGTAGGACTGGGGGAAGGGAAGGGAAGAGAAGGGAAAGGAAGAGAAGAGAGGAGAAGAGAAGAGAAGAGGAGAGGAGAGGAGAGGAGAGGAGAGGAGAGGAGAGGAGAAGGGAAGAGAAGAGAAGAGAAGAGAAGAGAAGAGAAGAGAAGAGAAGAGAAGAGAAGAGAAGAGAAGAGAACGGGACAAGGAAACATGTGCACACAGATCAGAGGGTTGGAGAGAGCCTGGCACCTTAGAGTAACACAAGTAGTTCAGTAGTTACAGCTGGAGGCAAGGACGGAAGAGGCAGTGATGAGAGATAAGGCTAGGGGATTCGGAAAGAGCCTAGCATGCTACATTAAAGAACGTGGGTCATGTCACAAAAGACCTTTTAAGCAGAGAAGTGACATTTTGGATTTTTTTTTATTTTATTTTTAAAGATTCTATTCATTTATTAATGAGAGACACACAGAGAGAGAGAGAGGCAGAGACACAGGCAGAGGGAGAAGCAGGCTCCATGCAGGGAGCCCGACGTGGGACTTGATCCCAGTACTCCAGGATGGCCCTGGGCTGAAGGCGGCGCTAAACCGCTGAGCCACCCAGGCTGCCCAACATTTTGGATTTTAAAAAGTCCCTTTGGGTGCAATTGTAAATGGGATTGACTCCTTAATTTCTCTTTCTTCAGTCTCATTGTTAGTGTATAGAAATGCCATTGATTTCTGGGCATTGATTTTGTATCCTGCCACGCTACCAAATTGCTGTATGAGTCCTAGCAATCTTGGGGTGGAGGCTTTTGGGTTTTCTATGTAGAGTATCATGTCATCGGCGAAGAGGGAGAGTTTGACTTCTTCTTTGCCAATTTGAATGCCTTTAATGTCTTTTTGTTGTCTGATTGCTGAGGCGAGGACTTCCAGAACTATGTTGAACAGCAGTGGTGAGAGTGGACATCCCTGTCTTGTTCCTGATCTTAGGGGAAAGGCTCCCAGTGCTTCCCCATTGAGAATGATATTTGCTGTGGGCTTTTCGTAAATGGCTTTTAAGATGTCAAGGAAAGTTCCCTCTATCCCAACACTCTGAAGGGTTTTGATCAGGAATGGATGCTGTATTTTGTCAAATGCTTTCTCTGCATCTAATGAGAGTATCATATGGTTCTTGGTTTTTCTCTTGCTATATGATGAATCACATTGATGGTTTTACGAGTGTTGAACCAGCCTTGTGTCCCAGGGATAAATCCTACTTGGTCATGGTGAATAATTTTCTTAATGTGTTGTTGGATCCTATTGGCTAGTATCTTGTTGAGAATTTTTGCATCCATGTTCATCAGGGATATTGGTCTGTAATTCTCCTTTTTGGTGGGGTCTTTGTCTGGTTTCGGAATTAAGGTGATGCTGGCCTCATAGAACGAATTTGGAAGGAGTCAATCCCATTTACAATTGCACCCAAAAGCATAAGATACCTAGGAATAAACCTAACCAAAGAGGTAAAAGATCTATACCCTAAAAACTATAGAACACTTCTGAAAGAAATTGAGGAAGACACAAAGAGATGGAAAAATATTCCATGCTCATGGATTGGCAGAATTAATATTGTAAAAATGTCAATGTTACCCAGGGCAATTTACACGTTTAATGCAATCCCTATCAAAATACCATGGACTTTCTTCAGAGAGTTAGAACAAATTATTTTAAGATTTGTGTGGAATCAGAAAAGACCCCAAATAGCCAGGGGAATTTTAAAAAAGAAAACCATAGCTGGGGCATCACAATGCCAGATTTCAGGTTGTACTACAAAGCTGTGGTCATCAAGACAGTGTGGTACTGGCACAAAAACAGACACATAGATCAATGGAACAGAACAGAGAACCCAGAAGTGGACCCTGAAATGTATGGTCATCTAATATTCGATAAAGGAGGAAAGACTATCCATTGGAAGAAAGACAGTCTCTTCAATAAATGGTGCTGGGAAAATTGGACATCCACATGCAGAAGAATGAAACTGGACGACTCTCTTTCACCATACACAAAGATAAACTCAAAATGGATGAGAGATCTAAATGTGAGACAAGAGTCCATCAAAATCATAGAAGAGAACACAGGCAACACCCTTTTTGAACTCGGCCACAGTAACTTCTTGCAAGATACATCCACAAAGGCAAAAGAAACAAAAGCAAAAATGAACTATTGGGACTTCATCAAGATAAGAAGCTTTTGCACAGCAAAGGATACAGTCAACAAAACTAAAAGACAACCTACAGAATGGGAGAAGATATTTGCAAATGACATATCAGATAAAGGGCTAGTTTCCAAAATCTATAAAGAACTTATTAAACTCAACACCAAAAAAAAAAATAAAAAAAAAAATAAAAAAATAAAAAATAAAAAATAAATAAACTCAACACCAAAGAAACAAACAATCCAATCATGAAATGGGCAAAAGACATGAAGAGAAATCTCACAGAGGAAGACATGGACATGGCCAACATGCACATGAGAAAATGCTCTGCATCACTTGCCATCAGGGAAATACAAATCAAAACCACAATGAGATACCACCTCACACCAGTGAGAATGGGGAAAATTAACAAGGCAGGAAACCACAAATGTTGGAGAGGATGCGGAGAAAAGGGAACCCTCTTACACTGTTGGTGGGAATGTGAACTGGTGCAGCCACTCTGGAAAACTGTGTGGAGGTTCCTCAAAGAGTTAAAAATAGACCTGCCCTACGACCCAGCAATTGCACTGTTGGGGATTTACCCCAAAGATTCAGATGCAATGAAACGTCGGGACACCTGCACCCCGATGTTTCTATCAGCAATGGCCACAATAGCCAAACTGTGGAAGGAGCCTCGGTGTCCATCGAAAGATGAATGGATAAAGAAGATGTGGTCTATGTATACAATGGAATATTACTCAGCAATTAGAAACGACAAATACCCACCATTTGCTTCAACGTGGATGGAACTGGAGGGTATTATGATGAGTGAAATAAGTCAATCGGAGAAGGACAAACAGTGTATGTTCTCATTCATTTGGGGAATATGAATAAGTGTATGTTCTCATTCATTTGGGGAAACGAACTAGGGGTGGTGGAAGGGGAGGAGGGCGGTTGGTAAATTGAACACCAATAAAAATTAATTAAAAAATAAATAAATAAAAAGTCCCTTTGGAGTATTACATAAAGAACAGGTTGGAGAGCAAGCACGACAGAACAGCATGGACATTCAGAAGAATATGTCAAGGATGTGTACAGATGGCAAATCATGGCAGCTTACACCAGGATGTTGTTTGTGGATGGAGAGAAGCATGCATACTCAAAACAGACCCAAGGAGCAGAACTGGATAGGACTTGGCAAATGACTGTCAGTGGCTGGAGGAGAGAAAGGAATCAAGAATCTCAGCTTTCACCTTGATGGGCCTTTTTGGGTTAGCCTGTGATGACATTCATGCAACGTTTTATTTTCTCAGTGAGGTAGGACGCAAACTCTCCAGCTGAAAGCAAGTGGAAGTGGGGTGGTGCCGAGGACGAGTCTCAGGAAGAGGAAAGAAGCTCTGAAAGACTCACTACAGGAATGAAAGAGGGCCGAAGAAAAAAGGATTTCCAGGGAAGTTTGAGGGCCAGATGAGACTGGAAAACATGAATCCATAGAGGCGTCTCTCAGTACAATTGTGTTTTTAATTTTTCCCAGTGGAGTTCAGCTGTATAGCTGAAGGAGCAAGAAGGTGAACAGTAGAATTGGAATGTGATGGGAACACAAGGGGGCAAAGAAGTTGAGGGAAGAGATAGAAGATTCCAGAGAGAAAATCATGGCGGCATGCTAGGTGTCATGTTCATCTTCACAGACAGGTTCATATTTTGAGCCAGAGAAGAGATCAAAGCAGTGGTGGGGCAAAACTAGATACCTTCAGGAAAGAAGTGAAAATGTGAAAAAAAATGGCCATAAGTAACAAATCAGAATTGATAGCGCACGTAGGAAGGAAAGGAATTGGGGAGCAGGAGTTGACAGTCACCTTGCAATTTTTGTTTTTTTTTGTTTTTGCAAACTCTACCTCCTTACTTCACTCCGCCCAAAGGAACCCCAGTGGGCTTACATTCTCCTGAACTTTGATAATCATCGTGGAGGAAGCTACTGTTACAAAGAGGTGAATGTTGCACCCTTCAGGTGTCAGGGTAGGAAACAAAAAAGTTGAAGGTTCTTGGGGAGTGAGGTGCCTGGTTCTTCTAATAGATCATTGGTTTGAAATGTCCTCCATTGACTTCTGCTTTCATATGGAGATAGGGATATGGAGAGGTCACATGAGAGAACTAGAGCATCAATTACAAGAGGAATTGATGGAAAACCTCAAGGACCCCAGAAGGATCAGATTGGCTGGAATAAATGGAAACAATAGTTCTTAATGGATATTAAACAGTATAAGAGAGTGACTACATTCTCTCCAACCTAATTTTAAATGTAGAAGCCCTTTTCAGTGGCAGCCAAAAGATACAGTGTTAGCACAAATGATGTCATGTAGAAAGCATGTGAGTATTTTTCACAATTATTTTATTGTTTTAGGAGCTGTAATTATGAAGTATAAAGTAACATTAGCAAACACAGCTGATGCCTGACCTGAAAAGGCTTCTGTTCCTCTATCATTTGCAGGAAGGCTAGGAAGAGAATTATGATATAGAAAGAAGGTTGGTGTTTTGTTTTTGTTTGTTCCTTAACAAGACAAAGCATCCAGGAAAAGAGTTTGTTCCTCAGGGATAAAGAAAGATGTATGCAAAATGCCTGACACAGAAACTGGCACCTCCCACCACAATCTCTAAATGTTGGCTTTCTCTTCTCCTTAGCAAAATAATTGAACATTAATATGGTAAGCATTAATTAAAGCATTAATTAAAACACATTAAAAATTGTGACAGTGTAAACACGTATTTAAATGGGACTAACTGTATAGCTCCCATGCCTTAGGTAGATGTCCTCTGTCACATTCTGCAAATCAAATTTCATAACACACTAAGCAGGAAAAAATGTGTACAATGCTACATTTTAATTTCCAATACTGGGATGGCCCAGGGGCACTCGAAAAATAATCTTTTGTAATCATTCCAAAAAATTGCTCCTGCAGCTGCAATTTTAAGAAGAGGGTGAAGAGTTGGATAGATCAAAACGAAATGAGGCCCTTAAAATCTGAAGGTCCCTGAAAGCAACTTTCCCCTTCAGTACTCTTCCCTCCCCCTTCTCCATCCTCATTCAGTATCCAATCAGCACTTTCCCTTCTTTTGATAACCTAGAATTGCAGCTCCTAAGCCTTCCCTCACACTTGTCATTTTAGAATTTGCATTGGCCATCCTGACTGTGGAAAGTCAATGTTATGCAATGCATGCTGTTTCTTAATTAAACAAACATTGGACCCCCTAGACTGGCAAGACTGGTTTTCATAAAAGCCTTGGGATTTGCAAGAGTGGTTTTTTGTTTTGTTTTGTTTTGTCTTGTTTTTGGTAATGGCAGCATCAATGGACTAAGTTTGATCCTCCCCTGGACTCAGTTCTTGGACTTCCTTCTTTTCCATCCATATCCACTCCCTGATAATCTCACCCAGCTTCATGGTTTTCAATATCATCTCTATACTGATGACTCCCAAACTTAAAGATGTAGTCCAGACCTCTCCTCTAAACTCTAAACTCACAGATCCAGCTGCCTACTCACTATCTCCACTTGGATATCTCATAGGCAACTCATCTTAATGTGTCCAGAAATGAGCTTCTGGCATTTCTCTCTAAATCTGCCTCCCTAGAGTTTTCTCCACTTCAGGAAATGGCTATTCATTCTTCCAGGTGAATGCAGCATCCTTATTTCTCTCTTTCTCTCACACACTACATCCAACCTGTCAGCAGATAACGTTAGCTCTTTCCACAGACTAGATCTAGGAATCAACTACTTTTCACCATTTCCATCACTACCCTTTGTCCACATATTGTTAGATCTAGCCTGAATTATCACCATAGCATTCTAGCCGGTCTCCCTGCTTCTCTCTCTGGTCTTTTCTTAACACATAAGCCAAAGTGGTCCTATTAAAAATAAATTGTTCATTTCTTCCCTCTGCTTAAAACCTCCAATGGCTTCCAATACCATTCAGAGTAAAAACCAATGATCTTATGGTAATAATTTATAATACTTTATAGTACAAATTGGGACTACTGGGAGAACGAAAAGGGATGCTGAAAATAATTAACGGGCTTTAACTGATCCAGGTGAAATTTGGGCCATCGTGACACCTACTTTGAGGCCCCACATTCTAAATATCTCTCTGACCTCTGATCTCACCTATTATGCTGTACCTCTACCCTTCTGCATCAACACCAGCCTCCTCACTGTCCTGATGGCATCAGGCACACTTCCTTGGGGCCTTTGCTCTTTCCCTAGATATATCCACTTCTCACTTGTGCTTTCCTTCAGGTCCTTATCCAAAATCTCAGCAAGGCTTTCCCTGGGAATTCTTTCTAAACATTAAAAACCTCCTCGCCACTTTCTGGCCCCTTCTCTTGCTTAATTTTTTTCCTTTCCACTTATCACTGTCTAACATCCTATATGTTTTACCTTGTTTAGCATTGTACATTTAGAATGTAAGCTCAAGGGCAAGAATTTTTTTTTTTTTCTCTGTATCTCCAACTCCAAAAATAGTGGCTGGCATATAGGAGACACCTTACAAATATTTATAGAAAGAATGAATGAATCATGACTACTTGGAAAAGATCAGTGCTTAGCAGATGTGTAACATCCAACACAGTTAATAAACAGTATTATTACTTTACAGGTAGTTTTTTTCATATGATTCAATTCAATAAATGTACTTTGGACAGTTAAGCCTTGCAGAGACCTGTGTCAGGTACAGAGACTGGGGGGCTGGGAGCCACAGGGCATATACAATGACAGATGGGATAAAGTTCCTCAAGAAGTGAGCACTATAGGAGTAGAAGAGATAAGGGACATGATATTATAGTTACATGTGAGGGACATAGAGTGCATGGGGGTGCAGACTCCAGAGGGAAAGGTTTTATTTACTGAGTTTTCAGATACTTAATGATTATTCATCAGAAGCGGTTTCTATATTCTCTGTCATAATGCACTTTCCTCATCTTCCAGAGCCCTCAATCCCTAACACCACCATTCTGGTTTCTAGAGCTTTCTATTCCTTGGTAAGAAACGCCTCTTGTAGTCCAGATATACCTGACCTCCAGGTGCCTGCTCCTCATCTGCTCTTCATTGTCTGGCCTTAATTTTTCAATGTGAATCAGCATTTTATAATCTGATTTCTCAAAGTTTCCAAAATATTTTAAGAAAATACTAGCAAAGTTAAACCATCTAATTGAACAAATGCAAAGCAAACAGAACAGATGCTAACAGACTTTTTTTTTAACAGCTAGGAAGGAGATATCTTTGGAAGACAAGTCTACTCTTTGAAATCAATAAATCAAAGTTTATGATTTAATCTCTGGGTTTATTCTAATTTTTACGTAGCTTCTTTAATTTTTTTTTAGATTTTACTTATTTATTCATGAGAGACACAGAGAGAGAGAGAGAGGCAGAGACACAGGCAGAGGGAGAAGCAGGCTCCACACAGGGAGCCAACGTGGGACTGGATCCTGGATCTCCAGGATCATGCCCTGGGCTGAAGGCGGTACTAAACCGCTGAGCCCCCCGGGCTGCCCTTACATAGCTTCTTTAAATAATTTTAATTAAAAATCACCCTGTGGATTTTCTTTAAACTAAAGGCATTTTTTTTTTAAGAACACTGTTATAAATCTCTAGCCCCACCCCTATAGGAAGGGAGTATCCCTAGGGTGTGGATAATCGAAGCACTCTAAACAAACTATATACAACATTTTATTTTCAAGGAAGTTCAATAAATTAGAGCTAAGAATATGGTTCAAAGTAAAACATTAATACACTGGATGAATAACTTTATTAGAAAAATTACTTAGAGCAGTTACTAGTTTACTTTTAAAAAATTGTTTTAGTTATACTAAAACCTAATCCTATAAATAATTTTAAGGCAAGCTAATAATCCCAGCTCTGGTATGGGTTAGCTCATTACTTATCTGAGTCTGACCAAGTTACTCTGACTCACTAAGTCTCAATTTATTTTTCTGTAGAATGGGGTTAATACTGGACCCAACTAACAAGGGTTCTTGTGAGAATAATGGATATGTGCACTCTACAGAATGCCTGGCACATGGATATAACCTGCCACCATGATTCATGGCCATTGTTGCTGCAAAAATAGGCACAAGTTGATTTCACTAATTGAAGAAAACAAGTAGCTAACCAAAGAGTAGTGTTTAGAAAGCATTCTGACTTATGTATTACTTTATCTTTTCAGCTAAAAATATAAATATTGCTTAGCATATTATAAATGCAAATACCTGCAAAAACCTGATTAAGTAATTTATCACGTTCTGCACACTTGTGCCATAGTGACTTTACTACAAGGTATTGAAGTGTTATCTTTTCTATGGCCAAAGAGACGTCCTTCAAAGGACGTTCAAAATGCTCAGATTTTGAAAGGCATATTATTTGCATAATGTATCTGGAAATTAATCATGTACTCTCTCATATTATTTAATAAATCAGCCCCAAAATGATCATGTTTAATCTCTTACCCAGGATTGTAATCTCTTACAGTGGACTATAAGGATGGTGGAGGAAAACAATGTATATCATTTTTGTATCTTTCACACTACCTGACTTGGGGCAAAGGAATTTCAAACTAGTATAGTGGAAACAGCACTGGGCTAAACGTCAGGAAACATGGATTTCAGCTGAGTAATTATAGACAAGTCATTTAACTCCCTGTAGGCTTCAGATTACTCATCAGTCATGTGTTTTTCCATTGATGACATTTAGGTTCCTTTTCAAATGCTCTCATTCTAAGAAACACTAGCAAGAGGGATTTTTAACAATGTTTGTCAGTCTAACACACAACTTCATTTTTCAGTATCTACAGATTGAAAAACACGGGACCTTTAATTATAGATTTTTGTTCACTCGAGAAAACTTGCCAGGATCTCAGAGCTCTTGTCATGGACTATTCCATCAAACATGAATTCTTCAATCTGTTTAAAACAGCAAGCCCTCCTTGCTAGCACTCTCCATCCTCTACCTTGTTTCATTTTTTCCTTGGTACTTACATCATACTCTGACATACTATATATTTTGCTTAAGTATTTTTTGTCTGTCCTCTCTCCAACCCCCTTCCCCCGGTACCTAAGCTTCATGGGGACAGGGACTTTTATTCCCTTTGGTTCACCACCATATTCCCAGTACCTGTAATGGCATCAGATACATAATAGCCCAAAAATTATTTGATGGACAAATGAATGCATAAACATAATTTAAGGTCCTCCATTAATTGCCTTTCCCAACCACAACTTATCTCATATTTTTACCAGTTCAACTTCTCCATGTTAATCAGGTTTCTGAATCTTATCCCCCCATCACCCAAGGCTTATAATCATTCCTCCCCCTGTGTCATTTAAGGATATTCTCCTACTTGTCATATCACTCATTTGTTCATGCTCATTTATTCCATTACAGATTTGTTGGGTGCCTACTGTGATCCAAACAATGTGCTTAAGTGTGGGGGATACAGAGGCAAATAAGGCTGACACAATCCTTCCCTAATGCTTCATTTAGGACCAGCCTTCTGTTCTTGGCTTCTCTGTACTGCTGCCTCCCTTTGAATGTTTTATATTCATAATGCCCTGGAGGGACAAAAATCTGTGTGGTTTAGTTGGTTGCTATCCAGTTTTGAATAGAGTTCTTCTTGCAGTGAGTTAATAGGGCAGGGGGCAGCAATGGTCACTTCTAAGGAAAAGATGACTCCATCACCCTAGAGGTACTGTGGTGACCGCACAGCCTCCTAAACAGTTACAATAGAAACTCTAGTTGCATGAGGCCTCACTGTGCAGAACTAAAATGACTTGCTGCACCTCCTCACTTCTCTCTGTTCCCTGTACCCAAGACAGAGTCCAAGGTGCTTCTCTGAATCACCAAAAAAGCCTATTTACCTCTCATCTTCAGCTTCAAAGTTATTATTACCTACTGCTCCAGCTAAATGGGAGATGAAGCCCCTAATAGAGGCTTGATGTCAAACCATGCCAAGCACCAGGCCTCTCTGTGCCTTTTTAAAAATTATTGAGGTATATGTGAAAATTGAGAAATATATTTAAGGAGTATGGTTTGATGACTTGATGTACACATACACTATGAAATAATCACCATGTTCAAGCTAATTAACATACCCATCACTTCAGATAGTTACCACTTTTTTGCATATGTATGGTGAGAACACTTGATATGCCCTCTTAGCAAGTTACAAGCACACAACGAAGTATTGTTAACTACAGTCACATTGCTGTACACTAGATCTCCAGAATTTATTCATCTTGCACAACTGGAACTTTGTATCCCTTGAACAACTTCTCCCTCATCTGTCCTTCTACCAGGATTTTGGGAGCATTAATAGCTCCATCCCAGCCTTTCCCAACTTGTGCTCTGTGGCTCTCTGGGGCTCTGAAAGCTAGTAATTGGAGTTCTGCAAAAAGAAAGTTTTGTTGGGCAAATAAGTTTGGGAATGTCACATCCTATATTTCTCACTTGGAGACACAGAACACAAAAGAAGAACATTTATGTACTTATAGATGTTAATTTTGTTAAACCTAGTCAGTGTTTCCCAACCTAGTTTGGTCATGGAACCTTTTATTACCAAAACACCACTGATATCTCAGAGGACATTCCTGCTCAGGAGAAAGCTGTTTGGCACCTCCTTTTTCATCTTCATGTCACATCCAAATGAATAACAAATGGTTGTGAGAGAGTGAGCAAGTAGAGAAATATGCATACATCTCTCTGCAAGCAGTTCTTGGGGGGTCACTAATGAAGAGAAAACATTGATTTGTGGAACAAACACTAGACTTACAATCAGAAGACTTATGATTTAGCCCTGCCTCTGCCATATAACTAACTAATGCAATGTTGTCGGTAAATCACTTTGCCTCAGAGCAAGCCATAGTCTCCTCTCCTGCCAAGGAGACACATTGTAGGGCAACCATTTGTCGTAACTGCTAACCGGTTTAGGAGGTGGCTGTGTAGCAGATTTAACTTTGATTTAACTTGATTTAAAAAGTATTCTTCTGGGTGGCTTTTGAGGCCCTTATTTTTAAAAGTTCTCTTTCAGATGACTGGTGCCTTCAACTCCGAAGATGGAGGTATCTGATTTCTTAGACATGAAGCTACAGGTCTTTCTAAGGCCCTAAAAGCCCAAAGAAGTATTTTGGAATGAATAATGACAACAAATTAAGTCTGGGATATATTTATGTTAGTGGTAGGATAATACCTAGAGAAGTCCTCAGAAGTCTTACATTGAACAGAGGAAAATATAGGTCTACATTATAAATAAGCAATAAATGAAATTTGAGACTACTTATTTGACCCGAGGGTATTGGCCAATTTTTCTGATCAATTTCCAAAGATATAGAGTTGTATGTAAAATTAGTATGTAGCTCAGCACTAACTTATATTCCAAAGCAACACAGGAGACATGGGTAGTAATCACCTGCAGGGAGGTGTCCTCTGATCCTTATCTTTGAGGAAGACTCTCTTCTACTCTCCAACTCAGGAGGGAGACTCCTGAATTGAAACTCCAATTTAGTTCCAAACCTGTGCTCTGAAGGGAAGAAATTCTATGATGGCTTGTCTACTTGCAAAAATACTTTGGAGGGAAGCAGATGATTCTTGATTTTTTTTTTTTTTTTTTTTTTTTTTTTGCCATTGAATTATAAGACTGCTGAAATAACAGCTACAACGAAAATTTTTTTAACTGGACATAAAAGATGACAAAAACTGGATATAAAAGGCAAAATATCTAACTTAAATTTTAGTCCTCTCTGCTTGAAATTTGATGTAAAAAGCATTGATGACAATAAGTAGTTTGGCTTTAAAGAATATAAGATTTTGCTTCTACCCTAAGTTAAATAAATGTGACTTTAGTTATTTCTAAGTAATTGCTGGGCCATTGTAATACATTCAATGTGATATTTGCTAAGCAAACATGCCTGCCATCTGGTTACTGAAACTGTAGTTTTGTTCCTTCATAGATACACATGGCCCAGTAGCACTGAGATGTAGGCAACCGATATGAGCATGTGGATTAATTCCAATGCAATTTGAGAGTTCAAGCCATTCATTTGTTTGCAACACAAAGTGTTCTCCACATAAGAAAACAATGAGTCTAATTTATCCGTCTCTTTCCTGTCTTGGTATCTTTAAAAATGTCCATCATGGGTGCACATAGCCTATAATATGGAGCCAACTTTTTAAAATTTATTTTAAAACATTATTTATTAATTAAGTTATTTATTTGAGAGAGTTCGCGCACGTGCGCACATGAGCAGGAGGGGCAGAGAGAGACAGAGAGAGAAACAGAGAATCTCAAGCAGACTCTGCACTGAGCACAGTGTCCAACCCGGGGCTCCATGTGGAGCTCTATCTCACGACTCTAAGATTGTGGCCTGAGCCAAACCAAGAGTCAGGTGCTTAATCGACTGAGCCACCCAGACACCCTTGAAGCCAACTTTAGAGACCAAGAAGAAGAATGAAAAATCATCGGTGTGCTGTTTGTGTCATATCCCACTTGGTTCCCACACCAGCAGCACTGTGCCTGGTCTGCAGGGAGCACACAGAAGTAGCTGAATTATATGGCAAAAGTCATATATGTCTATGGCAGTGGCTGGGGCGGGGCGGGGGGGGGGAGAAGTTCCCAAACCAGCTTTTCATTAGGCCGCTCTCAACCACCCCTTTCCCCAAACCAAAGGCAGAATTAGTGACACTGACACATAGTCAGGGCTCAATAGATGCTAACTAAGTACCATCATCTGGGAAGCCGGTGAGGAGTGATACAAAGGACTACTAGAAGAGAGCTTATCTTAGTCTGTGTAGCTCTCCTACTATATACATTGGACTTCTGCCTCACACACAGTCCAGGCTTTCTCAGCCTTGGTACTATTATTAACATGTGGGGCTAGAAATTCTTTGTTGGGAGTGGGAGTGGTCCTGTCTTGTGCCCTGTAAGAGGTTTTGCAGCATCCCTGGCCTATACCCACTAGATGCCAGTAGTGTCCCTCCGCCCCCACAGAAATGTCTTCAGACATTGCTAAATGTCCCCTGGGATGGTCTAGGGGGGGTGGCAAAATCACCCCTGCCTGAGAACCACTAATTTAGTCTGTGTGTTCATGACATGTACCAGAATTAGAAAGATTATATTCTCTCTTCTCTTTTTCTCTGAATCAGTATTTTTAAACTTTATTTTATTTTTTAAGTAAGCTTTACGCCCAACATGGAGCTTGAACTCATGACCCTGAGTGAGTTCTACCAACTGAGCCAGCCAGGCACCCATCTGAGTCCATATTAATGGATCTACATGGTGGTATTTTATTCTCTTAATCTGCTTTCGCTTAACTTAGTTTCCTCTAAATGTCTTCATAATGCTGGGCTGGGGTGAGGGAGCTGGCTTTCCAGGTATATAAGTTAAAAAGACATGTTTCCCCTTTAGGGAAGGGGAAATATGAAACAAGGAGAAAACATTCCATATAGAAATTGGCCTACTAGCTAAGGAGGCTGTTTTGCAAAATGAAATTGAGATGGCTTTCAGTCTAGGATAGAAGGAAGTCCCTAAACTGCAACTGATAATGTCTGTGAGTCCAAAAAGAAGTTTTGTATCTTAAAAGAAACTACCTTCATTTGTTTGCAATGCACTCTTGTAATCTTAACAATAAAACTCCAGTGTTATACAAAAGTATCCTTCTGACAAACAGATTGTTTTTCTCCCTTGGCTTTAGTTTTATTTACTTCCTATTTATGTTAACAGTTTCAGGAAGATACCAGCGTGCATGGACTCCAGGAACAGGCTGTCTCAGTAACTCTTGTTCCTTAGGAATTACAGTAAGTAGTCCCTTTAACTGAAGAAATCATTAGCCTTTTAAACCTCTAAGATGGAGTAATGATGTTATATGTCTACTTTTTCTTAAAATTAAGAAAATTAAAACCTTAGAATTCCAACTTAAACCCATCCAGTGGACAACCTGCTTGAAAATGACTACTCATCCATATCTAAGGGTGAGAAATAATTTATGACAAATAAAGCTCATGAAAAATTCTAATTTCTTTCATGTTGCTACAAGTATACCTCCATGCTTTAAAAAAAAATGTGGGCTGGTAACATTTTTCTCCCTTACTTACAGCGGAGAGTTAAATGTGTGGTCTTACCTCTCCTCCAGTGCATGGAAAAGGATGGGAGTATCTCGAAGTGCAAATAGCTCCCTTCTTGAAAACATCATCTTCCAGGCCAAATGTAGCCGAGCAGTTAGTTGCAAAGTACTTGTAAGGCTTCCATGTCTTCCCAAAGTCCTGGGACCGGTCCAGCACCATGGCTGCTGGCCTGGGCGACTTGAACACCATAATTAGATGAGTGAAGTAGAATTCCGCTTCCAAGTCTAACTGGATCTTTTCTCTGTGCACATCCTCAGCAGACTGCCACCATGTGCGAGGAAACCTGAAGGATGAGTCTGCCATGGCAGCTGGCAGGTGAGCCAGGTGAGGCTGGGCAGCATTGCATTTGTCACATTTGGGCTGCCGACAAGTCAGATCAATGTTCTCACTATAGGAGCAGTACAGTTCAGTGGCGTTCTGACCACAGGTGGTGTCTGCCCAGAGTTTTCTCCCCAAAGCCAAATTTCCCATCCGAGGGTTACAGGCTTTTTCACAGCGGGAACTCACTCCGGCTACTCCACTCAGTCCTAGGAAAGGGAAAGCATATGTTATTCAAGACAAACCCATCTGGAAAGCTCTTATGTCTTCAACAAGACATCCCCAAAGACCTTACGACTTTCGCCAAAGAGGAAATTCTATCAAATTTGAGCATGAATACTGTTCTACACTTATGCTGCATTTGTATTTACAAGTGTGTGAGCGTGCATGTGTGTATGCATGCATTTCACATTCCTATGTCAGATTCACATAAAGGGGGGAAAATCACTTCAGATAAAGGGCGAGAGAGAGAGGAAGGAAAATGGAAACATTGTGGAAAGATGATGGGCCTAAATCTTTTAAGTACTTGGCTTTCTAGTACTTAAAAGATTTAAGTATTCAGTATATTAGAAATATACTTATTTGTTTTGAAGTCATGACTTAAATAATACCAAAAAACAAGAATGTTTTTAAGAGCACCCAATTTAAGTCTTTCAAATATAATTCTTAGTCCTTAGCATTATCTAATATGCTTATTATAATGCATTAAGGAGGAAATGTTGAATTCTATTATATTTTAATCCAACAATGTGAAGGGACAAATTCCCTAGGAAGAGCAATATGAGATATTTAATCAATATACAATGGGATCTCACTTAGGAAGGCAAAACTAGAAACCACTGGAGTTCAGATGCATAATGTTTATTTTTAATATTAAGTAAATATAACTAAGAAAAAAATCTCTAAACTGTCAAATGGCAGAAAAGCTTATTTGACATGCTCTCTGCCCTTTCAGTGCTTCTGCCTATGACAGGTTACATAGTGGTTGCCTGTTGGCTTAACAGGAGAATGTTTACAGTCTGGCAGCCACTAACAGCACCTTTAAACATTATCTGTGAACTAAAACACTTTCTTAAAGAAACATGTGCTTCCACTCAAACAAAGGTCCAACAGACTTTAATGTCTCAAAATTGCTTAAAATGATAAACATTATCCACTTATTAACATCCTGACTGCATATTTTAATCCTTTAATTTGGGTTTGTCATTTTAATTATGAATACCTTAAGCAAAATCATCTATTTTAAAAGTTAAAACAGAGAAGGAAAGAAGGAAAAGGAAGTCAAACCCCAAATTCTGGCTAATTGAACGTTTGTTTCTTAAGAAAGAGCACCTCTGAACTGTTATCACTGTACTGCTGGAGAAGCCAAATGACAGCTTAGACTAAAACAGACACATTTCACACACTGGCTGACAATCCCCGGCCCCACATAGCCGCTGCAACCAAAAAAAAGGGCTTCCTTAGGCATATTTTTTTCAGTGTCAAATTCAAATGTGCATTATGCCTGGACTGTTTGCCACTGTTCTGATTAGCTGGAGCAACAGTTGCTTGTGGCCAGGATCACCCAAACACACAGTGTGCTATGACTCACCTGTAAAACATTTCGGGGAAAATCATATACTGCCCGTACAAGTATTTTTGACTTGAAACACTTGCCTTGTGATATTTATTTACAACCTCTTGATTGCTTGCATGTTTTTTGCCATAACAGGGTTTGAAAAGGGAAAGGTTTAACAGAGTTCACTTTGTGGTTGGGGGAGCACGCATCAATGCAGGCAGGGGGTGCATCAGTAAGAAGAACTGAAGTAAAATTTTAGACCTTTAATGGCTCCTTGGGGGAAAGTACTGAAGCATTTTAAATGCCTCCAAACTCCTAAGTACAGAAAAGATTGGAGCCAGATAAATAATCAGTGGACAAAGTACTTGGAGATCCCTAAAGAAGTGACTATTCAAGTGTGGCAAGGATGCTCCCGAGTCTGACCGATTTGGGGTGAAGATTCTACAACTCTGCTTTCCTGTGTGCCAGCGTCTCTGGGGCCAGAGTGGAAGAAGCCCAAGGGAAGGCACAGCGCGTCGGTGCTCCCTGTCCCCTAGTCCATCCCTCCACCCACACTCCCCTTTCTAGAGCAAGCGAGAAACGTTTTAGAGACTGGATGGCTGAAGAGTCCCTCACGCGCTTTCCCCCTCACTCACTGAGCTGCACTTACTCCTAATTGGAAACCAGGTGACCCGCACGGGGGGGGGGGGGGGTTGGGGACAGAGGGAGGGGCTCCCGAATTTAGAAACGGCGCGCTAGCAACCGGTGGCCACGGGCAGCCCGGGAAAGCCGGGATGGGAGTCGAGGGAGACGGCCCCTGCCGGTCGTCCGGTTCCCGAGACCGGGAGCAGACCCGCCTCCGACCTCCCACGGAGCCGCAGCCAGGGTACCAATTCCCAGGGCACGGCCAGCCAGCTCCTGCACCCAGGGCGATCGCCGCCTCTCGTCCCAGCCCGGGCTCTCAGCGCGTTCCAGCCACTGCCACGGTGGAGCGCACACCCCCGCCCAGGTGTGCCTACCTGGTCCCCTCGTGCCCCGCGCGAGGCCGGGGACTGCGGCGACGGCTCCCCACGGGAGAGCAGCCGCGGCCCACGCGCGCCCGGGGTCGCCGGGCCATCCCTCCCCATCATTCCTCAGGCCATGAAGTGCCGGGGGATGGCGAGCTGGGTCCTTTGTTCCCTCACAAAGTGGAAAGGGCAGTTTTTTACAAGCCCAACCCGAGAAAGAAACCAAGGTCGCGGTATCCCCGGCAGAGCGCACCCAGGATATCGGGTTACCCAAGGGCATGTGCATCGCAGTTGCAAAAAAATCAATAGTATTTTAAACTGCAGAGACCCGGGGGAAAAGAGGCGGAACATGGCCACTCACTTCATCCTCCGGAGCTGAGCTTGGCGCTCCCAGCCCGCACTGCCCTGCGGCCCGGGTCCCGAGGTGGGGAAGGGAGGGCGCGAGGGAGAGGGGTGGGGGCCCGCAGCGTCACCACCCACCTGCGGCCACCGCGGAGCAGCCCCAGAGCAGCAGCAGCCGCGCGCAGCTCCCCATGGCCGGGAGGAGCCGGGAGGAGCCGGGAGGAGCCGGGAGGACGCGGGCCGGGCGGGGGGTGAAGCGCCGACAGTCCTCGGGGAGAACTGGGGCTCTTGATTTCTTCCCCCTCCTGGGGCGCCAGGCCCGGTCAGCGGGCGCCGGCTGCCGGGAGCCGCGGGCCGGGGCCGCGCCGGGCGGCGGGGTGGCCCTCGCGCACCGGCCTGGAGCGGCCCGGGCACCTCGGGGGCGACGGGAGCCCCGGGACCATAGCCGGCCTGGCCGCGCGGCCCCCGCGGAGCGGTCCTGCGGCTCCTCCGCCGCTAGCCCGGGGCTCGGCGCCCGCAGCAGCCGCTGAACTTCCCGAGACCTTTCACTTCCCGGCCGCCGCCGCCGCCGCCGCCTGGGCGTCCTCCTCCGCTTTTACCACCTCCTCCCGCTGCCGCGGCTCGGTCCCGTCCTTCTCCACGGGCAGTTCCATGGGATGCATTTTTATTGCACCGACACCGCGGCGCTCCGGTGCCAGCCCTCCTCCCCTTGCACCTCCACCCCTTCCTCCTGCCCGCCCCCCGCGCTCGCTTGACAGCCGGGGCGGTGCAGCCTGCGCTGCCGGGTCGCCGCCGCCGCCGCCGCCGCCGCCGCCGCGCCCGGGGAGGGGTCTCCTGGCCCCGCGGGCCGCCCCCGAAGCCTCGCTGCGCGCGTCCCGCCCGCCCCCGCCCCCGCCCCCGCGTGCGCGGGTCACCTCGGCCCCCCGCTCCCCTCCTGCCCCTCCCGGCGCTTGCCCTGCATCTCCCCGCGTGACCCCCCTGGTGCCCTCCAGCACCCACAGGCCTCTTCTGGGAAGCAGTCTCCCACCTTCTCCCGGAACATTCCAGAGAGCAGTCGACTCCCTCTTGATCAGGTCAGGGCATGCCAAGGGGCTTAAAAAACCGCGAAACAGGCGAGCGCCTACTTCCCACATCCCCCAGCAAAACGAACCCTCCCCCCCCCACTCCCCATCTCGGGCCACCCCTTCTCTCGGAGTCTCAGGGTCCAGGAAAGGAGCCCCCCAAGCCCGCTCCGGGCCGCGGGCTTTGGAAAGCGCAGCAACTGCTAAGTGGCCTTCGCTGTTGGTGGGCGGGGGAGGGCATCTGGGCTAAACGTGTCAATGCTTACTTTACCCGAGCTGTATCCATTTTGACGTAAAAGGTGTTCCTTACTTCAAACTCAAGGTACTAAAAGAGTCCCAGGATTGGCTGCCTAGTGGGCAGTTGGAAACATCCTTGTCTAGAGGCGGGGGCATGATAAAGAGAAACTGGCCTTTCCAAACATTTTCACTCCATACAGAATGTGTTGTGCTGTGAAACAATAATGTTGTGAAATAAGTTAGGAGGAGCAGTTTAGTAGCAACCAGAAGCAGCTAATTGTGGCTAGGATTGCTCAGGACTGCTGCTTATGGGAGGAGATTAAATAGTACTTCAGTCTGGGACATTTGCAAGTCCCATGAAAACATAGTTCTATGCACACATCCAGAAGGATAGGCAAAAGTTTGGTAGAAAGCCCTGTTTTTATTGCCCTGCTCATTTTGTACCTTTGAATATTTCTCAGAAAATTAACTACATTACAGATACCATTGGGTTGTGTGTTACTGATGACGACAATTCAGAGTTTGGGGTCTCAAGTACGTATATTTCATGACTCACCTGGGGATATGTAAGACGTTTGTATCTCCCAAGAAGAACTGGGATGAGGTCAGCTTCATCTGTCTTGGAGACATTAATATTATTCCTCTGGCAAATACTGGGGAGTGGCAAAGGTATGGTACAGCAATTTGTGGAACATTTTAATTTTTTTTCATGCTTTTTATTTTTTATTTAAATTCAATTAACTAACATATGATGTATTATTAGTTTCAGAAGCGGGGTGGGTGATTCATCAGTCTTATATAATACCCAGTGCTCATCACATCACCTGCCCCCCTTAATGTCCATCACCCAGTTACCTCATCCTCCCAACCCCCTCCTCTCCAGCAACCCTCAGTTTGTTTCCCATGATTAAGAGTCTCTTATGGTTTGTCTCCCTCTCTGATTTTATCTTGTTTTATTTTTTCCTCTCTTCTCCTATGATCCTTTGTTTTGTCTCTTCAATTCCACATATGAGTGAGACCATATGATAATTGTCTTTCTCTGATTGACTTATTTTGCTTAGTATAACACTTTAGAAAATAAACCCACTGAGTTTTCAAATATTGACAGTGTTGGGGCTTTCTTCATATCTTATGGATATGCTCCCATTGGAGTCACTGAAACACTTCTCCAAATTATTCTTTTTTACCAAATAAATGATAGGAAATTATAATAGACAAAGGCTCATGGCACCAGTATTAATCTAATGGCCAAAGCAATTTGAAAAAGAAAGGAAGAGCGCATTTATTATTAATCTCTGAGTTTACTATATTGAGGCAGAACTACTCCATTTCTCATTACAGATTTTGGAAACATTTACTATCTTTTCCAGTCCTGCCTGGATAAGATACTTCCTTGATTGCTCTATAACTGGTTCTTGTTTCCTTTAACAAGATGTTAAGTTCCTTAATGGCAAAGCCCTTTTCTTTCTTTCTTTCATACTTTATATAAAACACTATTATGTTTTTCTTATATTCTTCATTATTCTTAACTGAGATATATATAATGTTATATACATAACAGGTTTATGAATGTATATATTCTTATATACCTGCTAGATATATAATAAGTTTTCATTAAATATTTTTTATTGAGTTATATTAAAACTATTGCTATATATAAGTATATGAATGAGAAGAAAACTGATAAAATCAGAATGGTTCCCCATTTTCTAGAGGAATCTGTACCTTTACACCAATACTTTCCATATGAAGCAGCTTGGGAGAGAAAAGTAATTAGCAGGCCAATCAATTTATTGGTTATTTATATTCACTAGGTGAATATATTTCACCTAGTCATATAGTCTAGTTACAAATTCTATTTCCATTTTGAAGAAGCTGTCCGGGGGAAGTTTACCTACATAAGGAAAATCTTGCTCAATGATGAGATTATCATTGCCTATGATTATTTTGGAAATTTTCAGTAATGGATTCAGAATTTTCTATTTTAATTTTATGAATTAGTAGGAGGCTCAGCAAATTTATGGAATTTCTGTGACAAGTTTCCAGGAGCCACATACTTGACAAGTTAAACCTAAAATACCCCCAAGAACTTGGAAGAAAGCTAAAAGGGCCTTTAGGAACTAAAATAGATGGTAAAAAGTCCATGCACCAAAGACCTTATTCGTGGGAGAGCTCTTTAGACATTCATTTAAATTATTCATGCAATGTTAACAAGTTTGGTTATGCTATTTCCCTAGACCACAACAGAGTAGAAGTAACAAATTAGAATGAAGTGGGATGACATTAAAACAAGAAATGAACTGAGGCCAACTGGTAATAAGGAGAATGACAGAACTATAAAAGGTAGCCATATGGACAAAAAAAACAAAAAACAAAACCCTCAGCAATCTGAGTGAGGCCTTTTAGTAGAGGCAAAGCCCCAAAAGGCTGGTAAGGTGTCGCTCTGTTATAACTTATCACAATGAGTGAGGTTCCTAATGTAATGAATGATATTAAGCATCAGAGGGGACCTTAGGGATCCTTGAGCCCAACTTCTCACCCCATAGGAAACCTCTCCACAAAATCTCTGTCCAATAGTCATCCCGTTTCTGCTCTAGAAATCTCAATAAACAAAAGCCTAGAAGCAGCCCTTTTCTTTCTTTCTTTCTTTCTTTCTTTCTTTCTTTCTTTCTTTCTTTCTTTCTTTCTTTCTTTCTTTCTTTCTTTTTCTTTCTTTCTTTCTTTCTTTCTTTCTTTCTTTCTTTCTTTCTTTCTTTCTTTTTATTTTATTTTATTTATTTATTCATGAGAGACAGACAGAGACAGAGACACAGGCAGAGGGAGAAGCAAACTCCCTGTGAGGAGCCTGATGTGGGACTCGGTTCCAGGACCCCAGGATCGTGACTCAAGCCACAGGCAGATGCTCAGCTGCTGAGCCACCCAGGTGCCCCAGAAGCAGCCCTTTTCATTTTTGGTAGTGTTTTATTGAGCTGTGACATCTCTCTTCTTAAAATTCTACCTACTTTTATAGTTTAGTTTTCTGTGACTATGCAGAATAGGTCCAATTTCTTTTCTGATAGATATTCAAGGATTTGAAGTCACATTTTATTGCTCCACTTAACTATTCTCTTCTCCAGGTGTTTGTTTAATTATCCATATGGCATCATTTCCAAAACTTTCACAATCTTTGTCATCCCCTATCAGATGTACTACAGTTTTTCAGTGTCTTATACTGTGCATCTAGGACTCAAGTCCAGGTTTATCTATGGTGTAGAGTAAAACAGAGCTAGTAGTTTCCTCAACATAGGTCTAGGGCTTATATTTCTGTAGCCTCAAAATGCATAACAGCTTCCTGGTACTGGCTGATATTATCGTTGAAGCAAATTAAAATCTCCTTTTCATATATTGATGAAAGGTCATTGATAAAAGACAAAATACATTTTGTTTAATTAGAAAGAAAGAGTTTGGGCAGCCCAGGTGGCTCAGCAGTTTAGCGCCCCCTTCAGCCCAGGGCCTGATCCTGGAGGCCCCGAGATTGAGTCCCATGTTCCCCTCCCTCCCTGCATGGAGCCTGCTTTCTCCCTCTGCCTGTGTCTGTACCTATCTCTCTCTGTATGTCTCTCATGAATAAATAAATAAAATCAGAAAGAAAGAAAGAAAGAAAGAAAGAAAGAAAGAAAGAAAGAAAGAAAGAAAGAAAGAAAGAGAAAGAAAGAAAGGAGAAAGTTCTATTAAAGTATATTGTAGATAGTGAGGATTCAGTAAATATTAATTTAAAGGAAAAAAGGTCAACAAATTCAAATTGGAAAATTGGAAAAAATGGTTAAAAGTTTAAAAAGAAACTGTTAGTCCTGAATGGGATAAATTTCTATTTTCTGAAAAAAAAAATCACTTCTATGAAAAATTTGACTCTTCAACAACACTGTATACATGTGGTGTTACTATACATTTCCAAGGAAAGGAAAAACTTTGCAGTAGTGATTTTTTAGTATACCTAGTATCTTTCCTCCGTGGGACTATAAACATGGTCTCATTTATCCTTGAAGCATCAATGTGTGGGAGGGAATACAAATAGCTGTGTGCGTTTACAGAGAGAGAAAGTGGTGTGAAAGATATAAGTGCCAAATTTAGACCATCCAATAAATATACATTGGAGATCAAATATGGGTTTTCAGACTTTTTTTTCTAAAGAAGTCAATGTTTATCCATCAATTTTCTATGAATACAATCTTATCTCTCTTGGAACTAGAAGACTACTGAGAGAAAATTAAATGAAGAATTATCTCCATTGAAATAATCCTATATTTTGTTTCCTACCTGGTTTCTGCCCTTTAAAAGCATCATCTTGGGAATTTCCTTAAGCTTTAATCTAAGCCTCCTGCCACTGGCACTGTTTCTTATTTCATGTGTTTCCTGGCTACAGCTGCTCATTCCTAGGAAGGGAGTGAGGGCCTTTGAAACTACATGTGCTCTTCCAAGAAGGTAAGCGGTACTTTTCTTTAAAAAAAAAAAAAAAAAAAAAAGGCACACATGCTCTCTCATGTTTAAATTAATTATATGGAGCCTAGAAAGTTCAAACAAACAAGAATAGTTTGTTGTTTTTACAGAGATAGCTACTCTAGACAGCACTGTATTGACACAAAATTTGAACACTTTCTCCTCTAAATAGCTCTTAACAGACGTTTTCCATACATATTGCTATTTCTGACAATGACGAAAAGATGCTCAGAGACAAGTTACTACTCTTTTAAATATAAGGAAATAGACAAAGCAACAACGGCGAAAGGCGCCACATGAGGATGAAAGAACAACAATATGAATGATTCCTTTAATTTATTCGTGTCTTTTATGTAATAGTATAGTGGGTAAGAGCATGGATGGCTTGACTCCCCAGGCTTGATCCTGGCTCCATGACCTACAACCTGTGTGACTATGGGCAATGATAAATAAATAACCTGTCTGTGCAACCATTTCCTCATCGGCTATATGGGAATTATAATAGCACCTAATTAATAAGATTATTATCAATATTAAATGAATTAATATTTATGAAATGGTAGACAAAAGCAAGACACAGGAAGCATTTTTGGTTTTATTATATACATACGATAGTAAAATACAAATCCATCATGTACATACAATCTCTTTTGACCTACCCTGGAATTTTCTTTTTTTAAAGATTTTATTTATTTATTCATGAGAGACACACAGACGCAGAGACACAGGCAGAGGGAGAAGCAGGCTCTCCATGGGGAGCCCGATGCAGAACCCAATCCCAGGACCCCAGGATCACGACCTGAGCCAAAGGCAGACAGAGCCACCCAGGCATCCCTCATCTTCAGGTTATATAAAGATAATTAATAGGCAGAAGTTAAATGGTTGCCCTGGCTTAATTTTAAATGTTGCCCTATGTCTATGAAAGCATCACACAAGAAATGAAAGTATGAGGCCACAGATCTCCTCTAGCTAAAGGGAGAGGGAAATTCGCATTGATGGAGCAGCTACAACTTACAGGCACAATGTTGAATACTTTACAATTCTCACGACTCTCTACGGTGGGGTTGTCAACTCTTTGATGGGGAAACCGAAGGTCAGAGAAGTTAGGTGCCTGAGCCAGGTCACAGAACGAAGTAAGCAGACAAGCTAGGATTTGAAGTCCAGGGTGTCTGATTTTACGTGGCATCTTCTTCATTTCCTTTTTTAAGAGAGGTGCCATAGCTAGACATTTAAAGGAAGGGATCAAAACTAGACTGCCAATTTCTTCATAGGCTAAAGCACTCCTATAATGTTTTCTACTTTGACAATCACAGTTTATTAACCACCATCTACCTGCTTATTTCCAAATATCACGAGATTCAGGGCTGTATATCCAATCATCAACAGACAGCTCTACTTAGACACCTCAAATTCAACACATTCAAAACTAAATTCATCATCTTTCTCCCCTAACATATTATTCCTCCTATCTTCTGTATCCTGTAGAATGTCACGACTATCCATCTGCTAGATCAACACAAAAAGAGTAGTATTTTCAGACTTCCGCAGAACTACTCGTGTACAGTGAGATGTACTAAGTGTTCTTTTTTTTTTAATTTTTTATTTATTTATGATAGTCACAGAGAGAGAGAGAGAGAGAGAGAGGCAGAGACACAGGCAGAGAGAGAAGCAGGCTCTATGCACCGGGAGCCTGATGTGGGATTCGATCCCGGGTCTCCAGGATCGTGCCCTAGGCCAAAGGCAGGCGCCAAACCGCTGCGTCATCCAGGGATCCTGTACTAAGTGTTCTGAAGAAAAAGGATTTTGTAGTCAAATAATCTTAACAGTAAGTTATAGTTAAGTAGGACTTCCCAGAATCTTTTAAGATGCTAAATTCATTTCAAATCTCCATGAAATGGGGACACCAGGGTGGCTCAGTCGATTAAGCATGTACCTTTGGCTCAGGTCGGAATCCTGGGGTCCTGGGATCTCCCTCCATAAAGCTCCCTGCTCAACAGGAAGTCTGCTTCTCCCTCTTCCTCTGCTCTTCCCTAACCACTTGTGTGCTCTCATTATCTCTCTCTCTCTCTCTCTCTCTCTCTGTCACTGTCTCACTCTCTTACTATCTCAAATAAATAAAATCCTTTTAAAAACTCCAAGAAATGGATATGATATTATATTATATAGGATTACATTCAGTTACATGAACCCAACTCAGTAGCTTAACCAAACTAAGATTGATTTTCTTCTCATGATAAAATGTATATAAGAGGTATACAGCCCAGTACAAGTGAAGCTGCTCAAGAAAGTCATCAAGACTTGTGCAGTTTTCTTCTTCATAGTCAAAAGATGGCTGTTCTACCTCTAGGACTTGTGTCCTCAATCTAGACAAGAAAGATGGGAAGAGAAGGAAAAGAGATATATGTCAGCTAAGTTAAAAGGCTTTCCAAGCAACCTTGCATACCTGCTTATATCTAATTGTCCAGAACTGGGTATATAGCTTCTGCAGACCATAAGGAAGTCTGGGGGCGTGGAGTGGGGTGGGGAGAGGATGGTGATGGTGCTGAGTATTTTAATTGGGCTTATTGCCACCCTTAATGAAATCAGGCTCCTATTAGAAAGAAAAGGAGGTTGAATATTGAGTAGACAATTAGCTATATATGCCATCAAAAGTTAGCAATTTTACTGTTGTATTTGGCCCAAGCAAGTCCAAACATGGCTCCCCATCACTGACAGATGGAATTCATGCTGCTTGCTTGGCCCCAAACCTGTGATGCATCAGCTCCCTGCCACAGGCTCTTTAGCACTGCCCCCAGTGAACTACCCACAGTCTCTGAGATGGACAACAGTGCTCCATGCCTCTTACTTCTACACACTCTCTGCTTTTGCCCAATCCTTTTCTCTCCTTCTCTTAGCTCACTCTGGCAAGTCCTCAGAAATTCAGTTAAACTGCTGTGACACCGCCGTTTTTACTCTCTCCTCTTCCAACTGGGTTAGTTGTCCCCCCACCCTCCCCTGCATTACTATATTATCCTCAACTATAGTTTTTCCCCCTTATATATTGAGTGAAAAAAAAAAACCAGGAAGCACAACTGTATTTATACTTTAATTATAACTATAGGAAATATATATATGAAAAAGGAATGGAATATATCAAAATGTTAGAGATTATTGATTCTCTGGCTTCTAAGCTTTTAGCAATACCATAATTGTTATGATTACATCTTCATTTCAAAAGTAGAACAACTTAAGGCAAATTTGATAAAGCAGGACACGAAGAGTGGCATATAAAGTAGGCAGTTAGCAGCAGGTAGAACACCATGGGCTCAGGAGCTGAGATGAGCTACATGGAGGATGTGCACTAAACTGGGTCCTGACAATTGGATAGGTTTGGATGGATGTGGTGGCAGGTGTGGGCAAGCCCTGTTGGTGATGGTCACATAAATGCTCAGGCCACACCTGTATATTCACAATATACAAAGTGCCTCCAGGACAATAAGTAACACCCATTAAGAGAAGGGATTCCTGGGGATCAGCAAGAGATGAGGAGGAAAAGGTAGATGAAGGCCAAACAGTTAAAGGCTCTGGGGAATTAGGCTGATTTGTGTTGGGAAATTATGTTATAGTTGTCATTATCTAGAAATGGCAGATAATAGATTAGAAAAGAGAAGACCTAGAAGAGGAGTGAAGGGCTACTCAATGGCAGGAGCTAGGTTGAAATCAAGGTGGCGATAGGGAAAACAGAAAAAGAGAGAGATGGAAGAAAAAACAAAATGTGAAGAACTGATAGGACTTTGGAACCATTTGATGGTGTCATTGACAGAAGTTAAGAATGACTTGGTAGCTCTGAATCTGGTTAGTTGAAAAAAATGATAGTTTCTTTTTCAGAAATAGGAGAATCAGGGAATGTAGCTAATGTGGAAGGTGGGACAATAGGAGATGGCCAGTTGCATTTTGAAAACATTGATTTAGAGAGAATGGCAGGCCAGTCGCATCCAGCAGACAGTTAATCTGGCTTTGGAGTTTAGAACAAGTCAAGTCTCCAGATACAGGTTTAAGAGTTATTTACATAAAGATACCGTTGAAACAATAAGCAGAGAAGAACTCCCCAAGAGAAGCTATTTTAAGAACATTTACCATCAGTATTATAACTTTAGCTAACTTGTAACTATCATGATAAAACATTAGTGTAGGCTATTTAGGCCAATCTCCTTATTCAACATGAAAAATGGAGGACTGTTGAGATTATACATTTAAAACCTAAAGCCTATTTACCATAGGCCCCAGGGTGTTCAAAGTTATACAGCTAGTTATGATTAGTGACTGAACAGGGGTTGAGCTTTCTCTATGCCCAGTGTTTGAGTGAATGCAAGTTTTATTGCAAGCAGAGAAGAAGGAATCTTCTTTAAAAATTATTAATTATTGTTAGAATACATGATTTTCCTATTATAAACAGAATTCTGTTTTTAGTAATGAAAACATACAGAAAGGGCACTTGGGTGGCTCAGTCAGTTGAACAGCAACTCTTGGTGTTGGCTCAGGCCATGATCTTGGGGTCCTGGGATCAAGCCCCACTTCTGCCTCCTGGCTCAGGGAAGGTTGGGGGTGGGGAGTCTGCTTGAGGATTGTCTCCCTCTCCCTGTACCCCTCCCCCTGCTCATGCACATGTTCCTTCTCTCAAGTAAATAATAAATAAATAAATCTTTAAAAAAATAAATCTTAAAAAAAAAAAAAAGAACTCTGTTAATGCAGTTTAAGAAACCTTGAAGTTATACCTGGGTGGTTCAGCGGTTGAACATCTGCCTTCCGCTCAGAGTGAGGTCCCAGGGTCCTGGGATTGAGTCCCACATCAGGCTCCCTCTGGGGAGCCTGCTTCTCTCTCTGCCTATATCTCTGCCTCTCTCTGTGTGTCTCTCATAAATAAATTAATTAATTAATTAATTAATTAATCTTTTAAAAAATTGAAATCATTGGAATTTATGTTAAAAAGAATCCTGAAGCATCAGAGGATTTCTCAGTCTACTAATGACCCTATAATAGGAAATTTGTTCTGCAGAACTATCATATTCTCTGGTCTCCCATCCAGCCAGCAGAGGAAAAGAGGAAATACAGATTACTATCTCTTACTCTGAAAAAATAAAACAAAACAAAACCTGCAGACTTGAGGTAATAAGTAGCTAAAGCCAGTAGCTTCACATTCTTTTCTCAATCTCACTTGTGTGGGTATGGCACTTTTAAATACACAAAGAGAATCAAATGCACTTAAGATTTCCTAGTGTCTATTTTCTTTCTTTTTTTATTTTTGTACACAAAAGGATATTCAATTGCCCCTCAATGGCCTCAAAATATCCTGCAATCACTAAATAAATGTCTTGAATATACATATCATCCAAAGGAATAAGTAAATAGAGTTGTATATAGAAGTAAAAACATCCCTATGCAAATGTGGATGAATTTGAAATTCCAATAGGACTCCCTGTCCCACTTTTTTACTGGAGACTTCATGTATGGCAGACCCTGTGCTAAGCACTCTACATACATTCTCTTCAATCCTCACAGTCACCTAGGAAAAGAACTTTAATCATCATCCTCACTTTACAAATGAGAATTGGGACTTGGGGCAGAGATGAGACCATAACCCAAGCCATGGATCTCCAAAACTCATGAGCAAAACCACCATGTCCATCAGGGGTCTTTAGGACATATAGAAAAGCAGCAAGAAGGGCAAACCCATCATCCCAAGAAACTAGTTTTCATTTTGGCACATTTCTTTCTAATCTTATTTCTATCCATACATTTTCTTGTCCCATATTCTTTATCACTTATTGTCATTATTAAGTTATTAGAAATTCTCCCAAAATATCAACTTTCATGACCACATACTGTCCCAGTGAGTGTATATACCTTAATGTTCTACTTAATGTTACATTTATTTGGACGTTTGGGCTATTTTCAATTTTTTGCTATTTTAAATAATACTTTTATAAATATCTTTGTGAATTAAATATTTTCTTGCTCTGAGATTATTTCTTTATAATCATTAAAATGGAAAGAGTAGGGCAAAGAAAAGATATGTTTAAACCACATTGCCAAGTTTCTTTTTCAAAATGGTTGCTCTAGAGGGCCTGGGTGGCTCAGTCCTGTAAGGGTCCAACTCTTGGTTTTGGCTCAGATCAATGCAGGCTTCTGAGATCAACCCCTGCTTTGGGCTCCCCACTCATCTGGGAGTCTACTTGTCCTTCCCTCTCCTTCTGCTCTTCCTCATGCTCTCTTTCTCTCTCTTATAAATAAATAAAATCTTTTTTTTAAAGGGCTTTACTAATATTTGGTGCCTGTTTCACCTTACCCATACCAAACCTGAATATCATATTTTAGAAATATAAATTTCTTCATTCATTATGTGAAAAGTGATATTTTAAACTTTGCATTTCTTTGATTGGATTGTATATAAAATTGAAAATGTTTTCTGTGCTTGCTAATCAGTTTTATTTCACCCTTTTCACTAGTTTCCTAAGGTGGAAGCTTAGGTTTTTATTTTAGATCTTTCTTCTTTTCTAAAAACATATGCCTTTAATGCTATAAATTTCCCCCTAAGCAGATTGATTTTGCTCTGTCCCACAAATTTTGAAAAACTGTACTTTATTTTTCCTTAATTCAGAATATTTTAAATTTCCTTTGGCATTTTTCTCTTTGGCTCATGGGTTATTTAAGAGGTATGTTGTTTAATTTATAGATATTTGTGGAGGCACCTGGGCGGTTCAGTCAGTTAAGCATCTGCCTTCGACTCCATTCATGATCCCAGGGTCCTGGGATTGAGCCCCATACTGGGCTCCCCGCTCAGACCAGAGCCTGCTTCTCCCTTCCTCTCTGCCCTCCTCCTGCTCATGCTTTCTCTCTCTCTCTCAAATAAATAAATAAATAAAATCTTTTTTAAAAAGTTTCCGACATTTGGGAATTTCCTAGCCATCCTTCTGTTATTTATTTCTAGCTTGATTCCACTGTGGTACAAGAATCCATTTTGTGTGATTCCTATTCTTTTAAATTCATTAAGATAAATTTTATGACCCAAATGTGGTCTATTTTGGTGAGTTTGAGAAAAATGTGTATTCTGCTGTGGTTAGATGGAGTATTTTATAAATGTCCACTCAATTAAACTGATCTGTTAAAATCATCTATATCCTTACTTGTTTTCACTCTTCACAAATTATACTCCATTTTAGCCACTGGTGAAAAGACAACAGAAGAGAAAAGTCAATAAAAAGCCAATTTATACTTAAAGCTTATATTGTAGGAAACAGATTTCCACATATGCTTTCCATGAAGTTTTTAGTTTTTGTCTATTACCTCTTTCTAACAATGAAAAGGATGTATGAGAGGAAAAGCTGGGTGAGAGGGTGAGCCAGAAACACAGAAGAAAATGTTGAAAGGAAACACCAGTCACGTCACTAGTCTGAGATTTTTTCCATATATTCTGAATGATGCTTTCGTGACTACTGGAAAAAAAAAAAAAACTTATTGCCAAGGATTTTATCTTTTTTTTTTTTTTTGGTAAGATTTTATTTGTTGATTTGAGAGAGAGAGAGAGAGAGAGCCCACGTGTGCTCATGCATGGGGAAGGGAGGAGCAGAAGGAGATGGGAGGGGAGGGAGAGAAAGAGGGAGAGAGACAAGCAGACTCCATACTGAGCACAGAGTACCATGTGGGACTTGATCCCACAACGCCAAGACCATAACCTAAGCAGAAACCAAAGGTTGAACACTCAACAATGAGCCACACAGGCACCCCACCAAGGGGTCTTTATATTTATCAGTCTTCTTGAGAATTCATAATTCTTAATGAAAAAAGTGATAATGTAACACTGAAAAAGAGCATCTGTCATCTTGTGTTTGATACTGAGCCTATTTTCATTGTAAAATTTATCAAACCTATGGTTATAGAGTTGGAAAAGTACTGCAGTACAGAAAGTTCAGCTGATTACATAGTATTAGAGTTTTAAGAGCTGCTTCAAAAGCAATCAGACTATTTGGAAAATCTTTTTCATAATAAATGTGTTCTTCCTTTAAAATGTAAACACTGAGCCAATCTTAGAAGCAAACATTGACTGCATACTTAAGTCAGTTGTTGTAAGTATTTTAGTTACAACAATGCAAAAACGTGAAGCATAAGTTTACTTTTTAACTCGAACCCTGTTCAAAGATCACTTATTGGCCTTTGAAGGAACAGGTGGCATGTCTGTTATAGTTTAACAAATGGCCTTTGGGTGAGGTATAGTCATTTAGATACCTCTGGATGCTTTGGATGCTCTCATGTGTGGCAGGGTGCATTTGCTAAAAGCATTCTCCTCTCTAGATCTGGAAACCTAGATTCTATATCTTAGGGATGGGGGCATGTATGTATTCTAGACTTATCTTTTGAGTCATAAATGAAAAATGCCATCTTGCAACTGAGATTCCTTTGCCAAGAAATCACATTCTTAATTTCTTAATATTGACATAAATATTCCAGTTCTTGGTAAATCAGATAGCTTTCTGTTTGAAGTATATATCTGAGCATTTTATCCTTTCCATAACAGAGTTTACATAGATCTTTTTGTTCTATCAGATTTTTTTTTCCATCAGTTTAATTATACCAAACTCCCCAAAGAATTTCAGATTCACCTCAAATACCAGCAACTCAATTCTGTTCTATTACTCACTTTTGTTGGGTTGGGTTGAATTGGAATTATCTTATGTTTATAATTAATTTTTTGAATGTTTACATCTTTAGGAAATTGAATTTTTATGAACATGGTATAATTCTCCATGTATCTATGTCCTGTGTTAGATATTTCAATAGTGTCTTATAATTTTCTTCATAAAAATCTTGCCAATCTTTTGTTGGACTCACTCCTAGACACTGTTTTTGGTTGTTTCTATGAATGTTATCTTTTTAAAATGATATTTTAAAAGTCTCTGTTGTTGGTATATTGGAATGTAATTGATTGTCTTTGTATATTGATCTTATATCTAGCAACCTTATTAGATTTTGTTTCTAATAATTTGCAGGCTTTTGGATTCTTTTGTGTGAACAACTATATCATATGCATATACATTCAGTTTGTTTCTTCTTTTCCAATCCTTATAATTTTTATTTGTTTTTCTTTGCTAATTACACTGACTAGAACATTTAGTACATTTTGAATAGTCACAATATTAGAAGGCTGGTGAACTTCCTTATTATCTTATGAGGTAAGCAGTGTGTTTAAAAAATGTTTTTCTTCTTTTTTTAGCCAACACTAAGTGTTTTGTACCGAAGGAATTAAAGCTGTCTAATCTTCCTTATTGCCAGACTCATATCTTATCTTTAATCATTTCCCATATCTTTATCTTTTCTACTAGTTGAATTACTCTTAATACACTTTCTAAGTCCATGTTCTAAATTAAATTTTATTTCCAAATAAATAAATAAATAAATAAATTTTATTTCCAATGGTGCATTTGTATGAAACTGAATATTCATAAATTTTTTTTTAATTTTTATTTATTTATGATAGTCACAGAGAGAGAGAGAGAGAGAGAGGCAGAGACACAAGCAGAGGGAGAAGCAGGCTCCATGCACCGGGAGGCCGACGTGGGATTCGATCCCGGGTCTCCAGGATCGCGCCCTGGGCCAAAGGCAGGCGCTAAACCACTGCGCCACCCAGGGATCCCTGAAACTGAATATTCATTATGAAATCAATTCCCTACTGAGAAATTGTCTTTCTCTTTTCATTCAAATTACTTTTTAACACTCCTTGCTCTCAGGAAAAACTTAATTAAAAAAAAAAATTTCTTTCAAAGGCAGTGAGATGACTATGGGTTTGCTTAGTGAAATGTTCTTTATTTCTTCCTATAATGTTTCTAGTACTTCCAAACATGCAGATTGCTTGGTTGTACAACATCAGAGACACCACTCATACCATTGTCTCTGTGAATGGCATGCCCTGGAATTATGCAGTGCACAACCTGCAAGGCTGATGTGATAGCCATGCCTATATGTTTTACTTTTCATCTAATTAGGACTGTAGGGTGTCTCTCAAGCAAGTAGTAATAATCTACAGATATCTGACTCCAAAAGTAACCCAAATATGTTTCAAAAATACTGGTTGTAAGCAGAAAAAGATTGTTTGGGAGACCAGTTACTATAATATAACTTTAGTATAGCAATCTCCTTCTTCTACCCTAAATCAGTACTGATTCAGTGTTCTTTACTTTCAATATTACATAATTAAGTAAATTGTCACTCTGTTTGTATAAATACCATTAGATTGAGAAAAAAATGGGAAGAGTGGGAGGAATTCCTTGGAGGAAAGAATCAACCTAAAACTAACACAAGTATAAGTCTCATTAGTAGTGATAGTATTTGTGACAAGATCATGATAATGGTAAGATGGTGATAATATGAATTTTAGTTGTTTGGCTTAGTTCCAGATTTAAGCTACACTGGGGCTTAGATTCTGACATTAAAAGTTATTTTATAAAGAGAGAGAAAGAATTGCATAGCATAGCTGCTAGTTTCTAAGAAATGTATGCCAAACATACAGTGACACCAGATTTTCAGTTGTAACCCTTTGAACTCTCACCTCATGCCCAAGTAAGGTCAAAATTAATTTTATCTGATCAAAACCAGAAAGTTCTCTTTAGAAAGGCACATCTTTAGTTATAGACTAAAATGGGCAGACTATAACCAGTTCATCTTTGTAGCTGGCCATCTAGAGCTGGTTTTGTTTTGTTTTGTTTTTTTGTTTTCATTCACTCGTTCATTCAGTATTGGATAGCACAGATCTAGATCTCTCAGAAGGGTAATGCCACAAAGGAAATAACATGTGCTAGGTACTTAACCAAGCACATGTACTAGCTTTCACCATCAGAAAAATTACCTGTCAGATGAAGCCAAAATAAGTGTAAATCAGTCATGACCTTGATAGAAAAGACAAATTTGGTGCTCTGGTGTATTTGCAAATAATGATGCTAGCACAGGAGCTAAACAGAAGGCAAAAACCTAGACTACAGATTATAAGAAAAAAAGTTATGAATAGTCAAGAGTTGGAAAGCAACTTAAGTTTATTTTATTTTATTTTTTTAAAGATTTTATTTATTTATTCATGAGAGACGCAGAGAGAGAGAGCGAGGCAGAGACACAGGCAGAGGGAGAAGCAGGCTCCATGCAGAAGCCCGACGTGGGACTTGATCCCAGGACTCCAGGATCATGCCCTGGACCGAAGGCAGGCGCTAAACCGCTGAGCCACCCAGAGATCCCACAATTTGTTTAAAATAAAAAAAGTCTGCCCTGGCAATGTATAAGGCATATTAGGCTTGTTGGTACTAGGAGGTGACCAGGGGCAGCAATTGTGATTAATTCATCTTTATATCACTGGTGCTGGACATAAATAAGTTCTCAATAAATATCTGATGAAAATGGAGGAAGAATGATCAGTTACATAGATATGTGACCTAGTTAAAAATATTCCAATTCACCAATGTCACGTGTGGTTAGAGTAAATCTGTTTCTGAGTTGTTTCTGTGGGTGTGGTTCTCAGCCCAGGATTGGTGACACATCAGAATAGATGACAAACAGACTGAGAACAAGTGCTGCAAAAAGTGATCTCAATATAGCAGCATGGGTGGGCCTGGTAGGTCAGTTCTCATAAAAACACATTCAGTCTAGAAAGTTCTCATATGACTAAGAAGCTGAGAGAAATTGAACAGATTTCATCATTAAACAAATAGAAAACATCAAATAGGTAATGGAAAATGTTGAGTGACGGTAGGAAGAAACATTTTTAGGTAATTTCATAACCTCTTGCCTCTTTCTTCCGTTTCACACTCAGTTTTCTCTTCCCATCCGCCACCCCCCCCCCACCCCTCCCCTACGAGGAGTAAATGTTTCCCTGTAATCAATTCAAGAGCACTGTCTTTGGAGGTTAAGTAACCTGCCTAAAATCACCTAAGAAGTGACAGAGCCAGGGTTTTGAAAAGTTGGCCAGAGCTCCTGGCCATTACCATTCTACAAAACTAGATTGTGCAGTAGTTACATAGCAGGTAGAAAGCAAAATGCCTTAAAGGTTGTTATTGGTTTTTTTGTCCTATTCTGTCATTAAGCAGCAATTATCCTTCAATCAAAGATTCCTAGAAAAGGCCATTTAAAAGCTTCTAAATTACTCACCAATCTATAACAGGAAAACACCAAAGATCCAGAAATCTCCATGAATAAGGAATATAGGTGAGGACAGGGTAAGCATGTTACCTCCTACTTAACCTCATTCATAATGTGGGGATAATAGTAATATGTATCTTATAGATTTTGATAGAATTAAATAAGTTAATTAAAGAACTTAGAAAAGTGCTTGGCACATAATAAGCATTTAATAAAAGTTAACCATTATTGGGGTCCCTGAACCATCTAATGGTTCAGTCCATTAGATGTCCAACTCTTGATTTCGGCTCAGATCATGATCTCAGGGTCCTAGAATGGAGCCCTCAGGGTCTGCCATCAGGCTCTGTGCTCAGCAGGGAGTTTGCTCCTGGATTCTTTGCCTCCTTTTTCCCTCCCACTGCTTTCCCTCTCTCTCTCTCTCTCTCAAATAAATAATTTTTTTAAAAAGTTAACTTTTTCCTATAGAGTACAGTGGATATTTTTTCCCTAATGAGCCTAAAGAAAATTTCATTATCACTTTGATCTTCAGTTTTGTAGCACAAGAGTGTAATTTCTAGCATATGCTCATGTGTTTAAAAACTCTATGTAACTTATTTGGATTTCCATGTTGTAATGGACTACAACATACCATAACTTACTATTTTAACCAGACATTCATACTGCTTCAACACAAGTGAATTAACAGACTATTGATCATGCTGCAAAGTCAGAATGGTGAAACAGCCCCAGATCTTCCTCTCACTAACAGACTGACTTTGAGTGAATTATCTATCTTCTGTATGCCCCAGTTTCCTCATTTGTAAACTGGGATAGTAATAGTATCTATTTCGTAGATTTGCTATGAGATTAAATGAATCATTACCTATAGAGTTCTAGGAATAGTGCCTTGCACATACTATGCACTCATGTGAGTTATTAATTCTTTTATAATTTCTCTATGAAAAATTATATCTTGTCAATTGATTTTTAAAAGCTTATCAGTAAAATGTTCATAGAGAAACACATTCAAGTTTCCCCACTCTAAGTACCAAGACATATTTAATATGTGGTTGAGTTTTAACCACATATTGAATATACCTATTTGCCTAATTTTAGTATTTTGCAATCATTGATTTAATCCTATTTTAATCCTCAGGTAGTTAGTTGAAAGTTGTTGTCTTTTATTATCTCAGCCTGTTCCTTTCCCCAAAATCCATGTATATGTTTAAACTATAATATTTGTATAATTTCCTAACAAATTTCCTTGCTAACAAAGCAAACTGTTAGAATGTAGTAAATACAATAAATACTTAGAATATTTTATATTTTTATACAGACACTGCTAAACATCACAAGTCTTTGGCCTCAAAGATAAAATACATGTGCATATTTTTCATCTTTAAGCTTAGCTACTGTTTATGAAATATTGAAATGAACAACAGGTTCAAATCAAGCAGGAAAATACACTAGTGACTCATCACATTTTAATGCTGCTTAATTTTCAGGCTTCCTGTGTGAATTAGCTAAGAGATACAGTAATTTAAAGAATAATGACTAAAACCTTTTCTATTTCCTGCTTAATTTCCTTCTAAAGGAAAAGTATTCGTTTTTAAATATTACTCAGACATTCTCTATATAAAGAAAACCAGAGGGGCGCCTTGGGTGGCTCAGTGGCTGAGCATCTGCCTTTGGCTCTGGTGGTGGTGCTGGGGTCCTGGGATTGAGCCCACCCCACTAGGCTCCCCGCAGGGGGCCTGCTTCTCCCTCTGCCTGTGTCTCTGCCTCTGTGTGTGTGTGTGTCTCTCATGAATGAATAAATAAAATCTTTAAAAAAAGAAAAGAGGGGATCCCTGGGTGGCTCAGTGTTTTAGCGCCTGCCTTTGGCTTGGAGTGTGATCCTGGAGTCCCAGGATTGAGTCCCACATCAGGCTGCCTGCACAAAGCCTGCTTTTCCCTCTGCCTCTCTCTCTCTTTTTCTGTGTCTCTCATAAATAAATAAATAAAATCTTAAAAAAAAGAAAAAGGAAAAGAAAAGAAAACCAGGAAATTAAAATTTTATTAATAAGCATAGCTTTTAGAAGTAAGAATTTCGGGGATCCCTGGGTGGCTCAGCGGTTTGGTGCCTGCCCTTGGCCCAGGGTGTGTCCAGGAGTCCCAGGATCAAGTCCCACGTCGGGCTCCCTGCGTGGAGCCTGCTTCTCCCTCTGCCTGTGTCTCTGTCTCTCTCTCTCTCTCTCTATGTCTATCATGAATAAATAAATAAAACCTTAAAAAAAAAGTAAGAATTTCAGTTGAAGGAACAAATGAATAGAATGAAAGTATTTTCAGGAAGAACAGGTCTGTGTATATCTAGATTTTAAAAATCAATCAAATATCATCTGTGTCATGTTTAAATTACTTATATTGTTGCTCTTCTGTGAATCTTCCAGTCTTGGCCCAATGTCTGGCATCATTCACATACCTGCACACCAAACCAGATGTAAGTGACATTAAGGCAGCACAACAGAAATATTCTCCTCCAGGGAAAAAGAATGCATAAAGATTTGACATTTGGGTCACCCCTTGGAAAATGCGAGAGGTAGAGTAGAAAAAAGAACTAAAAGTACAACGACATTTAAAAAATTAACTTATAAATAAAAGTGATTAGCTTTCTTATTGTAATTATGGGAAAACATTATACTCACATTACTAAGGGTGTAGATAAGATTTTCTTTAACTATAGCAATGGCCTCTCAGTGAACTAGATATTTTTTAATATTATATACAGAATTTTGAAATTTTATTTATTTAAAATCAATGGCTACCCCAAAGTTTGTGTCTTCTCTGCTTCCATTTCATGATTTATAAGGAATTAGCTTTAGCACTCTTTTCAGAGCATTGGTTGAAAAGGCATTTTAATTTCCACCTCAGAGTGATTTTAAAACCACATCAATTATTTTTCATGTGCAGCTGTTTTTTATCCACAAATTATTGCTCTAGGCATTTTTACTTTACCACACATTTCAGAAGGGAAGGAATGAAGGGGAACCAGCTAATCTACAAATGTTTCACCAACAGTAGATCAGACCCCCCAAAAAAGTGGGGGGGATTATGAATCAAAACTTTTTTAGAAATAAGAACTGCTCATTAATAAACATTGTATATATAATCCACTTAACTTCCATTTAATTATCACTAAAAGGTCAATTCCCAATTTACTTTTCCCCTTACCATTTATGCATTCAAAAAAAATTTACTTTTGTGCTGGGAAATGTAATGGCGTAAGGTTATTCTCAAGAGACTTATTATAATCTGATTGGGAAGACAGTAATTGCACGTTACACAATGAAAGAATAATATAGAGCAATAAAACACACTAGAGACTGAGATGCCCAGAAGAAGAGAAGTGGGATGGAGAGAATGATAGGATTTGGGTCAACTAAAGAGAGGTGGGGAGGCCATTCTCAAAAGGCGTGCATGAAGGTTTAAACAGAATAGAGAATGTTTGGGATACACTGGGTAGGTATGTCTTAGAGGGGTAGGATACACAGGAGTGAGTAGAATAACAGAATTTAGCACTGGAAAGGAGTTTAGAGGTCATCTTTCTTAACATGCAAAAATCTCTTTTATAGCATCTCTGCATAAAGGCATTTAACATCTACTATTACATATGGCTTGTTTGTTTGTTTAGCAGAACATTTTATGTTCCTGTTACTGTTCCAAAGACTTCACAAACATGAATTCAGGAGGCCTCACATAACAACCTTGTGAACAAGGTATGATAAGCATCCCCACTTTACAGATGGGGAAAAAACGGCAAGGAGAGGATACATAATTTGCCTCTGGCCGTAGAGCCGGTGAGTGGCTGGCTGGTCCAGGATTGTCTCACAGATGGTCTGGCCACAGAATTCACGCTCTGACCACATGTTCACCCTTTTCCAGGGTAGATGGCCCTTCCACGGTTGGCTAGCTTAAATGATTAGGCTTGAGGTCAAAAATTTTTCAGCATTATCTATGATGTAGGCTTGCCTCATAAAAATCCAGATTTCAAGCAAAGAACACTTCGGAACTCTAAGGATTTGGGTATAAGTGAGTTAAAATAGTCACAAAGTGGGGGATCCCTGGGTGGCGCAGTGGTTTGGCGCCTGCCTTTGGCCCAGGGCGCGATCCTGGAGACCCGGGATCGAATCCCACATCAGGCTCCCGGTGCATGGAGCCTGCTTCTCCCTCCGCCTGTGTCTCTGCCTCTCTCTCTCTCTGTGTGTGTGACTATCATAAATAAATAAAAATTAAAAAAAAAAATTTTAAAAAAAATGAAACCTCAAAGCAACCCCCTCATCAATCAGCGCCACTGGGTTTTTAAAAAAAAAAATAAAAAAAAAAAATCCAGATTTCAAGCAAAGAACACTTCGGAACTCTAAGGATTTGGGTATAAGTGAGTTAAAATAGTCACAAAGTATAGTTACCTCATACTTGTTTAAAACTAAAACCAGCGATGTCTATGATTTTTAAAAAATTCTTCAAAATATCTGATTTGACAAATTTTGTGATTCTGTGTGCAAACATAGATGTGGTTGATGTATTCATTTGTGAAAGTCTTTAAACAACCTAGTGGCCTAGGATACTATAAAATATATAAAGACCATGGGATCACTTCAGAGGTAGAACTTTCTCTGTAAATTTAAAGAATGTTTATAATTAAGAACCTTGATGCTCCTTTGGGAGCTTAGGCTTCTTATGCCAAAGCCAGATTCACATAATCCTAAATACTGGATTCACTCATTCATTCATTCAATCAATTCTGACAGTTACCTCTAGGTGCCAGGCATTGGTTCAGGACTGAGGATTCCATAAGTAATAAAACAGACCAGGTTCCTGCTCTCATGACACTTAAACTCTTGCATGAGGGATGCAGATGGGATTTAATCAGGAGCGTAGCATATTTTCAGTTTTGCCAAAATTATACTATATTGGATTCCCATCTTCCCCCAGTTACTTGTATTGTGTTATCTGAGAAAGAGAAAATACTGTAAGACCTTGAGATATATAACTTAATAAAAGGAAGATATAACTTGAGCCAGACAAAAAGTCTGTTTTTCCAAGGAGCAGCATAAGAAAGCGGACCCAGCTTTCAGGAACATTGGAGTCTAACACTCTCTCCCAGTAGTCCTCAGTGAATTTCTCTCCAAGCTGAGAAATTCTAAACATCAAAAAATGCTAGTAATTTTTAAATTATCAAGAATGATGATAAACACTTAAATTCAGCATCTAGTATTAGCATATAAACACAAAATATTTTGTCATAGAACCAGAAATTGACCAAATGATCACATGTTATTATTGGATTGGAACTTGGATCTTCCAGTTCTATAGAACTGGAAATATGAGTCTATTGATTAAGCTTCCTGTGATTCATAGAGGATGATTTCCTCCATGGAAAAGGTTAATCATTCAGTTAAGCACTTATGACAAGAGTTTTCATAAAGAGAAGTCAGATGTTTCCAAGTTCTAAGGCCAGCAGGAGAAGAGTTAAATCAATAACATAAAATTTACAGATTTTACTGGATAAATGGTTAAATATTTAGTTGTGAAAATGTAAGTTATTATCCATAGAGTTAAAATGTATATACTGATCACTTTCTTTAAGAAAACATCCTAGGGACATTGTCAGTTATAAACAAAGAAGGATCAGTACTCAGGCTCTTTGTTTTAAGGAAGCAGAACTCTGAATTTTTGTTTAAATGCCTAAATTAAACTGCTGCATGGAGTCCTTCTTATCTCGGATACAAGCCACGTGTTCTTCTATATCTGTTAGAAAGGGTTGTGGAAGCGTTTGGTGGTAAAGTGGTTAGAACCCAAGATAGATTCTGTTCTTTTGCAGCTTCCATTTTCCACATGTAATTTCACAACGGGTGCTGTAACTGGCTGTTTGGCCCACCAAACCAGGGCTCCAAAACACTCTTGTTTTACTTTACCAAGGCCTAACACATTTGGTAGAATTGCAGAGTAGGAAAAAAGAAACTCTTGATACCATTTGATACCATTTTCATGGCATTAACATAATCCCTATAGGGTAAAACCACAATTTTAAAAAAGTGCCCCCCCCCAAAAAAATTTAAAAGTGGCCCATTTCATCTATTGTAACTATGGCTTAAGTAATTCAAACAAAAGTGTTGTCATGATAAAAAAGAATCCTGTTTGTCATTGAACACCTGATAATGGTAGATTGATAATGTGACTAACAGAGGAGGCCTTTTGAGTAAGGAAAGCACCTGGAACAAAGAAGCTAAAGAGGTTTCGAGCTTATTTGATTTTGAGTATCTTTACACTGGTAGTGGAATTTCATTAACTTGTATTCATAAAATCAATTACCATCATCTAGTTTGAACAAAAGATTACTTTAGAAATATTTATGATTCAAGAAAATCAATAATACAATTTGAAAAAGGTTCTTTCCAGTTAGGATATAGTGAAAACAGTTGAACAAACAGGCACAAGGAAGTATTTTTAATTTGTGGAGCAATTCTGGGAATTTAGTTTGCAGGGAATATCAAGCATCCAAATAAATATTTTAGCAAATGAATATATTTTGTTCTTTTCTTAAGTATATATATATAGTATATATTATATATATATATATATATATATATATATATTTCCATTCTCAGTTATTGCCAGAGTGGAAGCAGAGTTATAAAACTTGGGGGAAGTACCTGGGCAAGTGCTTTTGCTTGTCTCGAGGATTCCAATCTGGGGTCCATGCATGAGCTTTAAGCACCTTTGCAAATCTGCAGAAATGGCATGAAACAATTCTTATGTGTTTATATGGAAATTTTCAGAAAGTCCATGTTTTTCATGATTATTAAAGGTCTTTATACCCCTTAAAGGGTAAAAATTATTGATTTAAGGAGTCCTTGTTTGTGTAAAATGCATTACTCCAATAAACTGGAATATAACTTTGAATTAAAAGATCTGAAATGATGTCCCCTCCCCACTGATCACAAATTGGGCTTTGAGATGAGAATCACAACATTTCCCTGTCAAATCTTTCACACCTACCTGACATTTGAAAGAAAAACTGTTCCAAATGTGACTTCATACATTTTGGTGATATTAAATATTTCTTCTGTTAAAGTTTCTTGTATCCTTTGTCTGTTGAGCTACCAGTATTTCTACAACCCTATTTCATGCAATACATGTTGAGGATAAAACTATGAATCTAAACAGACATGTCCCTTGCCTTCCTGCACAGTTATATAGCAGAGGGCACTCTTAGTTTTCCTCACTCTCTATATCAACTGGAGGAAAACAATTATAAATCATATTCAAGTTCATCTAATTTCAACTAGAAAGCACTCATATTAAACTAAATGCATGAAGTAAAGTGACATCTAGTGTTAGTTAAGTGGCAGTGAACTATGTGTCAGGACACTGGGTAGTTTTACCTTATTCTTTGGAAATAATGTTAAACTTGGCTTGATCAATTCTTAACAGCATAGTTTTGTCTCTTTTTTAATATTTTAGAGTAATATTGAAGTCATCTGATTTAAATGTTTTTATTTAAATATTAATAACATTTTTTTCTTTCTTAAAAAATAGAATACTCAAAGTGTAGAGAAAAGCATAGAGAACAAAATAATATTCATGTTTCTAATCACTCAATTTTCGCAAATCTTAACATTTTGCTATATTTTTCTTAGATGGTTCAAAAGTAAAACATAGTAGACAGATTTGATGCCCTATGAACTCCTTCCTGATTTTATGTCCATCCTTTTCTCTTCGGAGGTAACCATTCTCTGGTTTATTTCTCTGTGATTGTTTCTATACTTCCATCATGTATTTGTATATTGCATTTTTTACACTTGATATAAACAATAACATACTGTATAAACCCTGATGAAACTTGCTTTTTCTAGTTCTGTAGTATGCCTTTCAGATTTATTCATATTGGTCATTAGCTCTACTCATTTATTTTAATAAATCAGTTGGATTATACCACAATTTATTTTATAGCTGATGTACATTTGAGTTTTTCCAATCTCTTGCTCTTATAAACCATGCTACAATAAATACTGTTATATGTGATCTCTTGTGTGCACACTTGAGAGTTTCTCTAGTCTGTATGCCAAGAATGTAGTGCTCAGGTATTTATTTTAAAACATCTGTAGATATTGAGAATTTGCTCTCCTAGAGTTGCACCAATTTACACCCTCACCAGTAGTGTGAGAGGATTTCTATTCCTTCTCATCAAAACTGAGTAATCTCAGGCTTATTAATTTCTGACACTCTGCTTGGTGCAAAATGTTATTTCATTGTTATTCAATTTGTGTTTCCCTAATTCATAGTAAAACTGAGCTCCCTAAAAAAACATGCTTTTCCCAACAGAAGTTTCTTCTATAAATTGTTTATTCCTCTCGTGTGTCTGTTGGATTGCTGACATTTTCTTTATTGAATTGTTAGGGTCTTTAACATATTCTTTTTTTAAGATTTTATTTATTTATTCATGAGAGACATAGTGAGAGAGAGGCAGAGACAGAAGCAGGCTCCACGCAGGGAGCCTGATGTGGGACTCGATCCCGGAACTCCAGGATCACGCCCTGGGGCGGAGACAGGCGCCAAACCGCTGAGCCACCCAGGGATCCCTAACATTACTCTTAATATAAGTACTTTGTAGGTCTGATGTATTGCAAATACTGTTCCCCAGTTTATGGCTTGTCTTTTCACTATGTTCACGAGATCTTTTCACTTTAATGTAACCAACTTTATCAATCTTTTCCTTTTGATAGCTTATTTTTAAAAAATCCTTCATTAAGGGGGATCCCTGGGTGGCTGGGCGGTTTATCGCCGCCTTCGGCTCAGGGCGAGATCCTGGAGTCCCGGAATCGAGTCCCACATCCGGCTCTCTGCATGGAGCCTGCTTCTTCCTCTGCGCTGTCTCTGCCTCTCTCTCTCTCTCTCTCTCTCTCTGTATCTCATGAATAAATAAATAAAATCTTTTAAAAAAATCCTTCATTAAGCTTTTCTCCTTTATTTTCTTTTAAAATGTTTGAAGTTGTGATTTCCATATTTAGGCTTCTATGTTGTTAATTCTTGTGTATTGTATGAAGTAGAGAGTTGTTCCCTTCCCTGTAGGTAGTAATTATCCCAGCATTAGTCCCTAAAGAGACTATTCTTTCCTCATTTTTTTTTTTTTTGAGATTGAGAGACTGGGGGAGAGAGAGAACATGTGCAAGCAAGGATAGGGAGTTGCAGAGAGAAAGAAAATCCCAAGCAGGCTCCATTCCATGCTGGACATGGAGCCTGATGTGGGGCTTGGTCTCACGACTATGAGATCATGACTTGAGCTGAAATCAAGAGTCCAACACTTAACCGACTGAGCCATCCAGGTGCCCCTGCATTGTTCACTTTTGTCTGACCACCACAGTCACTCAACAAATCAGTTGTATAACATTTTTCTCTTGTATAGTATTACTTGTATAGCATTTTGAGTTTCCTTCAATTGAGTCAAGTGTTTCTACTGACCTCACCTGTGGCCTTATCTCTGTTTACACTCCAAGCCTGGTTTGCCATCTGTTTGAGAAATACTGGTCAATCTCAGGATCATTCTTCCTAATGTTCCCAGACTCTGTGTCTGTATTCTAACCATTAGTTTTTTTCCTAGTTGTTTGCATTTCTATTCTGGGTTATTCTATTCTATTTTGAGTTAGGGTGATCAACCACCCCACTTTGCCCAGGACTGAGCAGTTTCCCTCATGCAAGATTGTGAGTGTTAGAACAGGGATGGTTGGTGGCAAAGTGGGATGGGACTGGTCACTTTAGCTCTTTCTTCCAGTTTTATCTTCCTTCTATGTTGACTCCTTGACTCTTTTGTCAAAGTGTTATCTCTGTGCTCACAAATCATCTTTACATTGAACTTCTATTTGTTGAGGTCCTACTATATATCAGAGGCTATGTGTGATGTGTTTCACATCATCTCATTGAACAGTTACAACAGCTCTCTATGTCTTCCTTTTACACATAAGGAGAATTGTATTTAATTGGCAAGGATCACAAAATTAGTGACATAAAAGAAAAAACCCAAGTCTTTTTTTTTTTAAGATTATTTATTTATTTATTCATGACAGGAAGAGAGAGAGAGAGAGAGGCAGAGACATAGGCAGAGGGAGAAGCAGGCTCCGTGCAGGGAGCCTGACATGGGACTCAATTCCAGGTCTCCAGGATCACACCCCGGGCTGAAGGGCGGCACTAAACCTCTGAGCCACTGGGGCTGCCCAAAACCCAAGTCTTTTGACTAAAAATATCCTATGTCTATAAACTGGCAATCTTTCTGAGGAAAACATAACTGTAATTACATGAGGATCTACACCTAAACTAATTGAACTTCGGGTAAAACCCTATCATGCCTGGTCGCACTGTCTGTATATTTTTGGTCTAATATGATTCTTGCCACATTTGACAGTACATGAAGTCAACTCTATATGTTATAAAGCACAAGTCATAATTCCACTTGTTATGCAACAATACAAACATCTCAAATGTTGCATTAGGATAAAAACTAAAAAGATAACATGAATAATACCACATAGCACCTCACATTGTCACATCAGAATGTATCCCTCTAGTCAAAATGTCACTGCATGGATATGGGATCTTTTTATTCTAATGCATCTACTTTATCAATCTTCTTTTTATAGCTTATTGAAGAAATCTTATAATAAGTTTTTCTCCTTTAATTACTCTAAACCCCAAATGTTATTTGTGGGTTAATACAGAATCATATATAAAATAATATTATTTGTATAATGTTAGTTTCCCAGATATTAATAGGAGTTATGTAGGGGAGCAAATGGTCCAATTAGTTTGGGAAACAAATTTATTATAGAACTTCTTAATTTTTACTTTGTTAATTTGCATTGTTATTTCCTTACACAGAGATAGTGCAGCATTTTCCAAATGATTTTACCATGAATCCTTTTTATTTTGTTTCATGACTTCTCACTAGCTCTGTAATATATGTAGGGAGATGGTATTTTCATCTGCAATGGCATAATACCCTCCAGAGGGCAGCAGATTCCCTTGGCATATGGCCAATCACCTGTTCATTGAACAGACTGACAAAGGTTTTGGAACATGGTCTATTATATTTCTGGTAATGTATGTAAATTTCTAGTTCCTGTTGTAGAAATAGGCATTAAACTTTAACTTAAGGCTGATAATAAAATAAATGTACTGCACTGAGATATAATACTAAAAAATAAACCAATTGAATCTCTGATCACCATTACATCATTGGACTGTAAAGTTCAGATCACAGGTCCAATCTTTTCTTTATATTTCTTCTTATGTTCAAACAACATACATTAATTGAATGTTTCATAAGCAATAAAATTAGGTATTAGAATCAGTTCCTTTCCCAAGGAACTTACTAAGAGATTTGGGAGATATTTAGATAAGATAGCATATTAATTCATTCATGTTCATGCCTGGCTGCAAATTAGAATCACCTGGGGGACTTTTAAATAATAATAATGCCTAGGTCCCACCACAAAACAATTTTTAAAAATTTTTTTCCACCACAAAGCAATTAAACTGGAACCTCTGTGTTTGTTTTTAAAACACTTTGGCATTTAAAAAAAAAACTGTACTCTGATGATTTAATGACTAGTCAGGATTGAGAAACACTGTATTAAGATGATAAAATAATGTTTTAGGCTTCTGACATTTTCAAAGAGGAAGGTAAATTTAGATCTAGAAGACTACAAGAAATTTAGATGTAGAAGAGTACAAAAAATTAGGTCTAGAAGAGTACAAGAAATTTAGATGTAGAAGAGTACAAAAAGAAAACAGTCTTTCTTACATCCTCTGCCCAGGTAATCTTTGTCAGCATATTTATTCTTTCTTAGCCATCTGGATTGCATACAACAAAACCCCACCCCCACATTTTATAGTTTCTAAGAACTTCAGAAAAAATTTTCTAGTCTTAGAACAAGACATCATTTTTTGGGGGAGTTCAAAAATTCATTATAGCTTACCTTAGTTAACAAATAGCCTCGTACATTCCAAATGTATCCATTGGACCCAGAGAACTTATTTGGCAAAAATAAATTCTGTTCACTTGCCTAGAGCTAGGAAGTTGTGTTTTTTTGTTTATTTGTTAGGGGTTTTTTTGCAAAGACTAAATGGAAAGGCAGAGGAGGAGAGAATGAGAAGTCAAGAAAATATTAATGAATATGTACCTTTCCAGTTGCAAAAAAAAATTGGAAGAAACAGATGTTTAGCTGGTTTGAATGAGTATAGGCTATGGTTATGGATTGAAGGTTTTCTTTATGCAACATTAACTGAGAAGTAAATGCATGGACATGTGTCTATTCAACATTATGTTCTTACTGTGAACTCAGTGTCAATAACCTGATTGGATAGCTGTTTTAGGACATCATTGGACTGGAGAACTCCTGAATACAATTAAAAGTCTTTAAATTAAAAGATAATCTATGGGACTCCTGGCTGGCTTAGTTGATAGAGCATATGACTCTTGATCTCATGGTTGGTTTTTTTTAAATTTTTATTTATTTATAATAGTCACAGAGAGAGAGAGAGAGAGGCAGAGACATAGGTAGAGGGAGAAGCAGGCTCCATGCACCGGGAGCCCGACATGGGACTCGATCCCGGGTCTCCAGGATCGCACCCTGAGCCAAAGGCAGGCGCCAAACCGCTGCGCCACCCAGGGTTCCCTTGATCTCATGGTTGTAAGTTCAAGCCCCATGTTGGGTGTAGAGATTACTTAAAAATAAAAACTTAAATTCCATATATGAGTGAAATCATATGGTACTTGTCTTTCTCTGACTTATTTCACTTCATATGATACTCTCTAGCTCTATCCACGTCCCATTGCAAACGGCAAGATTTCATTCTTATTTATGGCTGAGTAATATTCCACTATATATATTATATATGTATTACATATACACACACACACACAACTTATATTCTTTATTCATTCATCAGTTGATGGACATTTGGGTTCTTTCCATAATCTGGCTATTGTTAATAGTGCTGTTATCAACATCGGATGCATGTACCCCTTCAAAAATTGCTGGGTCATAGGGTAGTTCTATTTTTGACCTCCAGAGGGAACTCCATACTGTTTTCCAGAGTGGTTGCACCTATTTGCATTCCCACCAACAGTGTAAGAGGGTTCCTCTTTCTCCACATCCTCACCAACACCTGTTGTTTCCTGTATTGTTAATTTCAACCATTCTGACTGACTGGTGTGAGTGGTATCTCATTGTAATTTTGATTTGTATTTCCTTTCCTATGATGAGTGATGTTGAGCATCTTTTCATGTATCTGTTATAACAGCTATCTGTATGTCTTTTTTGAGAAAATGTCTATTCATGTCTTCTGCCCATTTTTTAACTGGATTATTTGTTTGTTTTTGCATGTGTTCAGTTTTAAAAGTTCTTTGTATATTTTGGATACTAACCCTACATCAGATATGGAATTTAATAAACAAAACCAATGAACATGGAGAGGGGGGCAGTAAAAAGAAAGGCACACCAGGAAATAGACTCTTAACTATAGAGAACAAACTGAGGGTTACTAGAAAAGAGGTTTTGAAGGAGATGGGTTAAATAGGTGATGGATATTAAGGAGGGTACTTGTGATGAGCACTGGGCATTTTATATAAGTGATGAATCACTAAATTCTATGCCTGAAACTAATATTACACTGTATGTTAATGAACTGGAATTTAAATTAAAATTTGATGGGTATCTGGGTGATGCAGTTGGTTAAGTGGCCAACTCTTGGTTTCAGCTCAGGTGGTGGTGATCTCAGGATTGTGGGATTGAGCCCCACCTTGGCCTCTGCACTCAGCATGGAGTCTGCTTAGAGTTTCTCTCCCTCTGCCCTGTCCCCCTCAAATAAATAAATCTTAAAAACAAAAAATCTTGCAAGAAAAAAATCTTTATAAGGAAAAAGATAATCTTTGAAAATAAAATGCAGGCAGAAATAAGGGCTCATTTCCTTTTGTGAAATTTAATAAAGGGAAATCTCACTAACATAGAGTTGGAGTTTTGGCAGGGGACACTGTCATGCCCTACCACTCAGGATCAATTGCAAACCCAACAGGTAGAGAGGGACCTTGCCTGTGGATACTACTTTACTATCCCAGCAGGGGAAAGAAAGCCTTTGCACAACCCCCATCACAATAGCCCAACTAATGAGAGACATCACAATTCAGCCAGTGAGAAGCCACTATACTTTGAACTCCCGGTTTACTCCAATGGGTTTTTTGTTTAGAACAGCCCCTCCCAAATCCCAACTCCCAGTTTACTCCAATGGGTTTTTTGTTTAGAACAGCCCCTCCCACCCACCCTCACCCTTCCATAAAAGGGCATACCTCTCCTTTGTTCTCTGGAATTGCCTATGGTTTTGCTGTAGCTTCCTTGTCCTGGATTGCAATTCTCTGCTATTCCTGAAAAAACACTTCTTTTGCTGGTAAAATAACTGGCAGTTTTATTTTTTTAAGGTTAACACCATGACAGTTGATAGATACTTTAAGCAAAGAATCAGATCCATCTTTTCTTTAGGAATCAAACTAAAAATCCTTAATGAAGTATACTCTGAGTGATCCAAAAGAAAATATTACTATCTCCATTTTATAGGTAAAGTATTTAAATCAGAAAAATTAAGAAATTTCTCCCAGAGCTACAAGCAAATAAGAAGCCGACTGGGATTTGAAACCAGGCAGATTGGCTTCAAAGTCTGTTACGTGGCATTGTCTCAGAACTTAAAGAAAAAACCTCATGTTGCAATAAAGAAAACACACATATGTACACATTACATGTATTACCTATTCTAAAGCACAAATTTTAATGTTTCTAAAGTTGTAATATCACCAGCAATCAATAAGGTCCACAATTATAATTCAACATAAATTGATACATAAATGATATCTATAATTATAATTGGCACATAATCAGTACATAAAACAGTGGTGCATCTTTGAAATACAGTAAAATAAATCTCATAGACACTTGTAGTTGTTCTTATAGTAAGGTGTTCAGGGCAGCCCCGGTGGTGCAGCGGTTAGCGCTGCCTGCAGCCCAGGGCGTGATCCTGGAGACCCTGGATTGAGTCCCACGTCAGGCTCTCTGTATGATGCCTGCTTCTCCCTCTGCCTGTGTCTCTGCCTCTCTCTCTCTCTGTCTCTATGAATAAATAAATAAAATCTTTAAAAAAAAAAGTAAGGTGTTCATAAAATCAGAAATCTTTCTTTTTTTAAGAAAAGCGATAAAGTGATTAAAATAAATACAAATTTCTGCAAATGAAAGTTCACTTATTCATTTAACCAAATATTTACTAAGCTTGATGATCAAAGTAGTAAAGAGATCCAGGTCTGGAATTAGACAGACTTGGATCATTCTAGCCAAACCATTTTCAGGCTATGTGACCTTAAGTAAGTTACCTACTCTCTAAACCTCAGCAAGATGAAGATGCTAATGGCACCATAGAGTTATCATGAGGATTAAATGCAATAATTCATTTAAGGGATAGTACAATGTTTGGCACATTGATAAATGTCATCTACTATAAGATGATACCCCTTCCCAGACATTTTTTTAAAAATAGTCTTCCTTTGGGTCACCTGGTTGGCTCAGTTGGTAGAGCATACAATCTTTGATCTTGGGGTTGCAAGTTTGAGTCCCATACTGAGCATAGACATTACTTTTAAAAAGCTAGTTTTCCTCCAATAAAAATAAAAATATTCCTTAAAAATAGTTTTCCTTTAAAAATCTTATTATAGAGTCACAGGAAATTTTAAAATATCAAAAATATATCATTCACCCTCCAATTACACATTCAAATATTCACTCATTGCCATATTTTTTTAAAAGAAACATCCTTCAAATCTAGGTATCTTGTTTTTTTTTTTAAAGATTTGTTTATTTATTTATTCATGAGAGACACAGACTGAGAGAGAGAGGCAGAGACATAGGCAGAGGGAGAAGCAGGCTCCTCGCAGGGAGCGTGACGACGGACTCGATTCTGGATCCCAGGATCACGACCTGAGCCAAAGGCAGGTGACCAACTACTGAACCACCCAGGCATCCCTCATTGCCATATGTATTATCCTCACATATTAACTAAGTTGTTCTTTATCACTATTGTAATTATCTTTATCATCAACTATAATGCTGAATTGCCAAAAAAAATTCAGTTTATAACATAGAGTTAGACCCCAAAGATAGGGATCCCTGGGTGGCGCAGCGGTTTGGCGCCTGCCTTTGGCCCAGGGCGCGATCCTGGAGATCCGGGATCGAATCCCACGTCAGGCTCCCGGTGCATGGAGCCTGCTTCTCCCTCTGCCTGTGTCTCTGCCTCTCTCTCTCTCTCACTGTGTTCCTATCATAAAAATAAATAAAAATTAAAAAAAAAAATAAAATAAAAATAAAAATAGACCCCAAAGATAAATTCTTAGTGATCTTTTACCCAACTCTAACAGTTGTCACCTTTATGTAAGATGAAAACAAGAGCAGAAGTGAGATGGGTTAGTGGCTCAGTTTCTATCAGATGAGAACTAGAGAAAGCACGGTGTTTTCATGGCTCTTGTCTCAGCAAAAAGTGACTGGGCCACTACAGGTTTCCTGGTTCCAATCTAATATCTATCTGTGTAATGTTCCTGACCTCAGTTTCCTTATTTGGAAATAAAAGAGCTGAAAGAGTTTTTTTTCTTTAAGTCTTTTTTTCTGTGGGATGCCTGGGTGGCTCAGCATCTGTCTTCAGCTCAGGTCGTGATCCCGGGTCTGGAGATGGAGCCCTGCATCGGGCTTCCGCAGGGAGCCTGCTTCTCCCTCTGCCTATGTCTCTGACTCTGTGTGTCTCTCATTAATAAATAAATAAAGTATTTTAAAAGTTTTTTATGTAAGTAATATATGCACTGATTTCTGAACATTTGGAAAAAATCAGAAAAATATGAAAATAACCCATAACCTTATCATACAGAGAGAGCCACTATTAACATTCTGACATATTTCTTTCTAGAAAGAGGAAAAGAGAAAGACCAGGAGAGCAAATAAATATACAAGTTAGGAACACGATATAACTGGATGTATAGATAAAATCAAACAATAGGAGAATACTTACCTAGTACTTTATGAAAATAAAACAAGATGTGAATGATTCTTAAGAAAATATAAATAACAGTAATTGACTCAAGAATAATTAGCAGAAGACCTGAATAGATCTATAACTATAAAAAAACAAACAAACCTGGAAAGCATTCCCAGAAACTTATTTCCACAAGGTAAGTAGCATTATGATCCCAATTTTACAGAATGAGAAAACTCGAAGGACTACCTGTCAAGTAATCAGCAGAGCTGGGACTTGTCAATAGTTTCCATTATCGCAACCACCATACCCTGAGAAGGTCTGGATCCCAACAAGGAACCCCCATACGATGGTGGTGAGAGTCATTTAACAATCAGGAACCCAGGCCCTATTCTGTGCTAGGGACTGTTCTGGGTGCAGGTGATGCAAAAATGAATAAGGCTGCTCTGGTCCCTGTGCTCAAGAAGTTTCTAATTGAGTCCAGACAAATAATCATACGGACAACACAGAAACATGCTAATTATTATAATAGAGGTAGGAAAAAAGTGTTGTCATAGCTCAGAAGGAGTGAGGCTGTGGGAGACTGGGAAGAGCTCCTACAGAAAGTTCCAGTTGGGCTGGCTCTGGAAAAGCAGGCGGAGAGAGGAGGGAAAGAAGGCACTCCATGCAGAGGGAACAGTATGTGCAGAGGTGACATGCTATTGATAGTCTGTACATTGACTTCTTCATAAAATATTTATTTAAAAAAGAGTGCAAAGAGACATGTGTTTTTGACAGAGAGCCATAGTTCTCAAGCAGCATCTTTTCCATATTCCATCTTGACGAAAGCTGCTGTTAGTTCACAGTGAGATGGTAGTGATATCTGGCAAAAATCTACTGTATTCTTCCTTAATGAGTTGTCAGAGATTTGGCCCTGCCGTTTGTCTTCTAAGCAAGTTTGTTATGAAGGCTGTCAGTAAAGAGTAAAGATGAGGATAAACAATATATTCAGCAGTCAGCAGGGGGTCGAGAATCTGTTCATTCAGAATCAGCAGGGGGCCGTGGGAAAATGTGTATTCTTTAGGCAAGCCTATAAAGGACTACCATTCAAAAGAGAGGGTAGGTTTGTAAGAGGTTAAGAACGCCTTCCTCTAGTTTAAACTCCCAGGAGCTTTCTGTGGGCCCTCTACCTCCAGATGGAGAATGAAATAGAGCATAGCAGACACTGTGATATAAAGTAACCTTAATTTTGACCACTTACCAAAACCTAATTCAGAGACTAGACGGATGAATCTGATACTCTGCAGCAGGTCACGTGTACAGGTAATTAAGTTGACAGTCACATATGTCAAAATAATTCACACTCATTCTGCAGTATAGGGACTTCATAGTGAAGCTATTACTGATTCTGTGGGTAATTAAGAATTAAAATTGCTTGTCTTCCCCAAAAGTTCTTACAGTTTGAGGTAGAAAGAGCAAAGGAACAAAGTTTAGAGAAAGACAGATCTGGGCTGTAAGGCTGATTCCTTGTGAGGTTTTGAACCAGGCTACTTAGCAACTTTGGCAAATAATATCTAATTCACAGACGTGCTGTAAGGATTAAATGAGATAATATGTATAAAGTATTGGCACATAAGTGCTCAATAAATGGCAGTCATAATGCTGCTGCTTCTGGCTTAAGTATTATTATTATATAGATTCAAGGACAGTCTAGACTTTTCTCTCAACATTATATGCTCTGAAAGGAAGAAGAACATTTAGTTCCCCTTCTTATCACATTTCTAATAGTTCTGCTATACTGTGAGAATATAAATATAAATGTTAACAGCCATAATTTTTTACTTTCAAAATAATTACTTTACAGCCAGATGTCCTCGACATACATATTAAAATGAAAGATTTAACCTTCTGAAAACTTATTGTTACTTAAACTGAACAGGGATTCTGTCCCTTGACAGGATAACAGGTTAATATCCCATAATCACAACTCAAGGGATATTATTTATTTTAAACTTCATCTTTTCCAGTTATTGATTTAAGCTATCAGAGAATGACAATATAATAAGACTGAAAATGTCCTTAAAATGACTTGTTTCAGTTCCTTGATTTGATGTAAAACTAAGGCCTGGGACTTAACCAAATACCAAGTGTGGTGCTTTAACATTTTTCTTTTAGAATTGTGGCACCTATAAGTAATGTATCCTGATAATTGCCAGTACATAATAGAACTAATTCGGTATGGAATAAATCTGACTTTTTCTAACTTGACTGGTGCTCACACCCAAGGATAAATATCAGCAATTTGGAACATTGTGGATAACATTAAATACCTCATGTCTATAGTTCTTTAAATAATAGCCCACATTATTTTGATATCACAGGAAAACATTCTTTAATGTCTGAAAAGTTAAAGTGGTAATCAAAATCCCTCATTTTTGGTGTTGGATAGATAGCATTGGATCCAGAATATTTTGCTTTGGAAATTTTTACGTACTTTCTGGCATACAATTAATTTATTTCTCAAATATTTGTCTATCTTGTCTTGTTCACTGTGACTACATTGTATATTGGTCGACAAGATCAAAGTGAATTTTTTTTTGACAGATATACTCTTTCAGTCTGAGAATAACACAGAATGGGTTTTTCCTGCAAGCCAGTTGACATCACTCTATAAAATTTGCAGTAATTATGATAAAAAACTAAAATAGACTTTTTAACCCCATACTTCAACATTTTTTCACACAAACACATTCAGTCATGCATGTAAAGCTGTCATTTCCAATCCAGACTTTTTCTGTTTAGTCTTAGCTATTCTGAATCCATGCCAATCAGAGTGATTATGTTATCACTGTTGTGGCAATTAAATGCTCTATTTGTTTACTACATAAGCACGACTGACCTGACACACAGTCAAGTCATAAATAGTTCTGTGTCTGATATTAATGAATGCCCATAATGCATTTTTCCAAAGTTATTTCTTCACAGTTAAAATGACACAACTTACAATGAAAATTCTTTTCTTTCAAATCAGTGATTCTCAACCAGGGGCAACTTTGCCTCCCAGAGGATATTTGAAAATGTTGAAAGACATTTTTGATTGTCACAACTGGGAGAAGAGGAATCTAATGGGTACAGGAAAAAGGTGCTGCTAAACATCCTACCACGTACAGGTCAGGACATGCCTCGCTCCCAAAACCACCCCAATGAAGAATGATCTGATCCAAAATATCAATAATTTAGAAGCCCTGGGGATGGATAATGGTGATGGTTGTACAACAATGTGAGTGTACTTAATGCTGATTAACTGTACACTTCAAAATCATTAACATTGTAAATTTTATATCTTATGTATATTTTATGACAGTAAAAAAAAAATCGGTAGTGCTGAGATTACAGGAGAAGGGACTTCTAAGTGGAGAGAAAATCATGTGTAAATACATGGAGCTGTAAAAAAGCATGGCCTGTGATTCAAAGGCAGGCATTGTGGTATATGGGACAGAATGGAGAGAGACGAAGTTGGAGAGAAACTTTGGCAAGGGGTTTGTTTTGGGCTGCTGGTAATTGGGAACCATCCAAGGTTGGCGAGCAACAGAATCGTATGCCCAGATATTCATTTTGTTTTGGAGGAGGGGAATTTAGAGACACCTCTGGTAAAAGGTGGGTAACAGGTGAAGAGGTAGCAAGGATTATTTTTTAAAAATTTGATTCTATGTAAACATTTGACAGATGAGGAAAGTGTGTGTGGGGGGAGATTGTATGGAACAGGCGACTGTGGGAGAAATTCCATGAGCTTTTGTTTGTTTTATCTGTGTTGTGCAAACAGTGAAGTTCCCATGTACAGATTAACTTGCAAATGCCTCTATGACAATTAGAAAGTTTACTCAAAACTCACCATTGTCACCCTATGGAAGTGTGGCACAGAACTGCAGTATGTTTAAGGTCAATATTTAATGGTGGTGATCTATTTGAGGGATTCCCAGCTTTTTTTTTAACCTCCCAAAGGCTTCTTTTATTATCTACCCCCCACCCAATGCTGAAATGATGATTTACAAAACTAAAAAATATCATTTATTGACAATTTCCTTTCCTATTTTTATAAATCAGATACATATATAAATGCCAATCAGAGCTCCTAATCCATTATAATCAACCAGTATTTATATTTTGAGTTAATTTCATTCTAATTAAAGCAAAGATTTGTTTTATACAGTTTACATTAGATAAATATACAATTGTTCAACTGTATTTTGATTTATTAGCTGTTTTATTTTTTAATAATGAAAATAGTTTGCCAAGCCTCAATGCTACCTACAAAGTGATCCAAGTCTTATATATATATAAAAAAAGTAAAAACAAAACCAAAGTGATCCAAGTCTGGGGGCAGGTGTTTATAAACTATTGATCTAATCTATTGATCTTCAATTTCAACTAGGCCTCGCTGGAGAAAATTGGGCAATGCCTGGAGACATTTTTGGTTGTCACAACATTGGGGGGGTCGGAGTTGCAACTGGCATCTAGTTGGTAGAGGCCAGAGATGCTGCTACAACACATATCCTACAATACAGGGACAGGCCTCACAACAAGAATTGTCTGGCCCAAAATGTCAATAGTACCAAAGATTGAAAATCCTGATCTAGTCTAATCCCTTCATTGTATAAATGAAGCAAATGAGACCCAGAATTGTTAAATGACTCTTCCTATTATTTCAGAAATTTTAATTTTTGATTAGGCAATACATTCAAGGATTCCAAAAACAGAACATCTATAAAAGTATCCAGGACTCGAACAGACATTTCTCCAAAGATATACAAGTGGCCAGTAATGACATGAAAATGACCAACATTATTAGTCATTAGGGAAATGCAAATCAAAGTTACAATGGGAGGGCAGCCCAGGTGGCTCAGCGGTTTAGCCCCGCCTTCAGCCCCAGGCCTGATCCTGGAGACCCCGGGGTCCGTCGAGTCCTGCATCGGGCTCCCTGCATGGAGCCTGCTTCTCCCTCTGCCTGTGTCTCTGTCTCTTTCTCTGTGGAGCCGCTTCTCCCTCTGCCTGTGTCTCTGTCTCTCTCTCTGTGTGTCTCATGAATAAAGAAATAAAAATCTTTAAAAAAAAGTTACAACGGGAAGGTTTTTAAAAATTATTATTAGGCTTACCAGAATGACTGTAGTAATGTTTTTAAATGGAAAATAACAAGTGTTGGTGAGAATGTGGAGGAATTTGGACTTTTGTATGTACATTGCTGGTGAGAATGTGAAATGGTGCAGGCAATGGAAAACAGCTGAGTAATTCTTCAAAAAGTTAAGCATAGAATTACCATATGACCCAATAATTCTACTTGTAGGCATATATCCAAAAGAACTTGAAAAGAGGTACTCAAATAAATACTTGTACATGGATGTTCATAGGAGCATTATCCACAATAGCCAAAAAGTGGAAATAACTCAAATGTCCATCAGCAGATGCATGGATAAATAAAATGAGGTATGTACACACGCACACACGAATACACACACATGCACACATATACACACACATTTCTCAGCCATGAAAAGGAAATCAAGTACTGCTACATGCTACAATATGCATGAACCTTGATAATATTATGTGAAGTGAAAGAAGCCAGAGAAAAAAGGTCGCATACCGCATTATTCCATTTTTATGAAACATCCAAACTAGGGAAATGTGTAGAGACAGAAAAGCAGATTGGTGGTTGCCAGAAGCTGGGGGGAGGGGAAAATTGGAGCTGACTGCTTAATGGATACAGGGTTTTCTTTTGAGATAATGAAAATTGCTTTGGAACTAGATAGAAACGGTGGATTCAACAACATTATGAATATACTGAATTCCACTGAACTGTATATTTTAATAGTTAATTTCATGTTCTGTGAATTTCATCATAAAAGGAAGTTTGAAAAATGCATATGGTGGGATCCCTGGGTGGCGCAGCGGTTTGGCGCCTGCCTTTGGCCCAGGGCGCGATCCTGGAGACCCAGGATCGAATCCCACGTCGGGCTCCCGGTGCATGGAGCCTGCTTCTCCCTCTGCCTGTGTCTCTGCCTCTCTCTCTCTCCGTGACTATCATAAATAAATAAAAATTTTAAAAAATTTTTAAAAATAAAATAAAATAAAAAATAAAAAATGCATATGGTGAAAAGCTTATCTTTGGTCTGCTTTCAGCTCAGTTCTGACCACACCTATAGGTAACCAGTGTTCTTAGTACTGAGGAATCCTCCAGTATATTGTGGTTTTGTTTTGTTTTTAAGATTTTACTTATCTATTCATGAGAGACACACAGAGAGAGGCAGAGACAGCACCTGAGCCAAGCAGGTGCCCAACAAATTACCTTTTAGATGTTTGTTTACCACTGGCATTTCTGGGTTATATGCTGAGCAGTAGAACCCAGGCCTTACCAAACCATTCACCCTCATTAATAACTAGGGACTGTTTGCTCAGAATGTACTCCAAATGTATTCTATCTCATCTTCAAAAAATATAAACCCTCTGTTTCCCCCACATTAGAGCCAATTATTCTGATGGATATTCTGTTGAGCCATATGCAATACATGCTTTTAAAAATATTATGCCTTTTAGCCCAGAAATTTTACTTCTAAGGATTTACTGTAAAGAATCAGAGATATACTCAAAGATTCATGTTTAAAGATATGTTCAAAACACATTGTTTATAATGGAGGAAATAGGAACAATAGATTTATAATATAGATATACAATACCAATTATGCATAATAGATGTTATACTATATTTTAGAAGAAGCTTTAATTATACCAGCATTTGCTCAATACAAAGTGAAGAAAAGTTAAGAACTATATGTAGATATCTTGTGTAAAAAAAAAGTGCATGTGTTACAATAAATTGCACACCAAGAACGTAGTTTTCTTTGGTGATACAGTAATTTTTGTTTCAGAACTTCCTGTATTTCCAAATTCTCACAAAATGTACATATGGTTTTTAAAATTCAAAAAATACCAATGACCTCATACCCACTTTATTTTCAAAAAGGAAAGAGTAATGTTTAACGTAAGGATAAAAACCAACATTAGGTTGCAGCTGGGTGGCTGAGGCAGTTAAGCATCCAACTCTTGATCTTTGCACAGGTCATGATCTCAGGGTTGTGAATTCAAGTACTGCATTGGGTGTGAAGCCTGCTTAAAAAAAAAAAACCAACAACTTTAAACAGCTATCTTTACAAATACTATAGTAATTTTTTTTCACTTCACGGAGAAAAGTTTTTGTTGTTGTTTTAATCAGACTTGTAAAGCACATATTGAGCTTTCTGAAAGGTAGCTTTATGAAGTAGAAAAAGCAGAGTTTTCGGGGATGAAAGCCAGCTGTGTAGTCTGGTTAAGTTACCTGCTGAGCCATTTTCCTCATCTCTAAAATGGGAGTATAACAACCAAATCACGGGCTGTATGGTAAGATTTCCATTTTAGCCATTGTGAAGAAGCCTGGCACATAGTAGGAACTCAAAGTCTGTACAGAAGCTAAATAGTCATTAAATGATGGCCAAACTAAGGGAAAACCCACTGAACTTTGGGGTAAATTCCGACATTTAAAATTACTCTATTTTGTCAGTATTCTCCAGCATTTTCATGGACATTAAAATAACAATAAACATCACTGAGCCCTTAAGTCCCAACCTCTTTCACACGAATCTTTGCAAACCTTAAAGACAGTACTGTCTGAGGAAACAAAGGCCTTAAGGAGGATACAAAGGCCTCAGGGGGTTAAGAAACTACCCAGCACCTTCCCCAAGGGATTCAGAGGTTCTGAACTCAGGCTGCCTCCAAAGTCTTACCCACTACTTCCTAAGGCCTCCATATGCAGCATTCAAACCTCAATTCCAAATCTATTTTCTTAGGGCCGCAAAAACTAAACGGAAACAAAAACAAAACACAGCACCTCTCAAAGTGCTTATTCTCCAAAACCTGCATTTAGCATTTCAGATCTGGGAGCTAACAGTCTGCGCCCCCAGGGGGCGGCGGGGGCAGGAGCGGGGAGGGGGGGAATGGGGGGGCGGGGAGTGGGGGGCGCGGAAACAACGGAGATTCCAGCAACCCCGTTACTTCAGAGGGATCGAAGGCTGCACCGAACCCTGGTGGCGAGGCAAAGGAACACCCACGGGGAGGCAACCACAGCACGTTCTAGACTCGGCGAGACCTCATCTGAACTATATTCTGTACTGGACTTTCTGGGGTGAGTTTCGCCTTAGTCTAGTCTTGCTTCTCCCACTTCCTTAAAAGTGGGTTGAAATAAGCACTACAGACTAGAGAAGGGGCCTGTGGTATAGGAGCCCCCACATCACAGCATCTGTGGGAACGTGAGCAAGAAACTCAAGATCCAAAGATCCGTCCTCCCAGGTGTAAAGGGACAAGGAACCCCCATCAGCCAAGCTGGCGAGACCTCAAGTCCGCTCTACAGGGTACGCAGCATCCCTCAGCCGACCCGCGAGGCAGCCGAACAGGCGGGAAACCGGAGCCGTCCCCGCAGCCTCCCGGGACCCTCTGCCGCGGGTGGCGCGCCTGACGTTTCCCACAGGGCTGTGCGCCGCGCGGAACGCTCGCCCGCGCGCGCTTCCGCTGGTTGCCAGGAGACCCTGCCCAGCCAGCTCCTCCAATCAGGACGCGTCTCTCTGCACCCAATCACAGAAGCCGAGAGGCCTGTAGTTAGAGGTGAAAGGTCACGCTGCTGTTTGGCGGCCATTTCTCTGGAAGCTTCGCGGTTCGCGCCGGGCCGGAGTTACTCCCGTCACGAGGGACGGACTACAGCTGGGTCGGCGGCGAGCGGCCTGCAGCGTTGGCTTGTGGTCGCAATGGTAAGGAGGCGGAGCAGGACCGGAGCCGCTAGAGAGCAAGGGAGAGCGGGGGACGCGACTCGCCCGGCCTGCTAGTTGGTTCGCGCGTTCCCCCATTCATCCGCGTGAGGAGCCGCGCACCGAGTTGCCTGCCCCCTTTTCTCCCTCCTCTGGGGACCCGAGGCGCGCGCTCTTCCTCCGATGCGCTTCCTTCCCCTCTTCGTTCGAATGTGAGCCTGAGGTATCCTTGCTGCCTGGGACCACAGGGTCGGGGTAAAGATGGAGCGGTTTTAAGTCGCATCCTACTCCGAGAATCGGCTTTCTCTCATTCTATCGTGTTGGGATTCCCAGCCCCGCAGCCCTCCGGAATACAGAGCCCGAGCTTTGGAGCATTCGTTTGTTCGTTGAGCAAATTCTTTCTTTCTTTTTTTTTTCTGCTCACGCTACCTACCGGAGAACTGTTGTGGGCGTCAGAACATAAGGTGAAAAGTACTGACGCGGACCCTGCTCTAGATTTACTCAGTTGGGTAGGAGAGACTTTATCGGATGATAACATAAACACGTAATCGCACGTAACGTGAAGCGCTAAGAAGAGGGGCAAACAGGATGCTGCGAGGATGCGCGATGGTTCACGAGAAGAGTACCATCAGTCAGGGTGGCGTCCCTGGTCGGAGGATTTAAGCCGAAACCTAAATGATGCGGAATATGAAAGCCAGCCCCTCAGAGAGCAAGAGGAGGAGTGTAGAAACACAGGGGACAGGAACATAGGCCCCAAGGCTGGAAAGAAACCTTGAGCAGTTGGGAGGAATTGACACAAAGCCGCAGGGCTTGCAGGAACTGGTTATGAGATAGGGTCGGGAAAACCTCTAAGGTCAGTGTTAGGAGGTCTGGATTTTACTTCAAGTGCAGGTGAAAGCCATCGAAGCATTTTAAGCTAAAAATACTTGCCATGTGCATAAGTTGGAGAAAGACAAGAGTGAAAACTGAAGACCCATTAGGTTATTGCAGTCGCCCCCACGTTCTTGGAGATCACTCTGAATATGGTTATCTGAGAGAGGTTTAGTAATCAAGTTTCTTGGCTCTTTTCTTTCTTTGGGCCAATGGGAGAATGGGAGAGCAGTTGAGGGAAGGAAAAGTCTGAATTCACCGGGGGAATACTACTGGTTTGCTGAATAAACCAACATTGAGTAATTGCCCATGAGTATAGGCGGCTTTGCTAAGTCAAATAAGATGCACCAGATCTTACTCCTGGAATTCCAGTGAAAGATTGTCAAATGCCATCTGCTCCCTCCTTCCCTTTGTAGCTTCATGTTCAGGGCTCTGACATCACTGAATTGTGTGTCCCTGAGATGGCCTTGTGGCTTCACTGTTCCCTCTTTTTACGTAGGTAACCTCCTCTTCTACCTGGAACAGGTAGAGATATTTTCTCTCTAGAGATATCTCTCACCCTTTAAAATGGAGCCATTACTTACTTCAGGCAAACTTTCCTTTGGACTCTGGATTGATTTGATACCCATATACATAGCATATCTCCTTTTCATACATCCCAGTGTAAATCTTACTTGTTTTGCCTCCTTCCCACTGTGAGCTTCTTGAGGACAAGGACTACAGTCTGCTCACCCCCCACACACACACTACTTTTATTACCTATGTTTCTTTGTAGCCTGGAACAAACAATGAGTAATGTATAGTAGGTGTTCTTGTTTAAGTGAATACTTAATGAAATTGACTAACTGGGTATTTATTTTCTCCTATGCTTTTCAACAAATAAAAGTCGTAAAGTGAGCGAGTCAGAAGTTTGCGTTATTTGGATACCATAAAATATTGGTGATTTGGTAGAGGAGAGTAGGTAATGGAAACTGAGCTAATGCAAAATAATTGAGTCCTGTTTTTGTTCTTTGCACAGAGTTTGCCTCTCAATCCGAAACCTTTTCTGAATGGATTAACAGGAAAGCCAGTAATGGTGAAACTGAAGTGGGGAATGGAGTACAAAGGCTACCTCGTATCTGTAGATGGCTATATGAACATGCAGGTAAGTTACAAAGAGAAGGATCATTAAATTGTATTTATTTTATTTTACCTTAACTCCTCAAAGGTTGACTGTGATTTATAAGAATGTAGTTAAACAAATTGACAAACATAAAACAAAATTCGGAAATAAAGTCAAGGTCAGGGAGAGTGATAAACTGTGTACGAGACTTATAAAACCAAAATCCAGCCATACAATTGACTTCTAGTGCTTAAAATAAAAAGAACGTCGATATTTGAGTCACAGTGGCATAAGGGAAATACAAATGAGTTTCTTTTTTTTTGCAGAAAAAGCAAAACTCTTCCAACATTTAGCTCTGAAATTTTTCAAGCAAATTGCTTACATCTTTGAATGAATGCAAAAGACACAAAAATTCAATAAAAGCGTTTCTTGAGCATTTCTTGAACTGACTGAATGCCTGTTAAGCTGGCTTCTGTAAATGTTTAGAACAGGATGTTTTGTTTTTTAAAGATTTATTTATTTATTTTAAAGAGCAAGAGTGTAGGAGTGGTGGATAGAGGGAGAGAGAGAATCTCTAGCGGACTCTGCACTGAGCTTGGAGCCCACCACAGGGCTCCATCTCATGACCCTGAGATAATGACCTGAGCTGAAATCAGGAGTCAGATGCTTAACGTGGCTTAACCGACTGAGCCACCCAGGCACCCTTTGTTTTATTTTTGTAATTGTGGTAAAAACTATCTAACATAAAATTTACCACTTTAACCATTTTCAAGTGTAGAACTCAGTAGCGTTAAGTACATTCATATTATTATTATTATGCATCCATCACCATTATCCCATTTCCAGAATTCTTATATCATCCCCAGCTGAAACTATACTCATTAAAAAATACTCATACTTATTTCCCCTGTCCTCTGGTAAACATTATTCTTTCTCTGTTCTAGTTCACATGGAATCCTACAGTATTTGTCCTTTTGTGTCTGGCTCCTTTCATTTAGCATGTTTTCAAGGTTCATCCATATTGTAGCATGTACCAGGATTTCATTCCTTGTAGTGACTGAAATAATATTCCACTGTATATGTATACCACATTTTAATCCATTGTTCTGTTGGTGGACATCTGAATTGTTTTCCACCCTCCAGCTGTTGTGAATAATGCAATGAACATGGATGTACAAATATATGTTAGAGGTTCTGCTTTTGCTTCTTTTGATATATATCCAGAAGTGGAATTGCTGGATCATACAGGAATTGTTTTCTTTCATTTTTTTAAGGAACTGTTATACTGTTATCTATAGCAGATGTACCATTTCACATTCCATCAGCAAAGCATTAAAGTTCCACTTTCTTCACGTCTCCCCACCAACACTTGTTTTTTTCTGTTTCTTTGATAATAGCCATCCTAAAATTAGTGATATCTGCAATTTTTATGTGCTTATTGGCTATATATCTTTTTTGGAGAAATGCCTGTTCATGTCCTTTGCCCAAAGACTGGGATGTTTTCTTCGTTGCTTAATTGTAGTAGTTTCCTGCCAGGTTTTTGACAAAAGAGTTTGAAGTTATATATTCCTGAAGCATAGGTATTTATGTGACTAATGGCAGATGGATTTTTAAAAGTTACTTAGATGGGTGGTCATTCCAACTGTGACTCCCGAGTATACTGGTAGTACTAGGAAGAATGCTCACAGGGGTACATGTAGGCAAAAAGCTGAGATTTTCCTGAAGAGGTTACCACTTGAACAAATGATGCTTAGATCCCCAAAGTTCTTATAGAGCATGGTTTTGGCCTGGAAAATTCCTCAAGCAGGAATCATTTACCAAGGCCATAGAAAAATGAGAAGAGTATATCATTCTGCTGAAAATGTTTCAGACTTAAGATAGTGGTGGTGATTACACAACTTTATGAATGCATTAAAAACCACTGGCTTAGGGATCCCTGGGTGGCGCAGCGGTTTGGCGTCTGCCTTTGGCCCAGGGCGCGATCCTGGAGACCCGGGATCGAATCCCATGTCGGGCTACCGGTGCATGGAGCCTGCTTCTCCCTCTGCCTGTGTCTCTGCCTCTCTCTCTCTCTCTGTGACTATCATATATAAAAAAAAAAACAAAAACAAAACAAAACACTGGCTTAGGGCAGCCTGGGTGGCTCAGTGGTTTGGCGCCTGCCTTCAGCCCAGGGTGTGATCCTGGAGACCCAGGATCAAGTCCCACATCAGGCTCCCTGCGTGGAGCCTGCTTCTCCCTCTGCCTGTGTCTCTGCCTCTGCCTGCCCCTCTCTCTCTCTCTCTCTCTCTCTCTCTCTCATAAATAAATAAATAAATAAATAAATAAATAAATAAATAAATAAATAAAAGTCTTTAAAATAAAAACTGACTTAATTTTATGCTATGGGAATTACATTTCAATCAAAGAAAGAAATAAAGAATATCCACCACATATTTGGTTTTAGAAGTATCATAGTTCATGGTGAGCCTGCTGGAGTTGTGAAGTGTCTCTGAGTAAACCACATTAATGATGTTCTTGAGTTTGTTTATTGAGTGAATATTTTTTAAAAGCCCATTGTGTCCATGGCTCTGTGAATAAACCAATGAGCAAAACTAAGTCCCTACTTCCAAGGAGTTTGTGTTGTGGTAGTGGGAGATGGTAATATAATGTGATACCTGGTAATGATAGATACTATGGAGAAAAAAAGCAGAAATGGGGTATTGACAAGAATGTGCAGTGTTAGGATAGCTAGGGAAAGGTTCTCTGAGGAAGTAAATTTAAGCAAAGAACAGGATTGAGTGAGCAACTGAAGAGAGTATCTGGAAAGAGCATATCTCAGTTTGAGGGAGCAGCAAGTACACAAGCCTTGTGGCAGGAACTTGCTTGGTGTGTTCAAGGCATGGCAAGAAGGCAAAAACAGAATGACTTAGGGGAAGAAGAATAATAAGGTTGGAATGGTAGTCCTAGAGGCCCTTTTAAATGATTGTGTTTTGTTTTGTTTTTTAAGATTTTATTTATTTATTCATGAGTGACACAGAGAGGGAGAGAGAGAGGCAGAGACACAGGCAGAGGGAGAAGCAGGCTCCATGCAGGGAGCCTGATATGGGACTCGATCCTGGGTCTCCAGGATCATGCCCTGGGCTGAAGGCGGCACTAAACCGCTGAGCCACCCGGGCTGCCCATGATTGTGTTTTTTAAAATAACAAAGTTTATTACTTGTAGGCAGAAGGAAATCTAAACATTTTAATGTAAAAATTAGAATTTCCTGAAGTAACTATAAAGGTCACTCTGAATTGTTTAACTTTCTCTTAGGAACTTATTTTCCTGTTTATTTGCACATAATTTTAAAAAATTCTTATTCCATCCTTTGGTTTGGGTGTTGACTAATATAAAAGTATTTGATATTTTAGCCATAGATTTTGTACCCTGAATTTTGTAACTTATGTAACTGGATTTTTGGAAAACTTTTATTTTTTTTTTAATTTTTTTTTTTAATTTATTTATGATAGTCACACAGAGAGAGAGAGAGGCAGAGACACAGGCAGAGAGAGAGAAGCAGGCTCCATGCACCGGGAGCCCGACGTGGGACTCGATCCCGGGTCTCCAGGATCGCACCCTGGGCCAAAGGCAGGCGCCAAACTGCTGCGCCACCCAGGGATCCCTGGAAAACTTTTAAAATCATAACTTATTCATAAATTGGAAATTGTCTTCCTCTACATATCGTTTTAATATCTAATAGAAGTGTTACATAACTGAGAAATTTTTAAAAATTGTTGAAACAAGCTTTATTATATATTCTACATCCATCAATGTTAACTTTACAGAATGTTTATGTGAAACCCAAAAAGTACTACAGTAGTAGAAGGCGGCTAATCTATTAATTATAGATAAATGTGAGTTGTTGGTATAGAAAGGTCTCAGTTAATAAGTTCTCTCACCAATATTACCTAATATTTTAGATAGTGTTACATTATTTTCTCCCTGTGTTAATACGCTAATATATTTTCTTTTTTTTTTTAAAGCTTGCAAACACAGAAGAATACATAGATGGAGCATTGTCTGGACATTTGGGTGAAGTTTTAATAAGGTAACAAAACAGCAGTATATGTAAAGAGAGCACTGGAAATACCTGCTTAAATCAACTAGTGCCTCAATTTCAGAATTTAAAAATTACTGTTAATTTAACATAATATTCTATAATTAGACTTAAAGAGTTTTGAAATCCTTAAACTTGTCAAAGAAGATGGAATTTTTTTGGAGTTATTCATCTTTAAGATTTTTCTAGTGTTAATACTAAATTCTAGCTCTTAGCTCTAACCTTTTTTGGTGGTTTTAGTTGCAAGAGCTTGGTTTTGAATTTTAGTTGGATCTGGCTGCTGTTAGGGATTTTTTTCTACGTTCATTTTCTTGAACTAGCATCACACCTTCAAATTTGACTCATGCCTTATGGAAGATCATAAAGATACTAATTTATAAAACATTCAGGTAGTAAATAAGTGACATTTGCTTTTTAACAAATCAATAGTAAAACATTTTTTAAAAAAGAATGAAGTGATATATTTTAAATTTAGCATTCAGTATTTTTGTCATCAAAAATATCTAGCGATAGTAATTTAGATTTTAATGTGGTTTCTGGATGGAACAACAAAATGGATTGTTTTTTTATTTACAGGTGTAATAATGTCCTTTATATCAGGGGTGTTGAAGAAGAGGAAGAAGATGGAGAAATGAGAGAATAGCATCTTTTGTGGGGAATGTTTTTTATATATATTTCTAGACAATAAACTTTTTTTTTTCAACTAGACTCATGAACTATTCATATTCAGATATTTTAAATGCAGAGTTCAAATGTTGAAACACTAGAAAGATTATTCAAAGGAGTAATACTTTAAGAGTCACTCAGCTTCATTCAAGTTGGTTTTCTTTTGTAAGCTCAGTATTCTTTTTCTATAGGGGAAAATTATATGCTTCATAAACATTTATGAAGGTGAATTTCAGCCCTTTTTTGTGATTATATATTAACTGAGACCTTTTAAGAACAGCTCTTTCTTTTAAAGTTATTTTTGAGACAGCTTGACAGGTATAAAGTTAAATATATTCTTAGAACTAATTATATACTGTTTTACTCAGTAGTCAACAAATTACATGTTAATTCTATGTCAATGTAAGCTAATAATGTACATGTTATATCGAAAATTGAAATATCACCTGAAAATTAAAATGATTGTGGATATAGAGCACAACAGAAATTATGAACTGATGTTTAGGCTGAAGGCATATGGTTTGTTTACTTAAGAGAATTAAGTGTTCTGAACAGAACTCCTTAATGTTAATTAAAAACCAGTCTCACAAAAAAAAAACAAAAAAAACAGTCTCACAGTTATATTCTGAGAATATGCTAGTGGTTTCACTTAAGTTTTAAGCTCCTCAAAACCATTTAGATGTTTTAGAGTTATACATCGTTAAAATGTATACTCCACAGTGATAAAAGTATACTATGAACTGTGGACTGATTAAAAACAAATTAGATCATTTAAAGTCCCATGTTGTCAGAGAATGCCATTATTGCAACTCAATGGCCATTCACCACATAGTTACACCAATAAAGTAAACTTTGGATGTGTATCCCCAACTGGGGCAACCCAAAGATATAAATGTTTAGCTATATGGAATTGTACTTAGTATATGATACTAAAAAGCTTCAACAAAAGAAAACTCATTCCCAATCCTATAACACTAGAATAAGTGCCTGTCTTCCTCAAATTGGTTAGGCCAGCATACGGGGCAGAATATTGCCAATATTGAAAACCAGAATCTACAGAATATGCCTAGAACGTTCTGGTAATGAATGTCTTACTGCTCCTATTCAAGTGAAAAAATAATCTTCCTCTAGTGATTTTGTTCTTGTATCCTTGACTAAAAGTAGTTCATGTTTGTTACCAGATGGAGGTTTTGAGCGATAGACAAGTTGTCTTCCCAGCTGAAACAAAAGAAAAATACTTAATATTCTTAGCATACTATTTTCAATGGAATTATAAGTAAAATAATAACTTGATTTTTCCAAGGAATAACCTGGCTTAAAATAGTAAATAATTACCGTTACAAAGGGATTGATAACCTAATGGGTGTGCGACATGCTAGGCAAAAATTAACAAATAGAGCACCACAGTGTGCAGGAGACAGAGCAGTTAGGTTTTATGGGAAAGTTGGGAGATTTAGGTAATCATCAAAAAGCCTGTGTTTCAGATATAGTTGGCCTGGAAAAGAACCATGTTTAAGGCCAACATTTCATTTTTCAGTTCCATAGCAAGTTTTTCCTCCATTGGTTAGAAGAGATCACTTTCCTCTGCTGAACACCAGTTGACTGGCATTTAGAAATTCTGTTAGATAAAAACTTGAAAAACCTTGTACCTCTTCTTAAACACTAGTAATCCTGTTGGCTCTTAGATGTGTTCCCACCAGGAAAGGCTTAGGGAAATCCCTTAATTCATATCTTTTCATTCTGTGGGGCATATACTCAAGTATATTATACTACTCATTATTTCTCTCTTTTAGTCTTTTCCTTCTTTCTTCATTTACTTTGGTTTTGCTTCTATATCTGAATTTGTTTAGTAAATGAAACGGATGAGTTATTTTTCTGTTGAAAATGAGATTGATGGAACATCTCCACTGTGTTTCAAAAGGGGTCCTATCATGTGAGACTACCCTGCATTACAGAATTTGACATTCCTGGCCAACAGGAACTAAGAATAGCAGTCTTCTCCATCATTTTATCAACAAAAATGGTCTTAGGGACTGGAATCCCTGAATTCCTTTCTTAATGTCAGATTTAATGTCAGATTTATTTTTCTCTGTCAACAATCTTTTGGTAATCTTTGTCATTAATACTGCCTGAGAAAATTGCCAGTAATGAAGTGCCCTGACTAGATAAGAACTTCTGTCAGAGGCCTTCGTACATTGTCAACGATCAAATTGGCATTATTTTTTTTCATCCATCTTCCCATTTTAGTTTTCACTCTCATTTTTAGTCTGCTAATTCAATAAGCATTTATTGAATATCCACTATGTGCCAGACCTTGGGGACACAAAGTTCGTAAAAACTCACGGTCTAGAAGGAAAGGTGATGGATATATTAAAAATAATCATTTCAGTTTGGTGAGCTTAGTGAATAGTAGTTTGTATACATGGAAGGGTAATTCTCCTTTGGAAGAAAGAGGGCAGGTCTTTATAAGAAGAGCTGCCCTAGAGAAGTCAGACTCTTTATAAGTTGAAGTGCTTATTTATTTAAGTCAAATTAAGATAACACTTTTTGACATACATATTAATAGTTAACACATTTCAGAAACTTTTTCAAGTACTTACCTCAAAAGGCTGGTTGTGAAGCACACAATAAGTATTCACTGTAGGTTAGCTATTAATATGGTAAGAATCAATGTCCATAGTAGCTTTGCAGATAACCGTGAAATTGGCTTCCCCAAATCTATTTCAGACCCTAACCTTTCTTTCAGAGGAAGGAGAGTAGTATATAGAAACACAATGACCTCCATACCCAGTGGGAAGTCAAGAACCACATATACTTAGTGACTGCCCAATCCCAGACTTCTTATTGGACAGGTAATCTTGCAATATAAAGAACCTTGACTTCTGGTCCTTGAACCTGCTGCTAAATCTAAGCGACTCTGAGTAAATCAGTTTAATGCCAACTATTAATCTTATTTTTTACAATGTGAGGATTAGAAGACTTTTCCAATCATACACAGTTCTCTGGGTTTGCTGTCTCCATTGCCTTATTGAAAGTAGCAAGGCTCATGGCTACTAGTTGTAAGAAGGAGAATGTATATATAAATACATAGAATACTTCCAGAAGGATCCAGATGAAACTTTTAAGAGGTTGTATCAAGGGAGGGGAACTGAGGATAACTTACTTTTCACTAAATACTGTTGTATCTTTTGAACTTTGAGATATATGCTTGTTATTACCTATTCAAAAAAATTAAAGCAAAAATGATCAGTTTCATGAACCTGGAGCTAAAGAAAAAGGAGAGGGGAAAAGTTTCTTTTACTAAAAAGTGGGTCTAATGGAGAACTGTAGACCTAGAAATTTGAATTATCTCCCAAGTAACAAGGAATCAGCGATCAATCAAAGATGGATATATTACATGATTTCGGTATTTTGCTTTTATGCCACAGAAGTGCTCACATCCTGACATAGTTGGACCTGTTGATAACAAAACACAAACCTTTTTCTTTGGTTGTGCTACTGCTCTTTCTAGAGCAGCTTTTAGCCTTTCCTCTTGGTGTTTTTGTTTTTCTTTCATTTTCTCTTCACGTAACCTGTCAAAAAAGGAAAACATTCTTTTAACTATAAATGACAGAAAGTAAACAAAGACCTACATTATTTTTTAGTAATAAATATTATAAGCTCTCAAAGTTAAAATAATACTTCACCTTCACCCATATTGTGTTTTTTAGCATTCAGGTGAAATCTCAACAACAGGTCCCATTTGTGTTAAAATTGGAGAAAATTGCTAGTCACCATTTTGCAAGGAGTAAAATCTACCCATATCTTGGTCTAAAACAAGCATCTCAGCAAAGCCTTCTTGTCACTCCACTTACATTTTAGCACTTTGCAGTTAATGTGTACAAGGCCTCTCGAATTAACACCCAGCCCCTGCTTTAGCCTTTTACTAAAGTATAAGGTACAGAAAAGTGCATAAACCGCAGTGTATATAGTTCAGTGAATTGCCACAAAAGTGTACTTTTCCAGTTAATCTTTTTGAATGGTCTCCTGAAATTAAGACCAAGAACTGCTATTTGTCTTTTTCTCTTTAGGGTTGTTGTGAGGATAAAATTAAATGAGATGACCTATGTCAACTGTCTGGCCAATGCCTGGTGCAGAATAGTCCCTCACGAAGTCATAGCTATTTTATGGACTTACACAGTTATAAGTAACATTTACTGAATATTTTTTATGCCAAATGAGTTGTTAATGTACGTCTACACCATAGGAAGTACTCTTATGGGAGTAATTTTTTTATAATTAAAAAAATTTTTCCTTTATATTAAATGATCACCTTAATGTATTCTGTACTTTGTTTTTAAATGGGGGAAAACAATACTCCCCGTACGCTGGTAAGTTATAACAAAATATCTAACATTAGTACCTAATATTTGAATACTCCCTATATGCCATGCACAAACCCTATGAGATAAGTACCATTATTACTGCCCATTTTACAGATAACTGAGACATAGGAGAAATTATGTGCTGTACCTAAGGTCACAGAAGTTGTAAATGGGCAGAACCTGCATTGAAGCCAAGCAGGTCAGCCATAGTGTTAGTCTGCCTCTTAACTTTTTTTGTTGTTGTTAGGACATGAACAGTATTGCACCTATAAGCATTGTCTATGTGCCACATTATTCTAGGGATCATATATTTATAATCATTGCCCCAAAGGTAGTTATCTTTATTTAATTCACTATGGAAGTTTGTAAATCAGTACATTCTCCTTGAAAGGCAAGTAGGTAAGGATGTGGAGATGGGTGTCGAGGTAGGGAGGGAGTGCTGTTCCAAGGATGATAATCCTCATGAAGTTGTCTTGAGGAATGAGTGAGTTAAGGTGTAGACGCTGTGTGTGTAAGTGTTGCCAGTTATGCACTGAGAAAAACCCTCATTGCATGGCTCTTTCAAACAATTCCTTCATGTATAGTCTCCTTGGAGTGAAAGGCTCCTAATTCTATGCCTTGGGACCTCTACTATAACTGCAGTTCCCCTTCCACAAGATAGCTCTTCAAAAATAATAAGTTGTGAATATTCATCCTGAAAATCCATTTTTTTCAGACTTAAACAACTCCTTTACCCATCTCAAACTAGATCAGTTGCTCTGGTGAACTCTTTCCTTCACAGTGCTCATTACTTGGTAATGACACATTGTCTCATAAGAATATTTGATTAATATGTCTCCCACATTAAATAATAGCTCTAGAAGGGCAGGGCTGGGTTTGGATATACAGCATCTTTCTTGAGATCCTTGCCATGTAATGCCTTGCTCAGTGAAAATATTATCTCATTAAGTCATTCACTACACCTCCATCATAAGACATTGACTATACTTTTGCCGTCGTTCTTTCTGTTTTATCCTCTCAATTGCCTCCACATTTTCTTTGGGAATGGATTCAATGAGATCGCTCAATTCCACCAGGCGAGACTCTACTTTTACCAGCTTTTGAACTGGGTTGAGGCTGCCAACATCAGCATCTCCAGTGCAGACTTTGTATACTTGATTAATCTTTTTACTAAGAGAGTCTATCAGTCTTTCCTGAGATTGAAAAGAAAAGGGGAACAGAAAACAAAACATCTCATGACTATTTCTTTGTTCTTTCAATAAATGTAAAATTCTATTTTACTGTATTGTAATGAAAAGGCTCTTATGTGCTACTACATATTTCTTTTTAAAGAAAAAAGTTTAGGGGTGCCTGGGTGGCTCAGTCAGTTAAGCACCTGACTTTGGCTCAGGTCCTGATCTGAGTCTGGGATCAAGCCCCAGCCCAAGCACCACAGGATGGGCTCCGTGCTCAGCAGGGAGTCTACTTGTCCTCCTCCTCCCTCTGCCCCACCCCCAGCTCGTCCTCTCTTTCTCTCTCTCTCTCAAGTAAATAAATAATGAAAAAAAAATAGAATGGTGAGAAAATGCAGCAGTGATAGAGTTTTAGATTATTACTATAGTAACACCTTGGATTATTTTCTTTTTTTTTTCTTTAAAAAATATTTCAGTCTAGGTATAAAAAGGCAATTTTAATATGACAATATCCTTATGCTTGAGTGTTTTGTGTATCTGATTCCCTGAACATTCAGGCAAAAGCAATGTATACATATATTTTAAATCTTTTTTTTTTTTTTGCCACTTCAGTGCATCTCTTTGGAACATGGCATGTGAGCTCTGTTTCTTTTTTTTTTTTTTTTTCACTTATTACTCTTCACTGTTGAAACTACAGTCACCCTATATGAAAGCTATTTGCATACATACATGCATTATCTCCCCTTCTAGACTTTAGCACCTGGAGGGCAGGAGTTATGTTTATACTTCTATCTAAAGCAGCACCTTGCCCATAACTATGCACTTAATAAATGTTTGCTGAATAAACGGCTGAGTGCATTCTGAGAGGAAAAAAAAGTTAGAAGCAAACAGATTGCCAGGCTGGCCTACAAAGCCTTTTGAGGAGTTTAATTTTAACTCTTGCAACTGGAAGCTGTTGCCATATTCTGGTCTAAGTAGAGGCTTGGGCCAAACCTTGCTGATGATCCCTGTACCTGGCCACTGCGCCGTCTTAACTGTTGGTAGATATGTTTGAGCTTGTAGGTAACGTGTTTCGGGACCATGTAACTCTCAGGCTCTTTCTCCACCGTGTACCCAGCATTCACAGTTAAGAGGATCTCAATAAACTGATGGGCAAAGTAAATCGTTCTCCAGGTAGCAGCCTGCCCCCATTCCTGCTTCTGCTCAAGAAGATGAAAATCATCATGAAGCCAAGGACAAGTTAAACTCAAGACAGATATGGCTTCAGGAGCCATGGGAAAACCTTCCTGCAATCACAGATTCCTTACAGAGCCACCAGCACTTAATTACAAGTCCAGGTCTCTTACCAATAGTTTGCTTCAGATAGCTTGTGTCTCTCACCTCCTGGTTTAACCACTTTTCTGATGGTCCTGTTTACCTCTAAGCACCCTTTCTTCCCTGACACTGTATTTTCCTGTTTATATTAAAAACATGCTGTTTTTCACACCTCCACCTGATACAACTGTATGCTCACTGGAATTGAAACCCAAAACTTAAAAAAATTGCACCTTTTAGAAAACTTGGAAAAGCGCAAACTAATATTAAAGGAAAAAGTAAAAGAAAAACGCAGAAAGGCCTATTTGCTGTAAAGCTCTTTTTTGTTCTCCCTTTCTAAATAACATTGTTTCCTACTTATATTAGTTCATTCGTTTTAGAACTTTAGGAATACAGGGATCTATAAAAGGGAAAATAAAAGCAGCCCACTCATCAAGAAGTGTATATTGGGTATGTGAAAACAATTTTGTTGCAGTGGGAGTCCTAATTTTAAAAATATGAACAGTGGTTCTGAGAAAAAAGCTACTTTAATATGAGAATGGTTAGAGTTGATGAAAATTTCCAACGGAGAGCTCTTGAACCATAAGACTGTTAGAGGTGGATGGATAGTGGCCTTTCAGGATGTCTTCTTTTTTCTAGAATGCCTTTTTCTTTTTCTTTTTTTTTTTTTTTTTTTTTTTCTTTTTTTAAGTTCTCCCTGTGAAACAGAAAAGGAAAAGACAAGGAGAGATGTTTTCTTAAGATAACAAGGTAAGGACAGCATAAGAAATAGGCTTAGGGAATGAGGTTAAGGAATACATACTCATATATGAGAAAGATGAGGGCCTGGCCCAGCAGAGCAAAAACACAAAGGAAAAAGGAACAGGGGCTCAAGGTACAGGCCTTCTGATGACCTAGAAGTGAGGTGTCCAATCCCCGGACCTGCCACCAGATGGCAGACCCAGCCCAGAGTCCCTCAGAGGAGGAGCTGCCTGGGAGGCTGCAAGAGTTGGGAGGAGTTCCTGCTGCTCCCCAGAGGTAGAGTGGGCCAGAGTTGTGGAAGACCAAAACTGGGATAAATAAAGGCTTTATTTATAAATAAAGGATGCCTTCCAAAAGTGAATAGGACGTGACCTGACCAGGGTGATGTGTAGGAGTAATAATTCTATCAAAATTGGATAAGAGAGTGGGAGATGTCTAGATGCCATTTAAAGTTTTTCTTTCTTAAGGATTCTCTAATTCTAATCCATGTCACATTCTGCTGTGTGCTGACTGCAAATAACTCCCAATTGAACTAGATCAGCTCCCTGTTTGAAAGAATAAAAGAGACGAATACATCCTGCAGATTGTGCAGTAGCTTACATTCCATTTCATGTTCAATGAAAATGAACAGATAACAGCTACACAAAACAATGTGAATGAATCTAACAAACATAATTTTGAGAAAAAGAAGCCAGATAAGCTAGACATATTACATGATTCCACTTACATAAAGTTCAAAACATGAAAGCTAGTTGATAAGTCAGGATTGCAGTCGCCTTTGACAGATGGTAGAGACTGGAAAGGGAGCGTGAGGGAGGCTTCTGCAGGGAGTTATAATGGTCTGTTCCCTAAACATGGGTGTGTTCACTTTGAGGAAAGTTCTTAAGAGATATTTATAGAATTTGTGCATTTTCCAATATTATACTTGAATTTAAAATTTTATTTTAAAAAGTAAAATACTGAATCAAAAATGCATTTAGGGAGTAGTAAGTAGTGTAGAAGTTTAGCAAGAATAAAACTTTGATTTTATAGTTATAAATCCAGAGTAACTATGATTATTTATGAGTATCAAAGTTAGATTATAAGCTGTTTACTAATGAAGGATTATGTTTTGTCCATTTGGGGACCTGAAAGTATAGGAGTGATTCTTTTATTTATTTATTTTTTAAGATTTTATTTATTTATTCATGAGAGAGAGAGAGAGAGGCAGAGACACAGGCAGAGGGAGAAGCAGGCTCCATGCAGGGAGCCCGATGTGGGATTCGATCCCAGGTCTCCAGGATCACGCCCCGGGCTGAAGGCGGTGCTGAACCGCTGAGCCACCCAGGGACCCCCTAGGAGTGATTCTAAGAATACTTTTCCCCTATCATTTCCCTGCTCTGTTCCCTCTTTCCCATGCGAGCATTTCCCATCTCTAGGAGACACTATGAATTATTAGGCCTATTTTCCCAGAGCGTGTAATTCTTGAATACCAAAATTATACCTGTGACCAAAATTTATCTTTTAAAAAGTAATTTTCAGATCAATTCTACTACCTATTCTGCTTAGGGATCCGGTTGCCTCAAAATTTAAGAGTATTAAAAATGTTAACTGTTTGTAGAGCTGTCTGAAACTTGGATGAAGGGGTTTGGTTGGGGAGGGTGAAATACCGCTGATACTTATCTGACATTTTTTATGCCGATCAGCTTCAGAATTATTGAAAACAATTGAAGAGTGGAAGCAACCCAAATGTTCATCCACGGATGAATGGATAAACAGAATGTGGAATACAAACACAATAGAATATTCTTCAGCCATAAAAGAAATTCAGTTCTGACACATGCTGTAACATGGATGAAACTTGAAAACATTATGCTAAATGCAAAAGGACAACTATTGTATGATTCCGTTAATGTGAGGTGCCTAAAAACAGGCAAATTTATAGACAAGAAGCAGAATAAGTTACCAGAGGCCAGGAAAATGAAGGAAGAGAGAATTCTTGTTTAATGAGTACAGAGTTTCTATTTGATGAAAAATTCTATGAATAGATGGTGGTGATGGTTACCCAATACTGCAAATATACTTAATCACACTGAATTGTACACTTAAAATGGTAAATTTTGTCAAGTATGTTTTACCACACATACAGCTAAAAAAAAGCCAACATTGAAGAACTGAAAGGTCGCTGTCATGCCACGTCTTGCTCTAGCTGTGCAAGGGAATGATCCCATTCCCTCCTAACTCCAGGTACAAAACCACCCTAGGAAATGTGTGTAAACGAGCCATGAATAGCTTGCTTTTGTAACTCTGCTCATCCTATGTTTAGAGAGGACAATCTTCTGATTGAGTTCCCCCAAATCTACCTCTGAAAATCCATTTCATAACCATAAATATTAGCCTCACATATGAAATTTGAATTTTTATTTCATTTGAGATTTTTTATAAGGAAATCCATGCTGGCTGGAGTTTGTTGTGGGTCTAGAACGAATCATTCATTCAACAAACATTTACTGAGCACCTACTTTATAGGGACACTTAACATACCTAACTAGAAAGGGTCATACAATCCCTGCCCTGGAGGGGTTTGTACCTTGCTGGGAGAGATGTTCAGGTAAATGCATAGTACATTAATATTTGTCACAGGGGCTCCCATAATGGATCTATCTGTGCAAGAGAGGCCAGAATCTACTAGAGGCTCAGTTCTAGGCAGATATTCCATTCAGTTTTGATTCAGTGCTTCCCGTTAATTATTTGCCTTCAAATTACTACTAAAATGATCATAGGCAATGAACTATATCATGTATATACACTCTGACTAAAAGAAATGTATTTATAAGGGGAGAAAATCTCAGCATCATACTTTGTAATAATTAGAGCAACATTTTAAAAAGAACCTCATTGTCAATTTGAATGCTTTCTGTATGTAAATTGACTTACATACTGACAGGATAATTCCAACCTGGTTTTCTGCCTCTGTCATCAACCCAGGATTTGTGGTGTGTCTTAACTCCCCATTCCAATGCTTAGTGGACAGGGAATGCACATTATTATTAACAGAAGCCAAAATAAAATTACCATAGGCAAAGAAGGATTACCTGAGCATCTGATTTAAATTCTCCAAAACTAAATAGCTTGGACCTTAATTCCAATTCTGCTGCTTTTTCCTCTTCTCTCACACAGCTAGCCTTAAGCATTTCCTTGTGCTCCAGAAGAAACTCTATATTGCTATTTCTATTGCAAAAGAAGAAAGAGACCCTTGTCTGCAATTTGTGGTTTAGAAATAAGCCATCAGTCAGTAGTTTTAACACTTTCCATATCATGTGTCAACATTCTATGTCTAGCAAGCCAAATACGAGTATATTTTAAGAAATTGTCAAAGTACATGCAACTTTTCAGGTAAAATGAGAAGAGTAAATGTACAGATGCTGCTTTTAACTTCCTCCAGGAAGCATTTTCTTCCTGTGATTCCCTTGAAACTCCTAAATAGCAGCAGAATTGATGTGTCAGGAAGCCAAGTTGTGGTGTGATCTGGAAATAGATTCTGTCCTAACATAGATACCCTTTTCCTGCCCAGCCATACCCACCTCGTTCCTAAGACTCATACTGTCAGGGTGGGAGCACCATACGCTCTAAGGACTGGGCGACAGAAGACAAGGATGAAAAGGATACATTAGTAGTAACAGGTAGCTGTGATATCATGATTTGTAGGGTCTTCACTTTTCAGTAAGTTAATTTGTTCCAAAGTCCAGTATAGTTTGACCTACTGTTTGAAAAGATTGCAATCTTCTGGCCCAGAAAACTCTGCCAAAAAAAGCTTTACACATTTTTATAATGGGAGATAAACAGATTTATTCTCTGCAGTTTGAAGCTATTTTCCAGTAGCTTCCAATATTACTTCCAATTTTATAAAATTTTACAGAAGGAATTTTCATCAAATTCAGCCTCCTTCCTGTGACAGAAATTCCTTTTATGAGAGCCCTGATATATCTACATATGTACATTATGAAATGATATAATATTTAAGTCACATAAGCTTTGCTGAGAGTCACTGCCAAGAAAAATGAATTTATTAGCCTTATCATCCAGAACCTGATTTAATTAGCTAGATGGTAGAGTGAAAAGTACACCAAACAAAACTTAGTAAGTTGTGGAATCACTATGTTATATACCTGTAACTAATGTAATGTGTGTCAACTCTACTTCAGTTGAAAAAAATCAAGGCAGTACATTTTAATTCTTTATAATCTTTCAAACTGCCTTTTATTATTGCTAGCTAGGAAAATGTTTTGACAAGTGAAAGGAAGTAGAGACTAAAACTAAAGCCAGTCTACTCTGTGTAAATAAAACTTCTACATTTTAAACTGTACAATATAAATGATTATTAATAAAAATCCCACCCTAAATCCAGCGAGACCATGAGGAAGGGTCACTATAGGAATCAGTTGGATTCTGTCACTGGTTAGAGACTGCTTAATAGAATAAATCTATTGTTTTGTTATCTTTAATAACTTACATTTTATCCTGTATAAGTTTTTCTCTTTTATTTACATCTTCAAGATTTTCATCTACATCTTGGGAATATTGTACCAAAGTTAGATTCTGCTCTTCCAGCTCTGTGAGGACTTGAAGTAACTCTTCTGGTTCTTTGAAATAAAGGTCTGGCTCCTAATCAATCAATAATGAATATAATTCATTTAAAAATATGCTATTTACGCACCTATGACTTATCTAGAGAAATACAGTGGGGAAAATGAATACCGTTCTGATTATGATGGAGGCATGGGCAGGGCAGAGGAGCCTATTTCTGTGTGAGAACTGGCCTTCAGCAAGAGGACATTTAGGGTGTCAGGGGAGATGAAAGGTATTATAGGAAAGAAAAAGGAAGGTGAGGAAAACAGAAAGAAGAGATGGAGCAGAAGAGAAGCCCAAGGCAGGAAAAAGGGAAAGCGGGGTCTGGGGAAAGGCAGTAGAGGGAAGAGAAGAAAAAAAGGAGGCTAAGCGAAGGTCATTTCGTCCCCCCATTTTATTTTATATTTTCCAAAAAATAAATATATGTATTACTTTAAGTAAATTTAATTTTTAAAAAGATGACTTGAGTATTTGCACACCATGCTTATCATATTTACTCTAGCCAAGAGGTGGAAGCAACCTAAAGGTCCACTGAGGGATGAATGGATAAAGAAAATGTGGTATTCATAGAACGGGATATTATTCAGCCTTAAAAAAGAAGGAAATCCCTGCACACACTACCACATGAGTGAACCTGGAGGACACTAGGCTCTGTGAAATAAGCCAAGTTACAGAGAGAAAAAAAAATGTATAATTCCAGTTTTATGAGGTATCTAAAATAATCAAACTCTTAGAAAGGAACTGTGGTTGCCAGGGCTGGCTGCAGGGGAAGGAGAACAGGGGAGTTCAGTGGGTACAGGTTTCCATTTTGCAAGATGATAAAGTTCTAGAGATCTGTTTACAACAATGTGCATTTAGTTAACATTATACTGTACACTTAAATTTGAAAGTGGTGAAGATGATAAGTTCTGTTATGTTTTTTACCACAATTTTAAAAAGATCACTTGTATAAGATGTGTTATATGTAATAATGGATGGTGTTTTTAAATGTTTTTTGTTCCTTGTGAGTTTCTGTGGTTGTATTCAGGATGGGGTTAGCTCAAAGTCAGTCTTGTAAAATAAAGGGCTGTTTTGTTGAAGACTGGTTTATCTTACAGTACAGCTACACAGTATATCTTGAGCTCCAGTAAAATGAGAAGCAATCAGAAAGTGACTATTTTTACGAGATGATTGTAGATAACATTTATCTCCTAAACCTCCTTATAAACATTTTTTCATAAAATGATGACAAAGATGAACTATAGATGCAACTGGGAAACAGCAGCAAAATCATAATTTCTTCTGGAAAGTTGTGGATTATTTAGAATAGGAAATTTTAATTTTAAAAGAAAAAAATGAGCACTTTTACTTTTCACCAAACAGTATTTAAATCAAAAAAGATAATCTGGTTACCAGATCATAGTCCATATCATCGTCTAAAAATAATTCCAAACTGTCTTCTGAACTGATACTGTCAGTGTGGCTGTAAAAGAAAGAAAATGTCTGATTTCTGAACCATTTTCAGTCAACAGATTTCCTTCATTTCTAAACTGCCTTTGGAACCTAACTAGAACAGTTCTTTTCTTTTTTTTTTTTTTTTTTTTTTTTTAAATTTATTTATGATAGTCATAGAGAGAGAGAGAGAGAGGCAGAGACACAGGCAGAGGGAAAAGCAGGCTCCATGCACCGGGAGCCCGACGTGGGACTCGATCCCGGGTCTCCAGGATCGCGCCCCGGGCCAAAGGCAGGCGCCAAACCGCTGCGCCACCCAGGGATCCCTAGAACAGTTCTTTTCAATAGCCTTTTTAGCCTTTTAGGGAACTGCCGTTTGCAGGAGTCAATGGATTCCACACATATGCAAAAAAAAAAAAAAAAAAAAAATCAGATTCCATCTGGACAAGGGTGACATTTGCAAACAAGTGAGACCACAAGGAAGGGTCAAGCATATGGTACCAATTATTTGAAGTGCATTTATAAAAAATCTTTTTAAAGAAACACATGACAGCCTACATTGCTGCGTCTGTTTTGTCCCTGTTAATGCAGTCAAATAAACTAAACATGTTACTCTAGTGCTCAAAACAAAGCCTGTTCCAGAGTAATACAATATTTGTCTTCTGAAGAGCAGATTTTACTTCTTAAAATATCCTCTGTTTAGGCTGAGGAAAAGTTGGTTGGAGTGATGGGGAATGAGGTACATTCTTAAAGAATAATTATGTGGTTTGCATAGTGACTGGAAAAACCCCTTTAAAAAGATATTGAAAATGATTGGAAAATTAAAGAAGCGGGGACTAGGGAGAGTTAGGTGGCTTTTGGTGTGATAAGTAATTAACACATTCAAGTAGAGGGTCATGATGAAGGGAAAAGTGAGTAAATGGATTGGGGAAGGGAGGAGAATCTAGAGATAGATGAAAGAATGAAATCATAGGAACCAAGAGTAGAAAGAGCTACTGGAACCCAAAGAGAAGAAACAAAGATAACTCCAACATTTGTAATCTGTGAGCCTGGAATAATGGAAGTAATCCTAACAAGATGGAAAACAGTTGAAGGATGAGATAAGAAAAAAATTAATATTTGCTTTATTCATGTTGAGTTTGAGGGGACAAAATACCTGTATGGAGCTGCCCTTTAAGTCTATGGAAATAAGGTGTGGGAACATGGAGAAAGAGCCATAGAAGTAAATGAATATTTAGGAAGCATTCCCTGAGAAAGCATTTCTTCTCTTGATCCAGTGGTATCAATTTCTAATCAATTTTCTCCCACCTCTCTGAAATTCTTGTTACCTTTTTGGTTTTCTTTTCAACATAAATGTCTGTGGTTCCCCAGCCTTCTTCCCCTCCATTGTACCCACTCCTTTGGGGTTATTTCATCCTCTTTCATGGATTCTATCACTGCTAATATACTAATGGCTCCCACACATCTATCTCTTTCTCTTGAGTTCTAGACTTCATTGTCCAACCTCCAACTGGACATCAGTGTCTACTTGGCTATCCTACAAGGGGCTAAAACTAAAACAATCCAAAATGACACTCCTTATCTTCCTCTTCAAGCCTGCTCCCCTTTGCTGTGTCCCAATATTATTGAGTGCCAACACTCTACACCCAGTTGCCACACAAATTTGGGAGTTATCTTTGATGATATGTAGGAGTTATTTTTGACCACTCTCTTTTCCTCACATTTCCCCCAATCTTTATGCGAGCCTTTCAAAGCCTGTCAATGCCACTTCCCTGAGATGCCTCTCCTTCTTCCTTCCCATTGTCACTCTGTGGTTGGGGCAGTTCATTATCTCTCCCCTGAACTGTGACAACAGGCTCCTCCTAACTGGCCCCTCTTACCTCTAGATTTGTCTCCCTCCATTTCATTCTTTAAATTACTCCATCCAATTTTCTAAAATGAAAATCTGATTGAGTCTCTGTTATACTCTTGATTAAAACCCTATTGGCTCCCCAGGACCCTTGGGACAAATCACAGTCTCCTTAGGACAGCACCACTGCTTTCCTGCTCATGATACAATAACTATTCACCCCTTGAGTCTCTCACTTACACCCTGTGGCCCAGCCATTTTGAACAGAGCCAAGCTCTGCCACCTTTATGACAGAAGGCCCCTACTCTCCCAGAGCTTGTCCTCCTTTACTACTCGTCTTCTCACCAGACTCAGCTTGGACTCAGCTTGGACCTCCACCTGTTCTGGAGTGTTCACTGATCCTGCTCTTGGTCTCCTACTCCCTCACCTGTCATCTGGGTTAAGGGTCTCTTCTTTGCATGCCTGTGGCACTCTGCCTATCCTTCCAATGGCATTTTATTATATTGTAACTGACTAATCCCTTGTCTGTTTTCTCACTAGATGGTAAGCTCCTTAAGGGCAGAGACTGTCTTTTATTTACTGTTGAATCCACAGGGCACTCAATAAATATTTGTTGAATGAATGAAAGAGACTATGAGAGTGGTGAACTTTCTGAGGAGTGGAGATGGTATTTGCATGTTACTATGTGTATTGGTAGATTCAGAAAAGGCATTTGGCAAAATTCAGTGCTCATTTATTATAAAAAGAGAATTGGAATAGAGAGGATTTCCTCAACTTGATAGGGTATCTATATCTATAAATATCCTACAGCTAACATTTTACTTAATGGTGAAAACCTAAATCCTCTTAAGACTGTGAACAAGGCAATGATGTATGTTCCTACTACTCTTATTTAACATAGAATGTTCTACCCACTGCCGCAAGGCAAGGATAGGAAATAAGAGGGGTACATATCATAAAGGAAGAAATAAAATTGTCTCTATTTGCAGATGACATGATGGTCTACATGGAAAATCCAGAGGGACCTAAAAATCCCAAAGAATCAAACCCCAAATTCCTGAAATTAGTAAGTGAGCTCAGCAAGATCACAGTACATAAGATAAAAGTACAACAATCAGTTGTATTTCTATATACTAGCAATGAACCCAAGGACATTAAAATTAAAAATGCAATGCCATTTACAATTGCTCAAAAAGAAAAAAAAATAGGAAAGAAACTTTTAGGTGTAAATCTAACAAAACCTGTACAGGGACATGCATGCTGAAAACTACGCACAGCTGATGAACAAAATCAAAGAAGATCCAAATGAATGGAGAGACATGGATTGGAAGAGTTAATATAGTAAAGATGACAATTCTCCCCAAATTCGTGTACAGGTTGGAATTAGTTTCCTAGGGCTGCTGTATCAAAGTACCACAAACAACTTTGTGGCTTAAAACAATAAGAATATTTTCTCACAGTTCTGGAGGCTAAAAGTCCAAAATTAAGCTGTCAGCAGGGCCATGATCCCTTCTAAGTCTCCAGGAAAGAATCTCTTTCATGCCTTTCTGTTAGCTTCTTGTGTTGCCAGCAATAATCAGTGTTGCTTGGCTTGTAGGTGCCTCTCTCCAATCTCTGCCTCTTGTCACATGGCATACTCCCTGCACCTCTGTCTCTTCTCTTAAGGACACTAGTCATAGTGGATTAAGAGCTCACTTTCATGACTTAAATTTGATTATACCTACAAAGATCCTATTTCTAAATAAGGTAACATTCATAGATATGTACCATGATTAGAACTTTAATATCTATTTTAGGGAGATACAATCCAATCCTTAACAAAGTTTAACATAATTTCAATAAAAGTTACAGCAAGATTTTTTTTTTTTGTAGATATAGACAGGATAACTCTAAAATTTGTATGGAAAGCCAAAAGAACTAGAATAATTAACAAAATTTCGAAAAAGAGGAATGAAGTAGGAAGAATCAGTCTGATTTCAAGATTAACAGCTATAATGATAAAGACCATGTTGTATGGGTGGTAGATAGCCACACAGATCAATGGAACAGAGTAGAGAATCTAGAAATAGACCTGAACAAAAATGCCTAACTGATTTCTGACACAGATACAAAAACAACAAACAATTCAGTGGAGAAGCCATTTCAACAAATGGTGCTGAAGCAATTGATATTCAGAGGCCCCCCCCAAAAAAAAGAAAGAAAGAAAGAACCTCAATCTAAACCTCACAGCTTATTAAAAAATAATTAACCTAAAATGAATCACAGACTTAAATGCAAAACTATAAAAGCTTTTAGGAGAAAACAGGAAAAATAATCTTTGAGATCTAGCACTAAGCAAAAAGTTCTAAGCCTGATATGAAAAGTATGATCCATATTAAAAAATTGATAAATTAGACTTCATCAATATAAAAAACTTTTGTTCTACAAAAGACCCTCGTAAGAACATGAAAGGATGATCTACAGACTGAGAGGAAATATTTGCAAGCCACATATCTGCAAAGGGCTAATATAGAAACATATAAAGAATTCTCAAATTTCAACAGTAAGAAACAAAAACAATCCATTTAGAAAGCAGGCATTTCACCAAAGGAGACATAAAGATGTAAACAAGTATATGAAAAGATGTTCAACACCATTAGTTACTAGGGAAATGCAAATAAAACACAAAAGACAGGAATATTATGCAGCCACAAAAAAGGATGAGATGCCATTTGCAACAGCTTGGATGGATCTGGAGGGTATTATGGTAAGTGAAATAAGTCAGACTGTGAAAGACAGATCCCATGTGATTTCATGCGCATGTGGAATCTAAAAAAGCAAATGAATAAAAAAACAAAAAGAATCAGACCTATAAATACAGAGAGCAAAGTAATGATTGCTAGATAGAGGATGGGGGATGGGCACAACGTGAAGGGGAGTGGAAGATACATGCTTCCAGTTATGGAATGAATGAGTCACAAGAATAAAAGGCACAGCAGAAAGAACATAGTCAATGATATCATAATACTATTGTATGGTGACAGATGGGAGCTACACCCATGATGAGCATAGCATTGTATCACGATGTCATACACCTGAAACTAATGTAACATTATATGTTCACTATCCTCAAATAAAAAAATAAAAACGTATCCAGGAGTAAACTTTTTTTTTAAAAAAGCACAATAAGGGGGATCCCTGAGTGGCTCAGCGGTTTGGTGCCTGCCTTTGGCCCAGGGCGCGATCCTGGAGTCCTGGGATCGAGTCCCGTGTCGGGCTCCCAGCATGGAGCCTGCTTCTTCCTCCTCCTGAATCTCTGCCTCTCTTTCTCTCTATGTCTATCATAAATAAATAAATAAATCTTTAAAAATAAATAAATAAAAATAAAATAAATAAAAAATAAAATAAAAAAGCATGATATATATATATATATATATATATATATATATATCAGAATGTCTAAAATTAAAAAAAAAATGAAAACAGTAACTGCTGATGAGAACATAGAGAAACCGGATCCCTTGTTCATTGTTGGTGGGAATGCAAAATGGTGTAGCCACTCTGGGAAACAAATTGGCAGTTTCTTTAAAAACTAAGCATGTACCTACCACCCAATTCAGCAATTGTACTCTAGGCATTTATTCCAGAGAAATGGAAAGGATGTGCACACAAAAAGTTGCACAAATATATAGCAATTTTATTCTTTATAGCCCCAAATTGGAAACAATCTGGATATCATTCAGTGAGTGAATAGTTAATCTGCAGTGTGTCCATATCATATATAGTTGACTTGATAACGGTATGGGGATTGAGGGCCCCAACCCCCTACACAGTCAAAAATCTGCATATAACTTTTGACTCCCCCAAAACTTAACCACCAAAAGCCTACTATTCACCTGACTCCTTACACATATTTTGTATGTTTTATATATTCTATACTATATTCATACAATAAAGTAGACTAGATAAAATGTCAAGAAAATCATAAGAGAAAATACATTTACAGTACTGTACTATATAAAAAAAAATCCCACATATAAGGGACAGTGCACAGTTCACACCCATGTTGTTCAAGGGTTAAGTGTAATACTACTCAGCAATAATAAGGAGCCAGCTATTGTTAGACCCAACAGCTTGGGTGAACCTTCAGAGAATTATGTTCCATGAAACATCCCATCCCAAAAGGTTGCATAGTGTGTGATTCCATTTATGTAACATTCTTGAAGTGACAAAATTGAAGTGATAGAGAATAGATTAGTGGTTTCCAGGAGTCAAGGGGAGGAGAGAGGGAAGTGGATGTATTACAAAGAAGCAACATGAAGAATCCTCATGGTGATGTTCTGTACTTGATTGTGTCTTGACTATACCAATGGCAATATCCTGGTTGTAATATACTGCAAGATGTTACCATTGGGGGAAACTGGGTAACGGGCACATGGATCGCTCTGTGTTATTTTTTTGCAACTATATGTGAATCTACAACTATCTCAAAATTTCAAAAATTCATTAAAAGCAAAATAAATACATTGACTCTTAAATGCCACAGAAATGGAGTGACCTTGGGTTCCTGAAATTTAGAGTACAGTGTCTGTGTTGACTTTTGTCATATGGGATTGTCATGGATACTGTGGTACTAGCCCAGATCCTCTCCTTGGGGGCCAGTGTATCTATCCTGGACATCAATGTATTTTCTTAAAGCTCCCTTGGAGCAGCCAGGGTTGAGAACTAGCAGTTTATGAATAATGAGTATAAATGAGTTAACAATCAAGCAAGGGACAAAACAAACAAAAAAGCTTTGCCATCCTATTTCAACAATTTTGAAGAACATGGTAAAACTGCAAACACAAGGATCAGCAGAGTAGCTTAATAAACAACTGGCAATGGCTCTAAAAGAGCCAAACCCAAGAGGCAGGGGACAGGCAGTTTCTGCAAATAGCAGTGGCAGGCACTTATCTAAAAAATGTGGGAGCTCAGTCACCTCAGGAGCACCCAAAAATGGCAACCACTGCCTCCAGAATCTGAGGAGGAGTACGGATGTGTGATATGTATATGTTGACGAAAGGCTAAAAGGGATATTTTTCTGAAAAACATTCACAGTTTCCCAGAGAGTTAATCAAGTATGTACCGTACGTTGATAAGGATGATTTCGTGTTCTCTAGGGTGAGAGTGGTCTTCTTGCGTGGTTTTCCTATTCAAAATGTCCAGGCAATGTCCACGTCATTGGTGCGGGGGGAGGTGAAAAGAAATAACATGCAATTAGAAATGAGTCCTTGTTATTTGTGCAAGATATTTTTTCCTGCATGGGTATACCCATTCTTTTTATTATTATCAGAACAATAATCCTAGAAAGTGGAGCAAGCTCTTTCATTCTACTGAAATTGGGTTCCAAGTCTAAGAATAAAATCAAAGGCACTGGTTTGGGTAGGGGGTGGGGGTGGGTGCAGAGTACATATTGTCAAAAACATGATGCAATTCTTGATAGTCCCAAATCAGGGGCATAAATTGTGAAATATAAATCATAGTTCTTTTTTACTTAACCATATATATTTGTTACATAATCACAGATTTTCTTTTTACATTTTTAAATTTAAATTCAATTTGTCAACGCGTAGTATAACACCCAGTGCTCATCCCATCAAGTGCCCTCCTCATTGCCCATCCCCCAGTTATCCCATCCCCCCAACCTCCGCTTCTGCAACCTTTTGTCTGTTTCCCAGAGTTAGGAATCTCTCGTTTGTCTCCCTTTCTAATCACAGATTTTTTTTTTTAATCACAGATTTTTTAAAATCAAGGCAAAAAATAGAAATGATGGCCACTTCAATTGTTACATCCTGTGGAGGGGATAACTTGCCACAGGTTCTCTGCCCTTGACTTCTTTGCCTATCCTGTCCAGTCATCACTTCTCCAAGTTTTAGAATAATATCAAAGAGAAAGAAATGGAACTCCTAGCTTGTAAGGATTACGGGTAATATGAACACCACTTTTTGTTTGCCAGGTTGGCTTATACATCCTGGATTTCCAATTTGAGATGGAACTCTGGTTTTACTTCTATGAGTGAAGTCCCAAATCTCTGATGTTACCTTGGCTACCTCTTTCCATATAATAGTCATCTGAAAATGATATCTTCCTGGATTCCTCAATATTGCTGTCTGTTTTCCTTGTATTTAATTCTAGAAATGAAAAACAAAAGGGAGAGAGAAAGGGGAGAAAACATTTCTGAGAATGAGAGGTTTGTCTCATGGGTGAAGGTAGAGTTACTGTGAAAATTTAAAGGGACAGAAATATAGGATGGGGACATTGTAACAGACAAATGTATGATGCAGACGGCAAGGGCTGGTCTCTGGAACAGGCAGAATGGATGGGAACTGACCTCCAGGGCAGGACCTGCAGGTCTTTTATTTCCTGCATCAGTCTCTCATAACTTCTATAATCCCAGTGTCAGCCATTCACTCCTCTGGCCTGAAAAGCTCATTGCTTTCTGAGCATCCTCTAATTAGAGGACAAGTCTAGGAGCACTGAATTTTAAGCTGTTAAATGCAATTACTTCCTGATGTTCCTTTTTATATGTTTTCTCTTTTGTCAAACACTATATTGAGTTTAATCAAGTGCCATCACCGTGCTCAATACTCTGTATTGATCTGATTTAATCACAGCACAGTGAGAGGTACTGAGCAGGACAGCCATCACTGGGGTGCTGGTCAGCTCCCTGGAACAGAGTTTTCCCTGATTTGTAGGTTTCTGGCTTCTATGGGGTCAGTGGTCTTACCCCAGAGTCTCAGGATTGCTCTCAGCTGAAGACTCTGCAGAGAACTCTCTGTATAGCTCTCTCCTCTCCAGTACTATGCTCTGGGAACTCCAGCCTCCCTGCACCCTTTGCTTGATCTTCAATACATGAGCACTGCTGGGTTCCTCTTTCCTATGCCGCATCCTGGAAATGCTTCCCAGGCAGTGCGCTGAGGCCAGCATTTGCCTTTCCTCTCTCACGGATCACTCTGTTTCTCTCCTTGATGCTTGATGCCTGAAGCCTATGCTTCATATATTTTTCAGATTTTTTGGGGGGCAAGAGGGTGAGTCTGTCCTTGTTACCCCCATGTTGCTGGAAGGGGTAGTTTTCTTTTTTGATTTGTGACCTCATTTGGATCACTTATTCAATTTTTATATATAAAATAGATCTATTTGGGCCCCTTGAGCTGACTTCATAATACCAGTACTGTTCTGTGTTGATTTCTGAGACTCTGTGATAATAGATTTTTTAAGACTTTAAAAGATTAGTAATACTGGTGCACCTGGGTGGCTTAGTCAGTTAAGCGACTGACTTGATTTCAGCTCAGGTCATGATCTCAAGGTCCTGAGACAGAGCCCCAAGTTGCACTCCACAATCAGTAAAGAGCCTACTTGTGATTCTCTTCCTCTGCCCCTCCCCCTGCTTGTGCATGCTCCCTTTCTCTCTCTCTCTCTCTCTCAATAAATAAATAAAATCTCTAAAAATAATAATAATATTAGAGATAGTGGAATCCTTGTTCAGGTTTTGCTTAAAATAGAAATTCTGACAGTTTAATAAGGAACAAATAAATATTGAAACAATATTTGAGACTTAGGGACATTTAATTGAAATTAAGAATATGTGACTCACTTGTTAGTACTGGAAGACTAACATTCATACTGTCTCTGCTCGTTGTCATTTGCACCCTTTTCAGTGCTTGCTGGATTTGCCAGTGTTTTGGAGACAATTTCAGCAGAAAAAATCCATATTTCATGTACTCTCTAAGGAGGAATTCTGCTTTTGCTATCTCACTACTCAAAAGAAATGAAGATATCATTAGAAATATCTGTGTGAAAGCATATCCTTTTCTTTAGCATGTCCTTTTTAAAAAAAAAAAAGATTTCACAGAATTTGTTGCCTTGATTATGTATTTGAGTAATAATTTATATAACAAAAATTATAAGTATGGTCATAAAAATATGGGTGTCAATAAGATAAGAGGAGAAGAAAAAACCCATAGGAGTGCTTTTTGAATAAAACATGTCAAGGATATATACACATGGAATGGACTGATGATAGTTTTACTCATTTATTTTAGAGAAATATATTAAATTTTAGACATAGGGAGAAATGAGAAGGTAGCAGAAGTTGGTACTTACGTAAAAAGAATAAAGAAAACTAACACCAAGGAGCACCTACTGTGGAGTGGGCAATATGGAGGATGCACTATAGGCATCATTTCATTCTCTGTACAGGACCATAAAATAGGTATTATTCCTGTCTTTTGGAAGAAGAGATGAATGACTTGCAAAGTCATCTGTCCAGCTGTCCAGTGCAGAGTCTGCACTCACACCCGGGTCTAGCTGACTCAGATACCCAAGCTTTCGCCAACAATATCCAGGGACTTGGGCTGAAAGCCTCTCACCAGCCTCCTGTTGCTTTCCCATAACCATGTTACAAAGTGGACCTTGAAGGAATGTTTAAAAAAACAGTGAAGGCCCTTGTGAAAGGGAGCCCCACCCACATTGAAGCTTCCTGAATCATACCCTCCTCAATGTCCTGAGTAATATTACTCCTATACCGGTATCCCCAGCTTCAGCATTTCCTTCAGTCAGGGCCTTCCTTAAGCCCTGATGTGAGTGAGATTCAAAGAGTCCGTAAGAGACTGGCTCAACACATCAATCACACAGAAGGCGGTTGGGCCTTGTATTTAATGTTTGATATGAATGTAAATAGAAAACTATTAAGAAAATAGCTTTGTATTTAAAAATTAGTTCATTCTACTACCCCTTTATTTTTAGACTGAAAGCCTCCCAGGGCACCTGGGCAGCTACCCAAAGATTTGGGAGAAGAGGAAAACAGTTTGTCTAAAATACAGCAAATGAACTGGATGGCAGTTTTAGACAAGCTGTTTTCCTCTTCACCCAAAGCATCTATCTTTACCTCAGGTGTGATCCCAGGGTCCTGGGATCAAGTCCCCCATCAGGCTCCCTGTGAGGAGCCTGCTTCTCCCTCTGCCTGTGTCTCTGATTCTCTCTCTGGGTCTCTTATGAATAAATAAATAAAATCTTTTTTTTTTTTTTTTAAAGAAAGAAGCCTCCCAAATGTGCTGCAAGAACAGGGTTAAAATGGCTAGAATTACACAGCTTTCAAGCAAAAGCTTCAGAACAAGCTCCCTTTCCCTTTGTAAACAGATTTCCAGCCCTACCTGCAGTGGAGGACCTTCCTGGGCCACACCAAGCGCATAGAGAGAAAAAAAGGAAATAAATAGCAGGTGCCTGCGTCCTTTGTGCTGTTCCCAGCTTGTTTTTCATGACCTTTTGCACCTTTCTAGGATGACGAGACACATATACACTAATTGAGCAAGTTCTTTTCAGCAAGGCTGTTTGCTGGGTGGCCATCGTGCATAAATACAGTCCTCTCTGCAAGCATAACAGCTGCTACTCTGGTTCTACAAATAGAGCAGAATCTTCTAATTACACGATGGAGTGAAGGAAGGGAAGTCTCCACCTTGGAATGCCTTCAACTTCAGGCTACCAAAATAGGCTTCCATACCCAGAATGTGTTTGAAAACACATTCTGTCAATAACAATTGGTTTCAAAGAAACTGCCATCCAGTTCATTTGCTGTATTTTAGACAAGCTGTTTTCCTCTTCTCCCAAATCTTGAAGACTTGGTTTTAGGGAAACACTAAGTATCAAAGCCTCAAAAAGAAAAAACAAACAAACAAACAAGTTTTAGTATGACTTGATACCAAGACTAGTGTCTCCTACGTCATGAAATTCCTGTCCAAGAATGATGATAGAAGGAAGCTTCTTTAGATATTTAAAATTAGATCAAATGAGATACACTTGACTACAGAAGAAAACATCTGGGCTTGAAAATTAAAAAAAAAAAAAAAAAAGAAAGAGGTAGGTAGTATAGTAATTTTATCCCAATTCTCCTTCCTGTAATTTTTGTCATTATGGATCCTGGCTTTTAATATCGATTTTAGGTTCAACTAAGTGTGAGTATGAATATAAAAAAAATACTGCCCATTATAGTTGAGACGCTTGTAAACATGAATCCCAATTTCAGAGAAGTTAAAATGTGGAAAGAAATATCCCTTAGAATGAAGGAGAGAAGGCACTTAGAAAATAATTTACAGTTTACTCTTAACACAGGCTTGCTTCTTCTCAACCCATTTCTAGGCTTCTACAATGAGAAAGTTACAGGGACTTTTCAGCCAGAGGTCACTGTGCTCTGATACCCAGGCAGAGACAGCCGGCCCTTGATTGACAGGTTACTTGTTTAAAAAGGAGGTCATACTTATGATCAACTGATAAGGAATAGTCCCACGTAGGTCTTGTGAGGCACAAGTAAGTCTCAACAGGGTCTGGACATTTGAGCAGGAAAAGAGGGTGCCCTGGGCTCACCTTTTCACTGCCTGCACTTCCATACTGGCTTTCTTTAGCTCTGTGGTCATTTGGAGCTTGTTGATAGTTTCCTGTGCTGCACTGAAAAGTAACAAGGGGTAACAAGGGGATTTGTTAGTTTGTTTTGTGTTGCATTGTATTCTGAGAAACTGGGGGTGGGGGTGGGGGTGAGGGTTGGGGGGGAGGCAATTTGGCCAGAATGAACCAAACGAACATTTTCAGAGCATCTACAGATCTCTGGTCATTTTCTCGAAGGAACTCTTCAAAGGCCATTGCATCTTCTTGGAGCTTTTTTTCTGCTTTTATGAGTTGCCGTTCCTTCACTGCCATGTGGTTTTCAAACTTTTTAATCGTATTTCTTTTGGTTGACAGGGCATACTGCGAATATTAAAAACAGAAGTGCAACATATTTCCACGTTTCTAGCCCATTGCTAGTACATTTCAACATTCTCATGATAAAGGGGGAAATAACTTGCATAGTAAGTGATCACTTGGTTTAGAAACAATAGCATGCCAAGTCTTGAGACTACAGCCTTTATTTCATAGAGGAATTTTATTTTGGGGACTTTAGAAGGGAGACCAATTAATTCCTCTTTCCCTTTTATGAAGAGGCTCAATTATTGTTCCACCATGGCTGTGTCCCACAAATCAAAAGTAGCTCCGTATCCCTTCAGGTTCTATCCTAAAAAAAATAAAATTAAATTAAAAACAGTACATATTCTCCAAAGAGCAAGTCTAGGAATCCCTGGGTGGCACGGAGGTTTAGCGCCTGCCTTTGGCCCAGGGCGTGATCCTGGGGATTCAGGATCGAGTCCCACGTCGGGCTTCTGGTGCATGGAGCCTGCTTCTCCCTCTGCCTGTGTCTCTGCCTCTCTCTCTCTCTCTGTGACTATCATAAATAAATAAAAATAAAAATAAAACAAAACAAAACAAAAAAAAACAAAGAGCAAGTCTACCTGTATTATCCACAATATCCCTCCAATATTTCAGGCATTGGGAAACTGGGCAGTCTGCAGTTACCAAGCCTCCTCCATTGGGAAGTAGGACGGAAGAATAAGGTTTTAACCTTGCTAATGTCTATGCCACATTCCTCCAAACTGCACACGGGTAGGGGTATTGAACCAGCCTCCAAGAACCCTGTTTAGATCCCCAAATACAGCTTTGACATCTAGCTCTTATTTTATTTTATTTTTTTAGTACAGAATATAATCATTCACTTGGGTTTTTAATGCCATGCCTGAAAAAAGAAATTATGTCACATGCATTAAAATACAAAAGAACTTAAAATACATAAATGAGATAATTTTAAAGAAATAACAACTGGGGAGCACCAGATAAAGTCACTAGCGGTCTTCAGCAGAGGAGGGGCATGTGTGGAGAATATGCTGACTGTAGGGAGCAGAAGTAGAAGCAGCATACTGGTATTCAGAAGTTATATCAATAATTCATGCAAGTGATATTGGTGACATGGATTAGAGTGGTGGCAGGGGAGGTCATGAAAAGTAGTGTGCGTATGGATATATTGGGAGAAAAAATATAGATATATTTTTAAGATTTATTTAATTATTTATGATAGACATGGAGAGAGAGAGAGAGAGGCAGAGACACAGGAGGAGGGAGAAGCAGGCTCCATGCCAGGAGCCCAATGCGGGACTTGATCCCTGGACTCCAGGATCCCGCCCTGGGCCAAAGGCAGGTGCTAAACCACTGAGCCACCCAGGGATCCCTGAGAAAATATATTTGAAAGTATATTGAGATGTGGGTTGTAAGTTGTAGAGTTGAGGATAGCTCCAACAGGTTTTGCCCAAGCAACTGGAAAAAAATGAAAATTGCTACCCACTGCGATGGGGGCACACCACAAGATGCAAATCTGCGGGAGTAGGGAAGAGTATGGAAGGGGCAAAATTTTGGAAATGTGAAAGCAGAGGTGCCCACTGGGCATCTAAGTGGCTATGGTAAGAATTACGGTTGCCTTTGTGAGTCTGGAATTCAGGGAAAAGGATCAGGGTAGAGACATAAATTTGGAAATTGTTAATAGGGAAGTGGACTATAAAGCCAGGGGCCTGGAGGAGGGTAGAGAGAGCACAGAGCAAGGAGTGCTTCAACATTTGGAGACCAGGGAGAAGAGGAACAAGAAAAGAAAACTGTGAAGGAGTGAGCAGCCAGTGATGAGAAAGAATCAAGGGACAGTGGATCCTTGGAAACCAGCCGAAGAAGCCATATCAAGAAAGAGGAAGTGACCAAATGATCTAACTGCTGCTGAAAGGGAAGGAAAAGGAAGACCATGGGGTTGACAGTTTGAACTTGGCAATGGGAAAGTCACCAAGAACCTTGACAAAAGTAGTTTTGGTGGAATAATGACAAAAGCCCAGCTGAAGTTGTTCAGTAAATGATAGGAGCAATAGATCTGGAGCATGTAATGGAAAAGTAAAATGTCAAGGGTGAAATTTGGCAATGTTCTGCAGCAAGTCTTCTGTTTGACTAATGGGAGAAAGAAATTATTTTTACTACCTCCAGCAGAAACCTGTCTCTCTGGTCATTAATAAATTCATGAAGTGTCCTTTTTGTGTCTGCACCTTCAAAGAAAATTGAAAGAGACTGAGGTTTAGTTCTAACCCTCAGGAGCTTATATAAAATAAAAGCTATGTAATTAAATTACTGGATACAGGTTGTATCTGACTTAAAAAAAAAAAACTACCTTCAAATAAACTTTTTTCCTAATCGCTAAAAAACTAATTTCATAGTAGTAACTACCATTTATTTTGTTTCCATCATATTCTAAGAACTATATTAGACACTTTAAATGAATAATTTTATTTAATCCTAACACTAACCCCAAGGAGGTACATGTTTCTATACCCATGCTGTATGTGAGCTCAGAGATGTCAAGATACTTGCCCAAGACAACAGAGCTAATGCGTGGCAGAGGGGCATATGACTCCTAGGGCTGTGCTAGGTGGACTGAACTGTTTTAACTCTTTGTGTTTTGGGGATCCCTGGGTGGCTCAGCGGTTTAGCCCCTGCCTTCAGCCCAGGGTGTGATCCTGGAATTCCGGGATCAAGTCCCGCATCAGGCAACCTGCATGGAGCCTGCTTCTCCCTCTGCCTGTGTCTCTGTGCACCTCCCCCAACCCATGTCTCTAATGAATGAATAAAACCTTAAAAAATATTAATGAATGAATAAAACCTTAAAAAATATTAATTCTAGTGTTTTGGCCAATCTGGATATAAAACTGAAGTCCTTTGACAAGATTTATTGGGGGATCACAAACCAAATTTACAGCAGGAAAGAAAAAGAGGACTACTAGCTTTACCATCTCACAATAAAAAAGACCCAAGTTCTCTTTCAAGGTTTCTTCATCATGGAAAAATTATACACAGGCTGCATTTCAATCATGTTCGCTTCATGAAAAACCAAAGGAATGTGGTATAGAATGAAGTCCCTTGATGAAAAGTAAATAGAAGTAGAAATAAAATAGTGTTTCCCAAATAACCAGTGAGCTCACGCTGCACTAGGGAGCCCACAGTCTCCTTGGCCGCCTCTTCCTAGCTGTGAGGACGTGAGTAAATTATTCACCTTCTCCAAGCCTCAGTTTCCTCATCTGTAAAAATGAGGATACTAATTGTGGTAGATTGTATCATTGTTCCAAACTAATTTCTGCCCCTCTCTGTAAGAAGATTCTCCCCCCTGCCCCCACTGGTATAAGACTTCACCGTGATTTGGCTCATGGAATGCCAGTGGAAGTGACCATTGGCTTCCAAGCAGAAGTTTTAAGAACCACCACTGGTTCCCTCTTTCTCCTTCTGTAACTCCAGCACCATATCAGACAGGGGCTGTTCCTTCAGCGCAGGACCCAATGAAAAGCACCAAAGTTGAAGGTTGAGTGACAAACTTATGTTTTGCAAGATACTGAAATTTAGGAATGGTTTATGACAACAGCATAAACTAAGCTAAGTGGGTCATGACTATTATTTCAACCTCATAGTGGTATTGTGAGAAGAAAGTGAAGCAACATGCTATAAAACACATAATAAATTTTATTTTTTTAAGACAGAATGAGAGAGAGCACGTGAGTGGGGAGGGGCAGAGGAGGAGAGAGATCCTTAAGCAGGCCCCACCCACAGTGCGGAGCACGACCCTGAGATCATGACCTGAACTGAAATCAAGAGTAGAAGCTTAATTGAATCACCCAGGCGCCCCAACACATAATAACTCCTTAATAATTGCTAGCTATTAAAAAAAATAATAATTGCTACCTATTATTAAAAATACAATTGGGATGAGTAATCACTTAATTTTTCCAAGTCAATAATAATAGCAATAATGATTATTAGAATCATTAAAAAATAGTTCTGTAATTATGGGTGACAAACAATAAGCCTTGAAGTCAGACAGGCATTGGTTTGGATTCTGCATCCACCTAGTGACCTTTAATTAGTGATTCAACCTCATTGAGCCATTTTCATCAGAGGAGGAGAAGAGACAGAAACATCTAACAACATTTTGTTGAGAATTAGAATAATACATTGAAATAATATATGTGAAAGTAACAAGCACCTAGTTATAACAGTTTTCTTTTTAATACATAAAAAACTTATTATGGAAATCCTCAACATTCATAAGATTAGAGTCATAAAATGAACTGCCATGTACCTATCACCTACTTCAACACAATCAACGTCTTACCAATCTTGTCTCATCTATTGCCACCCTCACTTTTCCCCTCAGTGGAATATTCGAAAGCAAATCTAAGCCATTGTTATCACTTAATCCAAATATATGCCATTAGATAAAACAGTTTAAAAACAAATCCATAGTACAACTATCACCCAAATAAATATCTTCTTATACCTAGTCTGGGTTCAAATTTCCCCAGTTGTCTCAAAAATAACTTTTAGAGTTAAAAATATTAAAATCTAAACAAAGATCATTTTGGTTGGTATAACTTCTAAAGTTGATTTTTTTATTAAAGTTGATTTTTTATCTACAACTGCCATGCCCACCTCTCCACACACATTACCTTTCTTCCATGCCACTTATTGGTCTAAGAAACCAGATCGGGACACCTGGGTGGCCCAGCTGGTTAAGTGTCTGACTCTTATTTTAAGCCCAGGTCATGATCTCAGGGCTGTGAGATTAAGCCCTGCATCGGGCTCCGTGCTGGGCTCCGAGCCTGCCTAAGATTCTTTCTCTCCAAAAAAATAAAACATGATGAAATCAGAGAGGGAGACAAACCATAAGAGACTCTTAATCCTAGGAAACAAACTGAGGGTCGCTGGAGAGGAGAGGGTGGGGGATGGGGTATCTGGGTGATGGACATTAAGAAGGACACGTGACGAACACTGGGTGTTATATAAGACTGATAAGCCACTGACCTCTACCTCTAAAACCAATAACACATTATATGTTAATTAATTGAATTTAAATAAAATTTAAAAATTCTCTCCCTCATCCTGTGCCTCTCCCTCTCTACTCTCCCTCTCAAAAAAAAAAAAAAGAAAAAAGAAAAAGGAAGAAAGAAAGAGAAAGCAAAGAAGAAACCAGATCAATTTTCCTGTAGAATTTCCTGATTAATGGCAGATTGCATCCTCAGGGTATTATTTAGCATGTGCTCTGGACACCTGGATGGCTCAAGCAGTTTAGTGCCTGCCTTCGGCCTAGGGCATGATCCCAGAGTCTGGGGATTGAGTCCCACATCGGGCTCCCTGTGTGGCGCCTGCTTCTCCCTCTGCCTGTGTCTCTGCCTCTCTCTCTCTCTGTGTGTCTCTCATGAATAAATAAATAAAATATATATATAAAAAAAATAATATGTGCTCAATCTCCTATGTGTGATTGATTAGATTCAGATTCAGTTTACTTTTTAAAGCATTTTTAATGGAACAAAAAGCACGAAAGTGCTTACTGTAGCTCTCATTTGGTCATTCATGATGGTCGCATGAACTGGAATAAATTTCAATATTAAAAACAAAATCCTATGCTGTCCATTTATTAAATATTATAGTTATGCTTACATTTTGGGCTACTTTACCATGATACTACCTGGCTGAGTTGATGTGATTTTATTCTTCAAGTCTAAATACACTGGTTACATGGGTTTCCCATTTTAGCTCTTCTAGCTATCCAGAAGGTTTTTTTTTTGACAAAGAGACAATGTATGATAAAGCTGTCATCAAAGCATTAGTGTTCCTCAACACCAGAGCCCCTGACGGCTCACAGAGGATGTGCTCCAGAGGTGTTGCCCTCCAAGAGTAAACGACAGTCAGGCTGTCAGCCACGTAGAGGAGGAAATGGCACGTTTTTTATGCAGCCCAACCGATCTATGACAGTTGCCTGTGTAATTTCTTCAAGGTAATCTAGCAGTTGGCTACTACTACATACAGTTGGCTACTACTACATACACAAAAATAACTGGGCTCACAAAGTAGGAGTCACTTGCTCCTTTTACATCATGTAGACTTGTCTTTAATCAGAATTCAGTTTGAAGCCAGTGAGGTTGAAGTGATTAATGCTAAGATGATGGTGTCATAAAATCTTCCCCCAAAATGAGTCTTGTCTAAATTTTTAAATTAAAAAGGAAGGCAGAAAGGAAAGAGGAAGCGGGGAAGATACATTGAGTGTCCAGGATTTGCCCTGGTAACTTAAAAATTTGGTAACTTTGCCAAATTGTGATGAAAAAAAAAAAAATCTTCAGAAAACAACAACAAAACACTTAGGAAAGAACTCCAGAGTCAATAATCAGTATAAAAGAGGGAAGCCATGTTAACTTTTTTTAGATTGTAAAGGTGCATATTCTGCACTATCGTATGAAAAAGTGCAAATGTCAGGCGACATGGTAGTATCAGTGACCACTGATGGGTACAGCTAGGTTCAGTCTTGTGTCTTGTAGTTCACCTCTGTAGAGTGGTCAACCCTAAGTCATCAAGAGCACTTAAAATGATATGTGATACGTTTTAGAGTTCTACATAAAGTGGCTACCTCCAAAAATCCTTGCCACACTACCGCTTCTGAGATAACTAGCAAAGATGGCTTTGCAGGTGACTCTATATGACACCATGCTGATTGACAGAGGGGTGACTGGTCTCTTAAGAGTAAATGACATAAAGTAGACTCTTAAAAAAGGAAATGGTAAAATTGTTTGGTATTATCCAAGGCAATCTGGGCTCTGTCAGCAATGGAAATCAGGTTGTCAGTTTTTGCCAATTACACAGACAAGCAATTTGGACTTTTTTTGTGGAAAATAGAGAAATTCTCCTCAGACTCTTTTTCCTTAGAGACATAAAAATAAGTAACAATCTATTTCTTGGAAAAATAGGTTTTCTTATTTACTTTTTTATTTAAAGATTTTATTTATTTATTCATGAGAGACACACAGAGGGAGGCAGAGACACAGGCAGACGGAGAAGCAGGCTCCCTCTGGGGAGCCTGATGTGGGACTCCATCTGAGTTTAAGGCAGACACTCAACCATTGAGCCACCCAGGCATCCCTGTTTTCTTATTTAAAATAGATTTTGTCGGGGCTCCCTGGGTGGTGCAGCGGTTTAGCGCCTGCCTTTGACCCAGGGCGTGATCCTGGAGATCTGGGATCGAGTCCCACATCAGGCTCCTGGTGCAAGGAGCCTGCTTCTCCCTCTGCCTGTGTCTCTGCCTCTCTCTCTCTGTGACTATCATAAATGAATAAAAAATTTAAAAAAATGGATTTTGTCCTGACTCTTGGCTTCCATTTACAAAGAAGGGCTTCCCTTCCTTCCCTTCCCTTCCCTTACACTCAACCATAGTATGAGACAGCATACTTTTTTTTTTTTTTACCTCCAGAAAAGTCCCCCAACCTGACATTAATAGTAAATATTCAAAAAATATTCTTTAACAGTAATCTAGACTTACCTTCTGTTAATCTTAGAATAAGAGTGGGATCTAACCCAAATTTTTCAAATGAGCCACCAGCTGCGTCAGAGTAGAATGCTACTTGGCCCAGGTGTGAACGACTCTTCATTCGAGATGAAAAAGTAGACTTTTGGTAGACTTTCATGCTGCGGTTTATAAATTTTTCCTGCCCAAGTGTGAAAGTTTAAAATAATATCTATTATACCAAAATAATATTGTCTTTAAAAATATAGTGATCATATATAAAAATATCATTTGCAGTAAGTCTTTTCTCATTATTGGTATATTTCTTTTTATTGATACATTAAACAAGCAACTTTGAGTTCTTATCTCTGAAGGACTGGGTATAATTTGTAATTCGTTCTCTTCTGAAGCTGAGCACAAATATAAAGACATTCAACCTTTACTAAACATGGATGTCACAAATATGAGACTAGATAGTGTTCTGGCTTTATTTTCAGTTTCATTCTTATTTTTTCATCCTGTCTTGCCCAAACTGCAGGTAACTTGGAAATTCCACTGATTTGAAATGACTGGTTCTGTGGAATTGAGTTGAAAACTTGAGAGTAAATGGACCTCCCCATTAGACATAAATAAATCAACCTTTTATATTCGTGAATCAATTTAATTTTGGACGCTTTCAATAAAACTATAGAACACAAGCATAAAACCTTCACCTTACAGATGAATCTGTTACTCAGCATTTCTAGACATTTTCTTCATCTAGGAATAAGGAAAGCAAGCCTTTTGAAATCCAAATTGTGTAATAAAAGGTACGATAATATAAGGAGTGAGGTTAATTGCAAGGCACAGCTGAAAAGTTCGCCTCATCTCTGGTTTAGCTTCATACCAAATAATTCTAAAACGACCCCCTCTTCCACTTTTGTTCCTTCTTCCTTCTCCGCCCCTCTCCTTAATGCACACGTACATCCTCTTATCTGAATCTGGTGAATTTTAACTTATTCTTAACAATTCAGCTCTCGCTATCTCCTCAGTGAAGTCTTTGTGCATGTGATACAAACAGATACACACATACTCACTCTCCCACCTCCATCCCCACCCCCATCACCATCACCCTTCTCTCTAACAAAGATGGTCACTCCTTTCTCTACATGTCTTTTGTATGCTCTATTACTGTATTTTACCAAGTCTAAGATGTCATTTATAGAAGCACTATTATTTTATGCACTGCCAATTATACATGGCATCCTACCTATATAAGCTGGATCCCCCTTCAGGAATGAGAAAATGTGAAAAATATGAGCATTGAAATCAATGAAGTGGGGTGTACCACACTTGTCATATACGCTGGCCACAGTGTGTGTGTCTTCCACAAGTAGGCAGTGATCATTAGGTCCTTGCCATGGGCTTGATGTTGTTCCTGTCGTGCATGTTTACACCCCAACATAGCATGCGGTACCTGACCCCTTTTCTTATGCCAGCAAAGTTCATAAAAGTGGTGGGTAAGAGGATAAATTTCTAACATTAATTTGGATTGGGTTTTTAATAAAACTTTACCTTTTTCTTTGCTGCCATTTCATTTTCTTTGAAAAGAAAGAGATCTTTGAAAAAGATCTTGTATGGCCTGTCCTTTTTGACTGAGTCATCTTTTCCTTCATCTGTTAAAAAGAAAGAAAAGAAAAATATCTGTCATCCCTGCTCTTTTGGCCAGAAGGGCAAGGCTCTCACCAGCCAAGGTGGAGCAGGAGGATAGGTGAGCCTCTCAGGAGGAGGACACAGCCTTTGCTCCGCAACTGAGGCAGGGATGCAGGGCTTGGATCTCGAGGGCAGAAGACACAGCTCATCTGTTTCCCATGGCATGGAGCACAGTGCTTAGTACTTCAGGGGGAATGAGTCTATATTTGTGGTGTGAATAGATAAGGGGGCCTGTTACAGGATAGTGGGATCAAATTTTGAGACATTAAAATATTGGTTCTTCTCATCACTGTGAAAATATGTACTATTACCCTTACACCACCATTTTGGCAGCAAGAGACACAGCTACTACCCTTCGGGGCATCCTCGGTCCAGACTAGAGAGTATTCAAAAACAAAACCATAAAAATGTAAAGATAATGACAAGAATTGGGAAGGGTGTGTAGGAATTGGAAACTCAAACATTCTGCTTGCAGGAATGGAAAATAGTGCAGCCACTTTGAAAAACAAGCTGGCAGTTCCTCAAAAAGTTGAACATAGTTGCCATGTGACCCAGCCATTCCACTCCTAGAAATGAAGACATATGTCCCCATGAAAACTTGTACATGAATATTTATAGCAATATTATACATAGCAGTCAAAAAATAGAAACAGGGATGCCTGGGTGGCTCAGTTAGAAAAGCACCTGCCTTCAGCTCAGGCCATGATCCTGGGGTCCCAGGATTAAGCCCCACATTGGGCTCCTTGCTCAGCAGGGAGTCTGCTTCTCCTTCTGTCCCTTACCCGGCTCATGCTCTCTCTCTGTCTCTCCGTCTCTCTGTCCCTCTCTCTCAAATAAATAAAATATTTAAAAAATAAAAAGATAAAAACAACCCAAATATTCATCAACTGATGAATAGATAAACAAGATGTGGTATATCCACACAATAGAATAGTAATCAGCCACAAGAAGGATACATGACTGATGAAACTTGGAAATATTATATTAAATGAAAGAAGCCACATTAAGTCTCTACATTATAAGATACCATTATATCCCATGAGATGTCTAGAATAGGCACATCCATGGAGCCAAAAAGTAGATTAGTGGTTGCTTGGGGCTGGAAGGGAGATGAAGGATGGATGGGTTTCTTTCTGAGACAATAAAAATGTTCTAAAATGGACTGTGGTGATGGTGGCATGTATCTGTGCATACAATCCATGGGCTTGTACCCTTAATAAAAAAAAGAAGCCTGGCTGTAAAGGGGAGGGAAGTGAGGGAAAGGGATTGGAAGGGAGGAAGAGAGAAGTCAACTGAATTTCTGAACAGATGTTTTGTTTTTATTCATAAAATTTGAAATGATCAAAAGTCTCTTTTTCTTTCTTTCTGGCTTTTTATTTATTATTTTTTTTTTTTATTTTTTTATTTTTTTATTTTTTTTTTTTTTATTTATGATAGTCACAGAGAGAGAGAGAGAGAGGCAGAGACACAGGCGGAGGGAGAAGCAGGCTCCATGCACCGGGAGCCCGATGTGGGATTCGATCCCGGGTCTCCAGGATCGCGCCCTGGGCCAAAGGCAGGCGCCAAACCGCTGCGCCACCCAGGGATCCCTTTTTTTTTTTTTTTTTTTTTTTTTTTAATTTATTTATTTATTTATTTTTTTTTTATTTTATTTTTTTTTATTTTTTTTTATCTTTCTGGCTTTTTAATGCTTGAGGGTGGAAATTTTGGTTTCAGATACCCATAGCCAAAAGCAGGAATTCTGGAGCTTGGAATTGACATCTTAAATCAGAGAAAGGGAAAGGATAACTGAAAACACATCCCCCCTCCTACCCTGGGCCCTGCACCCACTTTCACCTCCTAAAATACCGGAGTATCTTGGAAGCACCTCTCTCTTCTCTAAGCAAGTAAAAGATACAGCTGGGCTGGGGGTTACTGGTCTGGAGCTTAGAGGCTGCCTGAGAATTGGCTATTTGGCCAAGGATTCAGGTGGGAAAGTGGGAATGTCTGGGATAGAAACCCAAGCATGTTTTTCTGCAGGTAATGGGCCAGGAAGAAAGAAAATTGCAGAGTGGAAGCTTTGGGCTCAACACAGAGTGTGTAGTGTTCCCATCACTTCCTATTCACCTTGTGGGTGAAGGAAGGATCCCTTGCCCCAAATAGTATGAAATGACTAAACATATGACACTCCACACTGGACTGATGAGATAGATAGTGGGTTATTAGTCACTTACACTCACAGCCCAGGGCGGGAGGACACTACCTGCCAGGCAGGGCCACATCATGACCATACTCAGGAGCAGAGTGAAACAGACAGATGGCAGGAGGCAGGCTTTGTAGTAATAAAAGGGTGAGGTGCCTCCAGCTTCCCTCAAAAGGATGTAATTGACTTGTGAAACCCATTAGGTTGAAGACCACTGGAGTATAACTGGTCCAACTGATGGGGAAACTAGATGGGTGGGGAACCTTTCTCACTGGGTGGAGGTCAAATCTGGCAAGAACAGAGAGACTTACAATTAGGTCTTGGGGCTCTGTGAAGCTCAAAGATGTCAAGGCAATATATGAAATCTTAGGCCTTATAATACATGAGCAAAGACAGGTGAGGGTGGGTCCAGGCAGCTGGGCTTGGAGACAGCAGGAGTATGGAAGGGCAGAGCCAACAGACTGAGGCCCAGGAGGAGGCAAGAAAAGTCAAGGACCTAAAGGGACTTGGGGTTGAATGGCATTGCCAGAAACTGTACTTGTACCCTATGCCACCACTCTCAGGACAGAGCTAGACCTGACATCCCAGGATGGGACCACTGATGTCCTGTAACAGGTGAGTCATTGGTAGGCTGGACATCTCTCCCTCAACCAACCCTCTCTCCTCCCAAGATAAACCTCACAAACTTACTGTCCACCCCACCTTAGGTGGCTTAAAATCTTGAATGCCCAAGTTTAAACCCTTTCCGAACAAGTTCAAGCATCCTGGATTGACATTTTTTCCCAACTCCAAAGCCAAGTGCCTTTTAGTTATAGAGAAATAGAAAAAACTAGAACTCTAAACACCAAGTATATCAGTTTCCTATGGCTGCCAAAATAAATTACCACAAACTTGGCGGCTTAAGACAACAGAACTTTATTCTCTCACAGTCCTGGAGTTCAGGAGTCCAAAATCAAGGTGTCAGTAGGACTATGCTCTCTCCAAAGGTTCTACAGAAGAATCCTTCCTTATCTCTTGCAACTTCTGGTGGCTCAGGCACTCACTGGCTGTGTAACTCCAATCTCTGCCTCTATGTTTACAGGCCCTTCTTTTTCTCACAAGGACACTTGTCCTTGGATTCAGGACCCACCTTAAGTCCAGGATGATCTCATCTTGAGATCCCTCCTTCAATTACATTTAAAAGGTCCTTTTGCCAAATAAGGTCCCATTGCAGAGATTAGGACATGGACAACTACCATTTTGGAGGGACCACCTTCACCCCACTCTAGCAAGATTCCTGAATTATAAACCCACTTAAGCATTGGCCCTTAGCTAACCCTTCTCCCCACTTGAATTACTTCTTCGTCACATAGAACTAGGGCTGCTATAACAAATCACCACAAATGGAGGGGCTTAATACAGCAGGCATTTATTCTCTCACAGTCCTGGAGGCCAGAAGTCTGAGATGAAGGTATTGGCTTGGTTCCTTCAGGAGTTTCTGAGGGAGAATCCATTGCGTGACTTTCCCTGAGCCCATGAAAAGTGCCTATAGAGTGCCTGTTACCTGTAACACACTCTTGGTGTTATCCAGTGTTCAAATCTTTGCCAAATTTGTAAGTGACAAAGAAGTTATTCTTCTATACCGATAAATACGAATTCCTTATATACTTGTAAAGAAGCAGGAGGAGGAGGGAAAGGCTGGAAAAGGAAAGGAAAGGACAGATTTTGATAAAATGTAGTTATTCATGACCTTTATTATGACAAATAATTGAGTTACTTGTTTTATGTCATGAAATTCCCTAGCAATCTGGCCAAATATGACAATTTAATGCCCCTCCAATGTGAAGATTTTTCTTTGCAGAATTAAAAAGTGGAAGGGAACCTTCTCAGCAGGTCATTTATAACCTCTTTACACAGAAAGGCCATGTCTGAGGCCTTCACGTCGTGTGTCATTCTCCTTTTCCCACGTTCCCAATCTATTGTAGAGATTGACCGTACCAGGCACAAAACAAGAACTCATGGACAGATTTCTTCTTTACCTTCAGAAGCCAGGGATATCGGCAAAAATTGTGATGACATTTTGTCTCCTGGTCCTGTCCAAAGAAAAGGGAATACATTAAAAATTTTGTAAACCTGAGCTTCGGGTGATGTATGGAAGTGTTGGGTCACTAAATTGTACACCTGAAACTAATATACTGCATGTTAACTAAATGGAATTAAAATAAAAACTTAAAAAAAATAAATTCTGTAAAGCTTGCATAAAGGGGGCTAAACTCAACAGCCCATGATTCCAAGTGGCCCTCATTGCTTTATTTTATTATTTATTTATTTATTTATTTATTTATTTATTTTTCTTCATTGCTTTTAAAAGCACAAACCCTTTGACCCAGCAATTCCAAATCTAGGAACTCATCCCAAGAAATAATCAGATAAGGGGGCAAAAAGTATGTACACTAATGTTTGTTGACATTTAATAAACAGGGAGTTTATTAATTAAATAACCTTGGTATGCCCATAACACGGATTGCCCCGTGTCCCATCAAAACAATGCTGCAGTTGTGGGACCCAGGAAATTTAACAAAAATCCCCTACCCCTGGACAAGCAGAGCAGGACTAACTCTATTTTGGGCTGCACCCGCCACCTCCTGTATCACCCCCACATGACCTGCTTATTGCTTAAGGCGCTGCCCCACCCTAGTCAGGCCGCTGGGCACACCCTAATCGGAAATCGGCTCATAACAATGTAACCCCACCTTGTGCCCGCCAAAACTGCGGGCCAATTCTGACCAAAACAATAGGCCAGCTCAAATGGATACTATAGGGTAAGATGTAATTCAATGGCCACCTGCGTGTGGACCGACATGACTGTGCAACTTTCTGCGTATGTTACAATCCCACTGGCCCCTATAAAGCTGCTAAGCCTTTTAGCCTCGGGGTCCAAGTCCCTGCTCCGCTGTGTCGGGTACACTTGGACCCAAGCTCGAGTTTGTAAATAAACCCTCCTGTGTTTGCATCAGTGTCGGCTCCTTGGTGGTTTCTCGGATTTGCAATCTTGGGCACAACACAGTCACTGCTTACCGTTGTTAACTATATATTAAAAGTGGAAAGAATGGGAGCAGTGTGGATAAAAAAAAACACCTGCCAAATCAGATGTTTGAGAAGCTGTTCACCGAACATTAATAGTGCTTGTCTTCGATTTGGAGCAACCTCTCTATTCATTTCTATCAGGTTTGGGATTAGGGCTAGGTGCAAAATTTAAGGAAGTGACCCCCAAAATTCAGTTATTGAAATAAATAACATGCTAATGAAATGTATAAAAAAAAATTCCAAGTCAATGCAGGAATAAATCCATGGCGGACAAAATATCAAGACTTTAAATACTGACAGGTTCTGACTGTGCACTCACATGACCCTGAGAGCAGGTGCCTCCCTCGCCACACCTTCGTCCTGGCCCACAGATCTCGTCTTTATGTACATTTTTGGTATTTTGCTCATCGTGGAATTTCTTTTAAATTTTATTTATTTATTCATAGAGACACAGACAGAGAGAGAGAGAGGCAGAGACACAGGCAGAGGGAGAAGCGGGCTCCACGCAGGGAGCCCCACGTGGGACTCGATCCCAGGTCTCCAGGATCATGCCCCGGGCTGCAGGTGGCGCTAGACTGCTGTGCCACTGGGGCTGCCCTCATCGTGGAATTCTTTGCATTGATTTTTATTTTTTAAAATAGTGAATTAAAATGTTGTTTGTTTTTGCCCTCCCCCTTAGGTGTCACACCACAGGTAAATGTTTCCCTTGCTTCAGCCTAACCCTTGTCTTAAATTTTTATACTTTTTTGTATTATTATTTCTCAATGAGCTTGGTGATTTTTACGATGAAAAAGTGGCAATGATATTTTCATTTGGGCAGGAAAAAGGGCCTTCGGGAGTTTATATAAAAAGGGAACAATGTGAGACACATCCCATCTCAGGCTGCTAATTTAAAGGTGTCCATCAGGGGATCCCTGGGTGGTGCAGCGGTTTGGCGCCTGCCTTTGGGCCAGGGCGCGATCCTGGGGACCCGGGATCGAATCCCACGTCGGGCTCCCGGTGCATGGGGCCTGTTTCTCCCTCTGCCTGTGTCTCTGCCTCTCTCTCTCTCTCTCTCTGTGTGACTATCATAAATAAATAATAAAAAAATTTTAAAAAAATAAAATAAAGGTGTCCATCAGTTCTCTCAAAGAGCCATATTGACAAGACTCTCAGAGGCATTTGAGTGATTCAAGATACAGACTTTGGAATGGAGAAGCCTGTCAGTTTGGCATTTACAGTTGTGTGAGCAAGATCATTTAACATTCTAAATATATTTATTGAGTATGTACCATGTGTGAGGCACTGTTCTGGTGCCAGAAACAGGGCAGTTTAAAATTGATGACAACAACAAACAGAAAAACAAAAAACAAAAAACAAAAAAATCCACACATTTTTCCCCCCAGGGGGCCTACATTTTAATTACTTAGTAGCTCTGGGACTCAGGCTCCTCTTCCATAAAGTAGGAAGATAATTTTGTATCTTAAAGCTTTCATGAGGAGACAATGATGTAATGTGTGTAAACACCCAAGCAGGGTGCCTAGCACACAGAGCAAACTTAATAAGAGGGAGCAATTTTGTGCTAATATTTACCAAGGAGAATGTGGTTTTACTTCCAAGTGATTATAAAAACAAAAATGGAAAAGCAAAAAGACATGATGTTAAAGCTAATAAAAGAGAAAAGGTTAACAAAAACTATGTCATTGATACTTTTTCACATTACTAAAGATTTGTTTCACATGCATTGGGTTCATTCTGACAGTGGAAAAAACGGGCCGGTGGAAAATTGAGGACAATTTGTTGGGTTGATGTATTTGGAACTTGGATGGCCAATAGTAAAGGTTGGTAGAAGATTTTCATATATATTTACACACTCCACACTCATCCAAATCCCTACGATTCTACTCACTTCTTTCTTGGCACACTTTTATTTTTTTTTTATTTTTTATTTTTTAAATTTATTTATTTATGATAGCCACAGAGAGAGAAAGAGAGAGAGGCAGAGACATAGGCAGAGGGAGAAGCAGGCTCCATGCACCGGGAGCCCGACGTGGGATTCGATCCCGGGTCTCCAGGATCGCGCCCTGGGCCAAAGGCAGGCGCCAAACCGCTGCGCCACCCAGGGATCCCGTTGGCACACTTTTAATCTTCCAATTCTCCTAACTCAATTCACTCCTCTTTCATTCACTTTATCCTAAGTCTATCTGCAATAAAAATCTTTACCCATGGGTTCTGGCACTTTTTCACTCATAGGGAAACTGGAAGTTCTCGTTCCCCTAAGCCAACTGCTAATAGCAGGTATCTGCTCTGATTCCATCTCTCCAATAATTCAGAGAACGTGTGAATGGAACCAGTAGTCTCTAGAAGTTGTTATGCTTCTGTACTTCTGTACATATTAATCTCCCTATTGATTAATGAAAGATTGGTAAAGAACCAACGAGAGAAGAAGAGAGCCAACTATTCCTAGAAGGGATTATAAAGTTCTTTGAACTAAACCAATAAGATGTGCCAACCAGGAAAAGAAAGTCAAAGCCAGTGAATGTCTTTGTTGTGCAAAATAAAAATAACATGACTACACAGAGTCTCTGCGTTGAAACAGAAGGAAAATGTCACTGGATTGCATAGCAAACACCTGCAAATTCACATCTAAGATACATGTTAAAAAAATAAAATATATGTTTAAATCTAGCTTCTGACAGATGAAAAAGATGAAGAGCTCAAAAAAACAAGGGCTTTAACATGGTGACTTCAAGCCATCATTTTTAGAGGTGGCACAGGCTAGTGGTTAAGAGCATGGACTCTCATCATGCTCCTTAAATCCCCACACTTCAATTTCCCCATCTTTCAAAAGGGCTGATAAGAATAGCACCTACCTCATGTGATGGTTAAGTTAGGACCTACGTGGCCCCCAGCTTGGGCAGCATGAGGCGCACCATGAGCCACAGCAGCGTAAGCCCATGGAGAAAGCATTCCGAAGAGGAAAGATACCCGGTGTGTTTGAGGAACAGCCAGGAGAGTAGTAGAACTTAAGCAGAGGAAACAAAGTAGAGAAGGATAGGTGAGATCAGAGAGAGAGTGAGGGCCCTGTGGGTCACTCTCGCAGTGAAATGGGAATCTGGAATGAACCAATGTGGCCGCTGAGCTAAGAAGCGACTGTACAAGGGGGTTAGGTGAAATAAAGACATCTGTTGGGTGGCTACAGTCATTGAAAGGCAAGACATAATGGGAAGAATAGAAGTGGGGAAAGGTGGTTAGATTCTAGATCCATTTGGAAAGTAGAGCCTGCAGGATGGGGTGATGGTTTGGATGTGGGGTATGAGATAAAGAGCTCAGGAAACAAAGGGTGGAGTTGCCATCAATGGAGACAGAGCAGCTATGGGGAAGGGGCAATTAAGTTCAAAGGTTTCCAATTAAGTCGGGAACATGTTACATTTGAGACATGTTAGGGGACATGGGTGTAAAATACACTGTTCTTCCAAGGCAAACACCATACTGATTTAATTAATGCTAGCATTCCTCTGGCATTATGCAATTATGTGTGGCCACTGAGTCAGGTTTTTTCATGTGGATCATCACAGGGGTAGCATGGATGGATGACACTATGGAAAGTCCCTGGTCTTGACAGCAGGTTGAATCCTGCCTCTGGTTCTAACCAGCTTTTTCTTTTAGATCTATCTGCTGAAACTCAGTGCACCTTAGGTCCTTCTTCTATCAGGTATGGATACTAATATCTTTCTTACAGGCTTGTTGCAATTTTCAAACACAGGTAATGTATGCAGTATGGCTACTCATGGTAGGCTGATAGGGAAATAATTGCCTATTAATTTCTTCAAGGTAGATGTCCAGATCTCTTTCTAGTCCTGTCTCGTGAATAACCACTAGCCTTTGAAAAGGAGGGATAACTGACCATCAACTTTTGTAAGAAATCCTGAACTCAAATTCCTGAAACCCTTCATTTGAGTCCTCTCAATCAGCAATACTGCTGCAAATTTGGGGAACCTGACTCACCTTCGTGCACATTCTTAACATTCCAAGCTTCATGGAAGTAGAAGTGGAAAAAGAAGAATGGGGTTTTCTAATGACCAACCCTAAAGTCCAAGACCAACTCCAAATGAAATGAACAATAACAGTATCTACCAGGTATTATTTGAAGCAATCTGTTTGATTTTTTTAAAAGATTTTATTTATTTATTAGACAGAGAGAGGCAGAGACACAGGCAGAGGGAGAAGCAGGCTCCACACAAGGAGCCCAACATGGGACTCGATACCAGGTCTCCAGGATCACGCCCTGGGCTGAAGGCGGCGCTAAACCACTAAGCCACAGGGGCTTCCCTGTGTTTGATTTTCTTAACAACTCTCTCTACAACTCAGGGAGAATGGATTTCCAGAGTTTCTTAGTAGGAGATAAAACGCTTTATCTTTGTTTATCTCCCATACACAAACAAAGATTTAGACAGATTCAGACCTAAAGCCATTTTTGCCCACCTCCTTCCCACCCACTTGGACAAATACTAGGAGAAAGGGCTGTAAACTGTGTCCTTGGATGGTGTGTAGAGACCAGAGCTAGCAATTTTTTGTTTACCTGCGAGCCAGGAGCCACTAGGTCCTTGGCCTGCTCAATGACCTGCCTCTTTTGATTAGGTCAGAAGCAGAGCACACTGATAGGAAATTACCTTCAGCTTGACCTTTAAGGCCCTGCTGGCGTATTTTGTGTGGACTTTCCTGTTGACATTTGTCTGCCCCTTTTGCAAACTGAAAAAAACAAAAAACAAAAAACAGCCTGAGTGTCAAAAGGAAGGAGAACAGGGGAAGTCAGCCAATGCGAGTAAGATGATGTAAAAAGTACCGAGTGAACTGAGAAGTGCTACAGGGATGCTGGTTATTACTAAGGAAATGATCTGTAATTACTGCTTAACAATGACCGAGGGGGAGAGCAGCTCACTCTTGTTCTTCTTGCTTCTGCAAACCTCTTGTTTACAGGGACTTTTCAGCCAATGCTGTGTACCTGGACTGTAATGGACACAGTTCACCCACAAATCAATGTCCCCAAGAAAAGAATAAGCATTTCTTTTTTTGACTTCCCCAAAACTTGTAAGCTTTCAGTTCGTGGTACATTCTGAGAACTCTGGAGGGGACCTCGTGGCTGAAATCTTACCTTGAACTTAACTGACCAGGAAGAGAAATAAAAGTATTAAAATAAACTAGCAGCAGCAGTTGCTGCTGTGGTAGTAGTAATATAATAAGAATTACACCTATTATTTAGAGCTAGACACTGGGTAAAGTGTTTTCCATTCCATTTTCTATAAAGTTCAAACAAGTCCATAAAATAGAAAGAAACAATTACCCCCCTGAGAAGATGGATGAGAAAACTGAGGTTGGGGAAATTAAGGACATTTCCCAGGATCAAATAACTTATAAGTAACAGCGGGATTAAGACCAGTTTATGGAACCCCAAAGCCTTCTATGTTACCATTATTTCACCTGCTCCTTCACACCTACAACTTCATAAATCTACAAATATACCTATAATTGCAAAACGTCACAGATTCAAGTCCTTAGCAGAAATGTTAGAAAATTTTGATGTTTCTCTGGAATTAGTGACTTTATGTGTTTGTTTTCACTATATTTCTCCTGTATTATTTTTCTCTATATACCTTTCTCTTTAAAACTATGTATAGACACACACACATACACACACATACACACACACACACACACACACACACACCTCTTTGTGATTTTGTGTCCGAGCCTGGGTAATACATGGATTTTTCTTCTCCTGTAGGGTCCCTTTTACTCATATTCTCTATTGAATTCTTTTCTTTCCTTTTTTTTCTTTACTCTTTCTTTCCTACCAATTTTTTCTCTTGTAAGACCAAAATACAAAGCTATATTCTTATTATGTTCATCTAACAGATTTTTTTTTTTTGCTTTCTCTTCTTTGTTCTTTTAAAATAATCCTAAAATTGACTTTTACATTTTATGGTTTTACAGGCCCCAGCCTGCTTTTATGGTCTATTTTTCGTGTTTATAAAGTGCCTTCCTTTTGATTGCGGTCTTTGCTGGGCAGGGAAAGTGCCTTTCCTTGTCTTTGTGTGTCCCACAGCCTAACACAGAGCTTCTAATGCAATCGTATAAGCAAAATAAGGCTCAAAACCAAGCCCGGTGCCTGTCAGTGTTGTCACAGCAGGTGACAGGTGAGAAGAGGCGTGAGTGAGAATCACAGACCATCTTCCTTAAACAAACGTGACTCTGTCTCCAACCCTGGTGGCAAATCGAGAGTAGGCCCCGCCACGGACGGCCGGGGAGGTGGGGGAGGGACGCTGAGCTGAAACCACTTTTACCTCCGAGAGTTTGGGTCCGGGAGCCGGTCCGACCTACCCTTCGGGAAGGCGTTAGGGGACGGGGGCAGAGGCGCCAGGGGGTTCTCTCGTCCCGGCTCTAGCCTCCTCCGCCCGGATCTCCCTTCATCTCGGGGACCTTCTGGGAGGGGATCCCGGAGCGGAGCCGGCCAACCGAAAATTGTGCGCGGCCCCCGCCCCCCCGCCGCGGCCGCGCGGACCCAGGAGCCCCCCCCCGGCAGGGCTTCCCCCGCGCTGCCCCTCGGGGTCTCCCGTCCGCGCAGCCCGCCCTTGTGTCCCCGGTAAGCCAGCTTCGGGGCCCGATCTGCAGAGTAGGGACAGTGGTCCCCGGCACACGCGCCCAGGGCTGGACGGGGCGGAACCAGGACTGTCCCTGACAAGGGTCAGCGCTACCCCTCGCTCGGGGGGTGGGCCCTGGCGCTGCCGCCGCGCGCGTCCGATTGGGAGAGGGGGCGGGGAGTGGATGGGGGCGGCGAGCGGATTGCGGGGGGCGGCGAGCGGGTTAGAGGGGGCGGGGCCGAGCGGGTTGGGGGTGCGGCGAGCGGACTGGAGGGGGCCGGGCCGAGCGGATGGGGGGGCGGGGCCGAGCGGATTGGAGGGGGCGGGGCCGAGCGGATGGGGGGGCGGTGAGCGGATTGGAGGGGGCGGGGCCGAGCGGATGGGGGGGCGGTGAGCGGATTGGAGGGGGCGGGGCCGAGCAGATTGGAGGGGGCGGGGCCGAGCGGATTGGAGGGGGCGGGGCCGAGCGGATTGGAGGGGGCGGGGCCGAGCGGATGGGGGGGCGGTGAGCGGATTGGAGGGGGCGGGGCCGAGCGGATTGGAGGGGGCGGGGCCGAGCGGATTGGAGGGGGCGACGAGCGGATTGGAGGGGGCGGGGCCGAGCGGATTGGAGGGGGCGGGGCCGAGCGGATTGGAGGGGGCGGGGCCGAGCGGATTGGAGGGGGCGGGGCCGAGCGGATTGGAGGGGGCGGGGCCGAGCGGATTGGAGGGGGCGGCGAGCGGATTGGAGGGGGCGGGGCCGAGCGGATGGGGGGGCGGCGAGCGGACTGGAGGGGGCGGGGAGCGGACTGGAGGGGGCGGTGCCGAACGGATTGGGGGGTGCCGCCCCGCCTGCCTCCCCGCGCCCTCCGCCGCCGAGCCCCAGTCCCGCGCGCTGGCCCTGCGGCCCCCTCCGCCCTCCCTCCGGCCGGCGGCCTCCCGGGGACCCGCGGCGCCATGGCGGGCGGCCACCGCCTCCTGCTGGAGAACGCGCGGCAGGTGGTGACGGTGTGCGCCCGCGGCGAGCGCTTCCTGGCGGGGGACGCGCTGCACAGCCTGGCGGTGCTGGAGGGCGCCAGCCTGGTGGTGGGCACGTAAGTGGCCCCTTCCCCGAACTTGTGCGCCGAGGAGGGAACCGGGGAAAAGCTTTCCCGCCGCCGGGGAGCCACCGCGGGCCTGTCCTTCGGGCACCTTGTGTGACGGCGACCGGCTGTCATTCCGTGGAAAAACGCTCAGGCTGAACCCCCTTCCCCCTCCGTGTCCCCCCATCCCCAGATCTTTGGAAGCAGCGCGTCTGCGGTGGAGTTCTGGGGCTTTACATGTTCACGAAACGCCCTCCCGCCCAACCCCTTGGGTGTGCGGAAAACGTTCAGCTGGTGATGGTTTGGGGGTGGTAGGAAATCAACGATTCAGACACCAGAAAGAGGACATGATCGGTTTGCTTTGTTTGGTTTTGTTTTGTTTTTCATTTAACCCTCCGTGCTTGCCGCTAGAGGTGAGTAAGAGAACAGCGAAGTTCGGGAGGACGAGCCCGCAGTGGGAGTGGGGCTTGGATGCCCATTGGAATTGCGGCGCCCCAGCTCCCCCGCGGCGCCCTTGCGCAAGCTGCTCTGGCGCTCCTCTGAGGCTGCTTAGGGTTGTGCAACAGCCCAGCTTGTAGGGACCGTGTGTGTTTAATTAACAACGGGATAAAAACATTCCCAGGGTTACTGTTAAAAGTTTGTTAAAAACCAGTTAACAGAGGGCTTCCCCGGATGGCTCAGTGGTTGAGCCTCTGCCTTTGCCTCAGATCCTGATCCTGGGGTCCTGGGATCGAGTCCCGCATGGGGCTTCCCGCAGGGAGCCTGCTTCTCCCTCTGCGTGTGTCTTTGCCTCTCTCTCTGTGTCTCTCGGGAGTAAATATACAAAATCTGAAACAAAACACAACCCAACCACCCAACAACCAGTTACCGGAACTGCACAGAGGTAGAAATCCAGGGCTGACTGACAGCCCTGCCCTGTGGAGTCCCGAGGCCCTTCTCTCTTGCTCGGTCGTGCACGAGCCTTCCCCACTCCATCATCCAAGAAGACAGCCCCCCATCTCTCCTTTTGGCGTCCGCCTTCCAGACAGTAGGGAATAGGAAGAGAAAACGATCCTATTGGTTAGAGTTTAGTCATGAGTGGGCACCTGGTTGACGGGAAACCCAGAAAGGTAGGTTTCATTCTGGGTGTTCGTGTGTTCAGCTAAAATTTAGGAATCTAGCGCTGCGGGGAGGAGGGAACACTGACCTTGGGGAACAGCTGGCAGTCTCAGTATCTGTGATTTGACTTTTTTTGCTGGCATGTGGCTGGAGGCATTTTTTCCCCCAAAGACGCAGATGCAAGAAGGAGATACAGTAAATGTTGACTGATACCCAATATTTGAAATCTTTAGTTTTTCCACAGTATTTCTCCACACTTTAGTAATTATTTCTTGATTTTTCTTCAGGGATGGGTTTATAAAAGCCATTGGTCCTGCTGATGCTATCCAAAAACTGTTTTCTGAAGAAACGTTCGAAGAAAGAATCGACTGTTCTGGGAAATGCATCTTGCCGGGTATTAACCTTTTTTCCAGTAAAGCCCTGAAACCAGTTTTAGTAATGTAAAGAGAAAGAGGAGCAGCTTCTTTTAAATAGGGTCTCGAAATAATATTAAAATATAAGAATAGGTACTGTGCATTGAATTTCTACTCTTGAATGCCTAGCTGCTTTACAAATATGGGTTCATCTTGCATCCTTATAACTGCCCTGTAAGGTAAGTATCATTATCTCTATATTACAGATTAGAAAACTCCAGTTTAGGGATGCAGTACCCCACCCAAGATTGCTGGACAGGTAAAGGGCGAGCTGGGAATGAAACCTACTCATTCAGGTCACTTCTTCCTACTGAGATGCTGAAGAGAAACCAGTTGTGTTTAGGTTCAAAGCTGTTGGAAGAATTTTACTAATCTATTTCAAAAAATAGATCAAGAAAAAAAAAACCTGATGCACTCTGAATAGAGATTCTTGATTTTAATCCAGTCAGAACCCCTAATGAGATATTTAATCCACAAGGTATTTTAAATATTCTGGAAAGACACACTTTACTTGAGCTGTACCTGGATAAACAAACGTTTCACATGATTGCTTATAGTGTCTCTTCAATTAAACTGCATTTCTTTTTTGAAGGAGAATTCATATTTCTGATTTCATATTTTTCCTTCTCAAAGTGCGGAAGGATAGTATTCTGTTTTCGTACCCAGATTATTCCTTGGTGATATAGTCCTTTGTTTTGCTCACATAATAGAGGTGACACCCTGTTTCAAAAGCTTGCTTGGTGAGCACGGACTTAGTGGGCAAAAGGGGCTGTAGGTATTTCTTTAATGGGCATTCTCATCATGCCAGTCGCCCTCCTGCACCAAAGCCTTCTAGACCAGCCATGCAGACAGTATTCTTGTTTCCTTTCTGTTGGAGGAAACCCGCAGACAAATTCTTCTCCTCCACCCTCCTCCAAGATGGTTTACCATCATCTTGCTTTCCCAAGAGTGCTATGGCATCATTGGCCTGCTGTTTAAGGGCTTTCTCTTTCTCAGCTCTAAAGATGATTTGATTCATTGATTACAGGTTTGGTGGATGCACACACACATCCAGTATGGGCTGGTGAAAGAGTTCACGAGTTTGCAATGAAGGTAACTGCAATTAACGATGGCAAGTCAAAATAAGGCACAAGTACAGACAAGGCTTTTTCTAAAGAGTTATTGGCCATCAGGCTTTGCAACTTATGTCTACATTTCTTTTTCATGGATATTTTTACTGGCCTGGACTATGCAAAATAAATTGCAACAAAACTAACTTATAACTGTCCAAATATTTATGCTATGCACAGGGCCAGCAATCATTTTAGGTATAATAGTTATCAAAATTTTTTACCTGTAGAATCCTTATGTATGTACCTATGCATGTATATTTTAGAATCATCCCTTTAAAACAGAACTGGGCTGCCTTCTGGAGCCTGGGTGGCCTAGTCTGTTAAGCATCTGACTTCAGTTCAGGTCCTGATCTCAGGGTCCTGGGATGGAGCCCCAGGTAGGCCTCAGCACTCAGCAGGGAGTCTGCCTGTCCTTCTCCCTCTGCCCCTCCCCCTGCTTGCACCTGCTCTCTCTCAAATAAAATCTTACAAAAAAAAAAAAAAAACACACAGAGGGACGCCTGGGTGGCTCAGCGATTGAGCATCTGCCTTCTGCTCAGGGCATGATCCTGGGATCCAGGACCAAGTCCCACATCGGGCTCTCTGCGGGGAGCCTGCTTCTCCCTCTGCCTGTGTCTCTGCTCCTCTCTCTATTCATTGCTCATGAATAAGTAAACAAATCTTAAAAAAGAAAAGAAAAGAAACTCTGGTAGGGAGACACCAGGCTGGCATACTTCGTTTGTGCCACCCCCCTTGCTGCCCAGAGTAACTGGAACCCAGGAAGAGCTTCTTTGCTTGAGTGACAGAGGTCAGGCCCCAAACCCTAGTGGTCAGATACTGAGAGGTGGAAACCCCCCTCCAGGGTCCCCTTAGTGGATATTTGGAATAACTGTAGCAGGGTTCCTGAATTGCTTAAGCTTTGTTTTCTCATAGGTGCCAGGGGTGGACAGAGACTTTGCTGGTATACACTGGGGTCAACCGGGTTGTTAAAATACTGAAATACTTCTGGGCTGGTTGGTAGATCTCTCTGTGGGAGACCCTAAGTGCCCCCCCCCATCTCCCATTTCTGCCATCGCAGTCCTTCCTGGGATATTCACCCCTCACCCCGTGCTCCCCACCAGCCGGCACAGTAGGGGCCTCCCTGGCTCAGTACCCCAGCATCCTTTCTGATCTGCTGGTGTCCCTGACATGCCAATTGTTAATCATTTTGGATATCGCCCCCCGGGAGAGGGTGGGGGGAGGCACTGCCGCCCTGGCCACCTCCCGCGTGCGGCCACCCTAAGGGCGAGCCCTGTGTTCAGCTGGCAGGTGCCACGTACATGGATATCCACCAGGCTGGAGGAGGGATCAACTTCACGGTGGAGCACACGCGCCAAGCCTCGGAGGAGGAGCTGTTCGGCTCCCTCCGGGGGCGGCTGCAGAGCATGGTGCGGGCGGGGACCACGCTGGCGGAGTGTAAGAGCGGATACGGCCTCGACCTGCAGACGGAGCTCAAGATGCTGCGCGTGATCGAGCGCGCCCGCCGGCAGCTGCCCATCGGCATCTCGGCCACGTACTGCGGGGCTCACTCGGTGCCAAAGTAACCTCCGTGCGCCCGGGCTTGACGTGGGGCGTCGAAAATAGAGGGGTGGGGGGCAGGTGGCGCCTAAGTGGGGATGCGTTCGCCAGGGCTGGAGGCGCTTTTGGTGCTTGCGGAGTCCAGCAGAAGCCCTTAGAAAGGTGTTCTGATGGATTCTAACAGTTATCTCCGAGGGCGGTTTTAGGAAGGCCCCTCGCACCCATCAGTTTGCTAGTCCCTTAAGGACGGGCGAGGAAGAAAAGAAGAGATGCTCAAAACTCGTTTGGTTAATAAAAAGCAATGCCGCCTCATAGATCCTTTAAAATGACATATTACTTTAACTAGTTGCCCAAGGCAGCATAATCACTCTCTAGAGATTAAAAGTAACACCGTGTAGGAGGTAGATCAAATCTTGAGGTCAAGACGACTCAGAATTTTTTTTTTAAAAGATCTTTTATTTATTTATTCATGAGAGACACAGAGAGGCAGAGGGAGAAGCAGGCTCCATGCAGAGAGCCTGAGGTGGGCCTGGGACCCTGGACTGAAGGCGGTGCTAAACCCCTGAGCCACCTGGGCTGCCCTCAGAATGGTTTCTATTTTTGTTCATCTCTTTACTTGTTTAACAGCAAACATGTTTTCTTGTAAATGTGTTTTAGCTTTCCCTTTTATGTAAGAAGTTTCTCCTATATAGCTTTCTTATAGAGAAATCTGTTCCTTTCTGCATCTTATCTGTCCTGGAATTTCTAGACCCAAAGGCCCACAGTTTCAGAATTAAAAGGTCCAAAAGAAATCCAGGACTTGAAAATAAACAGAACAAAGACTTAGTGCAGTTTTGGGTTTTGATAACTAAGATATGTAGGAGCTACCGGCTTACAGAAATTATTTGGAAGTTTAATAACATATTTTCACATTTAGTTTCATGCACTTTGAAAAGTAAGTTTAATGTTAATTTTTTTGCTTATTTTCAGTCAGAGAATAAAAAATGAACATTAAGTTTATTATTGTAAATTCACAAAATTAGGTAGAAAATAAATAAATAATATTTTCAGTGATATTCTTGTACATTTTTAGCATTTATTATTATTAATGCTTAAAACTGCACTAAGACTTTTGGGACATCTGTCTATAGAAAACATTTTTTTTTTTTTTTTTCTAAACAGAACATAAGGGACACCTGGGTGGGTCAGTGGTTGAGCGTCTGCCTTCAGCTGCTAACCCTGCAGGGAGCCTGCTTCTCCCTCTGCCTATGTCTCTGCCTCTCTCTGTGTCTCTAATGAATAAATAAATAACATCTTTAAAAAATAATAAAAATAAACAGAACATAAGGTGGATGACAGGCAGTGTAACGTGGTAGAGCTGTCCTAGGCTTTAGAGCCATACCAGGCCTGGGTTTGAATCCAGCTTTGCTACTTTCCCAGTGGGTGATTTTGAGGGCTTCACTTAACTTTTTTGAACATCTGTAAAACAGCTAAATAACACACAATTCTATTTGATTGTCTTGAGAATTAGGAGCAACATATGTGAGTGCCTGTCTCCTCAAAGTTCACCTCTATCTTCCCACCAAAATGGTTTTTGCTGAGCAAGAGACCTCTGTGTGCCAAATACAGGACTAAGGTTTTACAGAAATTTTCTCCATCTGCCAATGAGTCTCTGAGATCTACGTCTTGGCCCCCAACGATATAGTCTGAGGCTCAGAGTATGCCAAATGATGGTTACATGATGTGTCTAAAGTTACATAGCCAGCAAGTAGTAGGGCTCTGTGTCCAACTGACTTCAAAAAGCCCAGCTCTTTCTACTCTAAAACTACCCCAGAATTTTAGAGAGAATTTCAGGGTCTCCCACAATCCTCTTTCCCCATGGTTCTAAATGGTGGGACAAGAAGCCTTACTTAGGCGGATGCTTCTAGAAACAGTGTGGAAGAAGGAAAAGGCCGAGTGATCACTAGGACTCAGGTGAGGAACCTGTAGTTGGGTTATTAGGGAAGCATCCGGGATGCTGTCTGAGTGTCCTTGGCAAGAACCTTTTCAGCCAGGTGGCCTTGCTGGCATTCTCTAAGGCAACATGGCTGGGCTTTGAGTCCCTGTGTACAGAGTCATTGCTTATAGAAATCTCGTCAATACCTCTTCTACATCCCAAATGTTAAGACTCTTGAATTGTACCTTTGATTATTTCTCTGCCTTTGTGAGGCTTGAGGTCATTTGCCCACAGTTGGTCAGATTCTTCCAGTGCCAGAAAAGCCTTTCTTCAATGAAAAAAAAATTATTATTGCTATTACTATTATTATATTTTGCCCATGTAATCTCATTTTCTTCCCCCAGAGGAAAGACTGCTGTGGAAGCTACTGATGAAATCATCAATAGCCACCTCCCAAAGCTGAAGGAGCTGGGTGCAAGTGGGGAAATCCACGTGGACAACATAGATGTGTTCTGTGAGAAGGGCGTCTTCGATCTCAATTCCACCAGAAGGATTCTTCAAAGTGGAAAAGAGATGGGATTACAGATTAACTTCCACGGGGATGAACTCCACCCAATGAAGGCTGCAGAGGTGTGGTTGACCTTTTGTTTTTCCGTTGTCAACACTCATACTACAGAAGACTTTATTCAGAGGTGGCAGTAGCCTTCTGCAAAGGCAGAAGATGGGGAAATTTGTCTGAACAAGGTGTGGATTGGTCTGGTTGGGCCTCAGAATCCCTGATCTCTGTTAGAAATGTACTTTTTCGCTGGTCGTTTACTTTTTTAATCACCCGCTGGTGGCATTCGTAGAAAAGGAAGTGTTTTTGAGATCTTGTTTATCAAATTCATAATCTCTTTGGGTTGGCACCCAACGCCACACTGGCCAAGTCTACTAATTTCACATGTAGCTTCTAGGGTTTTTCCGTGGCAGTGTCCAGGTGAACGTTGGTAGAGCACACCATTAATAGTCACAGGTTGATCTTCTGATCTTATATCTTGCTCAGATTCATTTATTCATGCTTTCTACAAATACTTGAGTGTGTGCCCTGTGCCAGGCACTGAGAATTCAGCAGTGAATAAGGCAGACAGAACCCCGCAGTCGTGTCTAGATGTCTCTCTAAGCCCTGGAATGAAACAAACAACTGCCCTTGAGGCCTAAAAACAGATGTGAATACTCCACCTGTGTCCCAACCACAACACATCCAATGTGCTCTTAATATCACTTCCAAATCCTGTCCTGTGTTTCCTTCCCGGTGAATGACCCTGTTATCTAGGTATTGCCCAAGCAGGCAACTTGGACATCACTTGTCCCCCGTTCCCCCCACCCCACACACACACACATTTCAGTCAACCAGCAAGGCCTCCAGGTTTGCCTCCTGAGTGGGTCTAGATCCGCTTCTCTTCAGCCCACCGCCTAGGTCACACCACCATCAGCTGCTCGCAGCCGGACTCCCCAACAGCTTCTCCACGGGCCCAAGCATGCCCGCACTCTAACCCGTTCCCATAACCCCTTCCCTCAGTGCCTCTGATCTCCCTCTCCATTGCTGCAGACCAGTGAAAGGCTCACTGGGGCTCGCAGGACAAATCCCATACTCCATACCTGTAGCCTTACTGGGATCCAGCTCTTGCTTTCCTTCTCTCTCTCTCTCTCTCTCTCTCTCTCCTTCTCTCTTTCTTTCTCTCCTCCCCCTTTTACTTCCATTGCCCTCTTTACCATGAGCCAGCACAAATAGTTTTAGTACGCCTGATACCCCACGCCTCTGGACATGCTTTCTCTAATCCGAATACCCCTTGACTGGCTAACTCTAACTCCCCATCCCCCCATTTTCCATCTCAGCTACTGCTCCTCTGGGATCCTTCCCAAACCTCTCCAAGAAGGAGCTGTCGTCCCTCCTTGTGCTTGTCCCCCTGTGGTCAGATCCCTACTGCACTGTAAACAAACAGGCTGAGGATGTACCCATGGCTTCACAGCCCTGTTCCTGGAGGTTAGCATTATGCCCAGCATACAGCTGGCCGTTAGTGAGTAAATATTTGGTGAATGTTTGTTGAATGAATGTGAACTAGGTGGTCAGCAAGCTACTTTGGGTTGTAGAGAGTGAACTGGTGAATTAAACAGAGGTCAATACCTGGGATCAAACCAAATTGAGTTTGGGCAAGTGAAGGTAACTCCAAGGTTAGAAGGAAGCTCTGCCTGGGGAGCAGAGCTTGTCTTTGGTGCATCTGCCTCCCCAGAGCCCCAGACCTAGAATGCTCTGAGACCTGAGCTAGCTGCTGACAGAGGGCCAGCCCTCTCCTGCCCTGGTGTGGGCATTGCTGCCTCCCTGGGCCACAGCGTAATGTCAAAAATGAGTTTCCTTTCCTTTCCTTGGAGTGCTTAACATATCACCTTACAGGCTGGGGCACTGTGTGCATGTGTGTTTGCGTATGTGTGTGTACACGTGTCAAGCTGAGAAGAAACCCACTCGAATGCCATGTTCTCATTATCATTATAGCATTACCTCCACCTAGTTTTCTTCTAACCATTCTAACTTTTTATCTGGAGAGAAATCAAGCTCCAGCAGATATTCTCAAGTTAGATGTATAATTTCACATTTTTAAAGTTTGTTTTCTTAACTGATCTGTTTCTGCTGAGTGCAATGGCACCGCAGCATACCTTTCCTTATTGTGTTTTGAATGATGCTGTAAGAGTCAGATTTTATTACCAATATCACTCTGCTTGAAGAACATCCGTAAGCCCTTGGATTCGAGAATAGTTTTGGAAGTAGCACACTAGCTATTTTTCAAATGAATGTCCGTCATGAACCTTTTACCCGTTTGGGGGCTTGTGCTTGTGAGAAGCAGTTGCCAAGACATTTTAGTAGCAGAGCGCTGTTTATATTTTGCAGGGAAAAAATGTTCTGGCATTTTATTGATTGTTGTTGCTGCTGGTGAAAGCTTTCTCTCTCTGCCCGTTTTGCTTAGCTCGGGGCTGAGCTGGGAGCCCTGGCGGTCAGTCACCTGGAAGAAGCGAGTGATGAAGGCATCGCTGCCATGGCAACGGCCAGGTGCTCGGCCATCCTTCTGCCCACCACGGCCTACATGCTGAGGTGAGCTATTCGGGCAGGTGCAGGCATGAGGACACAGGTCCAGATGCCTACATCTTATTTCATTGCCATTCCAAATTCCTTACAAATGCAGATCATGGAAGATACCAACTCTGGAGTGAGGTATCCTGATGAAAGAGCTTAGACCAAATGGCCTTTATGTGGCAGGGTTATTTGGGAAGAGTGGAGCTTTCTCTTCCTTCCCCCCAACCCCCCGCCATGTTGAGAATGTTCTAAATAAAAATTCAATGTGCGTTATGTTTATAACTATAAAATAATGAAGTATGCTTTCTGCTTTAAAAAACACGCATCAGATGTTAGAGAGGTCTGGCAGTGTTCAGAATCTGAAGGAGCTGTTGTGTAAGAGGATGCAAGTGGGTACCACAGTCCTCACAGATCCCCAGGGGTGGGAGGAAAGGGGAGATATCTAAGTGTATTTTGTGAAATCTCCCCAAGAATTTTGCTGTTTGTCCTCTAAGGATTGAATACGCCTAGTCTGTAGTGCATCTCTATGGCTGCTGTTGGAGAAATCAGCGTCTGGAGGTGGTTTTGGATGTCATCACCAGGGGGCGCTACCTAGCACCTCATAGGTGGCCAGAAATAATATCCCACAGCCCGCAGAACCACCTCCCACCGCAAAGAATTATCTTGTCTAAGAATTACACACCTACAATTATGAATTATGCCAAGGTTGAGACACTGCCTTAGGGATTGAAAAGCCAGGCAGGCTTTGAGTAATTTCTATTAACTTGTTTGTTTGAGAGTGAGTGAGGGCGCTCCCATGTGCATATGAGCTGGGGGGAGGGACAGAGGGAGAGGAGAGAAAGAATCTAAAGATTCTTCACACTTGACAGAGGGCTCGATCTCTTGACCATGAGATCATGACCTGACCAAAATCAAGAATGGATGCCTAACAGACCAAGCCACCTTGGCTCCCTTCGAGTAACTTTTATAGGAGAGAAGAGAGGAATACTGCAGTATTTTTCTCAAATATATTATGATGTTATACATATATGTGTATTATTACTGTTCTCTTAATTTAAAGAGTAGACATAATGTAGATTGCATCCAGGAAATATCAATCAATAACCATTCTTGGTATCTTGGCATTTCCAACAAGTCTCAGCAGTCATCAATCAGTACTTAATCTGGTTAATTTTCCATCAGCCAAGGGATAAATTTTACAAAAAAAAAAAAAAAAAACAGGTTCATCCTTTACCTCACCTTGAATCTCTTAAAGATGGAGCGAAAATCTGAGAATTGCACTGTGAAGGGCAACTCAGCAAGAGAAGTCTGAGCTCTGTCCCTATGCCAGAGGCGGCTGCCATCTGTGGTAACCGCAAGATGGGCTGACCATACAGTCTGGAGAAAGCCACACTTTTTCTCTCTGGCTTCTCTGGTCCAGTATTTTTCTGATATCTCCAACGGGAGCAACCTGCAGGACTCCCTGCCGTGCCCTAAATTTCTCCACTCTCATTTCCAGAGTAACAGTTGCCTTATGCCACTTCCTTTAATCATTATTTTATGCACCTTTTGTAAACTGTTTTAAGTTTATTCAGGAACATTCACCTCAGTTTTTCTGGAACTCCCTTGATACTTCTACAGTCTCATTTTTTCCCCTCTTTATTTCTGGAAGGGGAGGGGAGGCCATCAGCATGAACTGTGAGGGTTGCTGGGTGGCTCAGTGGGTTAAGCAGCTGCCTTTAGCTCAGGGCATGATCTCAGGGTCCTGGGATGAGCCCAATATGGGTTCCTTGCTCAGCGGGGAATCTGCTTCTCCCTCTCCTCCCCTCTCATGCTCTTTCTCTCAAATAAATAAATAAAATCTTTAAAAAAATAAAAAAGAGAATGAACTGTGGTGAAATTTTAAGCTCTACCTTTCCTCACTCTCCTCTCTGCTTCACCCACCTCCTCTCATACATTATCCCATGTTATCCAGTGTTGAGGAACATTATCTTAGGTAGTCCTGCAAATTGTCAATCATAGACTATGAATGTTTCATAGAATGTTTTCATAGAATGTTTCATATGAATGACCTAGAAACCTGTAGGCTCTCAGACAACTGATTTTATCTATTCCCCTCCCCACAACACTGTGAGCCTTGAACAAACACTAACATAGTTTCTGACAGCTCAAGGCTATATGCCTAGGATGCCCCCTTAAAGGGAACACCTGCCTGAGAAAGCCCAACCTGCTAGTAGCAGGAGAATTTACTGTTTGTTCCAGCAAAACCAGGTGATAGGCAGATAGGCCCCTGGACTTTCTCTTAGAGCAGTCACTTTACAAAGTTTGCAAGTGTAAATCCTTTTTCTGTTCCTTTGAGATATAAATCTTCTACCACCCAGGATTGTCTTCTTAAAGACCTGCCCCTTCTTCCTCCCAACTTTTTTATTCTTTCTTTGAAACACCCAATTAAGGATGCCTGGGTGGCTCAGTGGTTGAGCATCTGCCTTCAGCCCAGGGCATGATCCTGGAGTCCCAGGATCAAGTCCCACGTCAGGCTCCCTGCATGGAGCCTGCTTCTCCCTCGGCCTATGTCTCTACCTATCTCTCTCTCTCTCTCTCTCTCTGTATCTCTCATGAATAAATAAAATCTTAAAACAACAACAACACAACATCCAGTTACCACTGTACAAATCAAAACAGAGTCTAGTCTACACTGGACTCTTTCCCCTTTTGCAATAAACTATACAGTCTGTCTTCACCACTTTAGCCAGTGTTTGGTTCAGTTTTTCTCTGACATAACTTTTGAGTCATGTCCTAAAGAATAATATTTTGCCAAGGAGATCAAAGAGACTTGCAACCCAGGAAGAAGCACAGACATTTTGTATATTAGATTCTTGGGCCTTCAAGATTTTAAAGGGCTGACAAAAAAATGTTTGAGACCCCTCTCCACCCAAGGAGAGGGAGAGACATGAATTTTTTAAAATTGCAAAATGGAAAAAAATAAAAAATAAAAAAATAAAATTGCAAAATGGAAGTTAATAAAAATAGCATTATTTTCCACCCCATTGTTTATATTTAGGAGTCAAAAAAAGTCTGTTACACTTGAAGAAAATTTTATGTCATATTTTTCTTCCTTAGCAAGAATCTCTGAATGTATGTAAAGATTGCCAAAATTAAAGAAATTAGTCACAGCCAAGTCATTTCAAAAGCAGAATGATAAAATTCAAGAATCCCGGGGTTCCACCTGGCCTCACCACTGAACACTTAACCTTGAGTTTGTTTCTTCCTCCAGAACACACGGGGGTTGGATAGCTTAGGTCTGTTTCTATTCTGAACATCTCGTCTGCAGAAGTTCTACTTCCAGAGACTGACATCTTCCTTTTTTTTGCCCCCTCCTCTTAGACTGAAGCAACCTCGTGCTAGGAAGATGTTAGATGAAGGAGTCATAGTTGCTCTGGGCAGCGATTTCAACCCTAACGCATATTGCTTTTCAATGGTAACTATTTTTAATGTGCCTTTCCGAGCAAAGAATCAGTCTTCTACCATGTGTATAAATGATTTAAAAATAGTTCACTGTTGGGATCCCTGGGTGGCGCAGCGGTTTGGCGCCTACCTTTGGCCCAGGGCGCGATCCTGGAGACCCGGGATCGAATCCCACATCGGGCTCCCGGTACATGGAGCCTGCTTCTCCCTCTGCCTGTGTCTCTGCGCCTCTCTCTCTCTCTCTGTGACTATCATAAATAAATTTAAAAAATTAAAAAAAAAATAGTTCACTGTTAAAATGTACCAAAGATCTAAGAAAATATTTTCCTGTGAAACAAAGAAAAGTGTAGACAGCAGGGTAAATTGGGTATGTCTGTGCCACATGGATGCCTCTAGGCATAGAGAGAGGAGAGAAAGTTCTATCTGCATAATTTTTTGATTCAGCCTTGGGCATTGTGGTTTGATAATAATTTACTACCATCTTGGAGGAGAGCACAAGCTCAAAGAAGTTTTAGTAAATAAGTATGTAGGGGGGCTTTCATCTTACATAGTGAGTGGTCTTGAAAAGTTGTAAATAAATACTCAATACACGGGCGTCAGGGGGGCTAGGGTGTGATCTCTGTAACAAAGGAATCTTTTCCAAAGCGTAAGAATCTTTATATGTAAATTAAAATGTTATACCAGTTTAGCTAGTTCATCCCACACAGTAAATTTCCATTATTGGTTGCGCCGTGTTGAGAAATGTCCTAGGGAGCGGTTGCCATCTTGTGACTTTCCTCTAACACTCTTCTTTTCTGCCTCAGCCAGTGGTCATGCACCTGGCCTGTGTGAACATGAGAATGTCCATGCCTGAAGCCTTGGCGGCTGCCACCATCAATGCAGCTTATGCTCTGGGAAAATCTCACACACACGGATCCCTGGAAGTGGGCAAACAGGGAGATCTCATTGTCATCAATGCGGCCAGGTGAATGACCTCTCAACCGAGCTATTTTACTTTATGCCCCTCGTAACATGTGGATTGGGTTTAAATGCCTTTCCTGCTCATTATTAGCATCAGGCTCTGTGTAGGCTCAGAAGCTCCCCAATCTCCTTCATTATCATCCCTGTCCAACCAGAAAGTCTCCCTACAGGTCATAGACCAAACAGGGTAGATAGACCCCCTTGTCTGGTCTCATTATCTGCCTTACACCTGTCATAGCTCTCCAGGTTTTTCTTCTGTTTACCTGGATTTTGGACTTGTGCCCCCGGCTTGCATTCTTGTTTTTCTGCTGGAGTTCTGACCTACAGCTTGTGCTGAGCCATGGGTGTCCCAACTCCAGCTGGTCACCCTGCTTCTGATTCATCACCTCTCTGGCTTCCCCTACCAGATCCCCAAAGCCTCACTTCAGTTTTCTTGGCCCTGGGTTCATATTGCTTACCCACGGTCTGTTATCAACTGCGCTTCCAATGTAACAATTTGAGTCTTATTTTCCTAAATCTTGAAGTTGTAAATCCTTGACTCTAGCAAGCCTATTGCACTCCTTGGTCCTCAAGTTCAACTGAAGAAAAGCAACTCTGTAATTCTACTCTTCACTCTCTCTATTGAAAATAATGCTGATGTCACCTTTCGTATATCACTTAATCGGATCAAATATTTTAAGGTCAAATACTTAAATAATACCATTGAACAATATTTAAGTCATAGACTAGTTATCATGGTAATCTACTATTTTTTTAAAAGCCCAAATATCGATGACAAGGTATAAAGACATTTCTAGAGAATGTATTTCTAAATTAGCATTTATTGACAAAGTGATGATTTTGACCTGTATGCATTAAAGTGTGTTTGATTTCTTTCTAGATGGGAGCATTTGATTTACCAGTTTGGAGGCCATCATGAATTAATTGAATATGTTGTAGTTAAAGGAAAAGTCATCTATAAAAAATGAAAGATCTGAAAGAAAATAGAAGACTCTGTGACAGTATAAGTCAACACAGTTGCAGTAAAAGCTAAAACACCCTAGTGATTTACCAGTGTGATGTCACTTAAATATATTTCAGTACTTTGTTAATCCACTTGAAAAAAAATCAAGTCATTAATTTCTTTTAATTTAACATGTGCACCTGGACATATTAACAGGTAAATCAAATGGATCATGATCTTAGAACATTAAATCACTTCACAGAGATTTGTTACAAATATTTTGGAGATTAATATGATAGAGTATCGTCAAATGCCTTCATTGGGGAAAAGCAGATTGGCAGTTAGGTAGACATGGCTTGAAATTGCCATTTTGTTTCTGCTTTTCAAATTTCAGTCTTTAAACTACATTTTGTGAAAATTAGGGTGGTGAGAAATCCAAGTGATTTGCCCCAAACTAAGCAATTGTAGCCTTCTATGATAAGCAGCTAGATTGTCCTTTCCCCCACACATTGTCTCTCTAAAAGCTCTTTGAATGCATGAGTGTCCCCTGAGAGAGGGTGTCCTTCTATTCCTAATCTCTGCTCTAACAATAGAGCTTCACAGCACAGTTCAAGACTCATTTTACATGTGGGTACAGGGGCCTTCCTAGAATGGATGCATTTGGACCAAATCCAATAATGTAATTTTCAAAAATCATTTTTAATTTTTTGATTATTCACATTACAAATAAAAACAAAATTTTTATAGTTCTTAATAAATATTTGTTGTCACTATTATTGTTGTTTCTAGCCCTGTAAGTAGATCGGTAGTATTACCTATTATAGTTTTTTAGGAAATGAACAATATGAATAGGTGTTTCTAAAACCATATGAGTTTACTTGAAATCTTTTTAAATGTTTAGACATCCTTATAATCACAACTGCATTATTAAACTTTATCCTATTTATGAATAATTTGAGAAGTAAAGATTAATCAAATTATCACCCATTACATACTAATAAAGGCTGAATCAATGAGGCTTTACTGTATTCCATTTAAATAAAATCAAAATATTCCTTGTTGGGAGGTTATGGGTAACAATACACAATGCTGTCATTACCTAGTAGCTTGGGATCATTGGAGCATTGTCCCTCATATACTTGGGGGAGTCTTGAGGGAATGTGGGAGCGGCATGGTCACCATGGGTGATGCCTCCCCTGTAACCAAACACCTACTCAACAGTAGGAATTTGGGATGCAGACAATAGATATAAAGGCTAAAATTAAATACTAGGTATGTTTAAACATAGAAATCTATCTTGATACCTATGGAATAAGAAGGTAAAGTGCACCCTACTCTCTCTAGGAGACATTCATTTTAAACAAATAGCATTAATGTCTTTTCTAAGTGAAAGCAGAAGAGGATACCCATCCAGAACTGCCTTAGTCCTCCCAGGCCAGTGTCCTGTAACCCCTTGTAAATTGGGAGCTTGCTGGAAATGAGAACCATGGCCCCACCCCAGACCTGCTGAATCAGAATCTGTGTCTTAACCAGCCGCTGGGTTATTGTACACCTGTTAAAGTCTGAGAAGTGCTGCAGCGTAGGCCCTAGCCATACTGGCTTTCACACTGTGCCTCAAAACACAGTTTGTTTTTGCTGTTCCGGGTCTTGCAGCACTGTTCCTTTTGCCTAGATGGTTTTCCTGCTCTTCTCTATTTGGGAAATCAGAGCTAGTCTCTCCCCACCCCTACCGCACACCCATTGTCCATGCTGGCCTTAATAGCACTGTGATTTAACTCTTTCCCTTTAGAATGTAAGGAGGTAGAGGGCAACCACCACCTCATGCCCTGGATCTAGTATGGTGACTGGTTCATAGCAGGTGATCAACAAATGACTTTTTATGCTGATAAAAATTCACTGATAGTCACAGTGAAAATTACTTAATTAAAACATACTAAGTATGCCAACCCAGGAATTCATGTTAAGGAAAATACTTGTTTTGTGGATTGGAAAGAGCATATGAATTCCTTAATATAATGCCAAAGAATGATGCTTATGGGGGAGTAAATTGTAAAAGTAAAACCAAAGACAGTTCCATGGTTGAGTGGAGAGGCGGCTACCATTCTTAGCTTTGGGGTCTGGAAGGATTTTGATGAGAGAGAAAAGCTCCAAGATGGAACATTATGATGTGTTTAGAAGACAGGCGATGAGCTCTCCTAGCTCCTTGGGGATCTAGGGCCAGCTCAGAATTCACAGGGCTTTGGAACATCACTAGTAGGAACCTCATTCTTAGGGTCAGGAAAAGCCACTGAAATTTTTGAAACCAGTTAGGACCAGGAGAAGACTATTGTAGAAAAAAATTAATCTGGTTTTAGTGTACACAGTAGGTATTCAAACATTTGTTGTATGAGCATACTCTGGCAAGATACCTTGAACTAGTCCTTGAGGGGAGAGAGTAGGAGGTATCAGGTGCTAGAGGTTCAGGTGGAAAGCTCTCACAGTGGGCAGTGAGATGGGAAAACTCCTACTCTGTGTTCCACATTGGGCTAGGTCAATGTTTCTTTTGTCAATCTTTTAAAGTTATCAGGCCACCAGCCCCCTGGAGAAAAATTAAATTTCTCCCTAAGGAATAAGATTTTGTCAGATAGGGTTGAGCTTTAGAAGACCCCAAATCATCACAATATGCAAGTTCTTCTACAACCCGAGAGCCAATTTTTGCCTTATTGTGTGCAATATCACCCGTACTGAATTGAGGGCACACACACCAGATGCCATGGGAGAAAGGCAAGGCAACGTGCTATGCTGGAGGAAATGCACATCAGGGACTTGACATCTAGGCTTTGATTTCTTCTTGAACTCTTTTTTTTTAATTTTTATTTATTATTTATGATAGTCACACACAGAGAGAGAGAGACAGAGACACAGGCGGAGGGAGAAGCAGGCTCCATGCACCGGGAGCCTGATGTGGGACTCGATCCCGGGTCTCCAGGATCACGCCCTGGGCCAAAGGCAGGCGCCAAACCACTGTGCCACCCAGGGATCCCTCTTCTTGAACTCTTTATCTGTAGAGGCTGGATTCCCTCCATCTCTGAAATTCTGGTTCTAGAATGAGGCCTGCTTTCAGGGAATTCACAATCCAATTAGGCTGGTAAGACTGACATCAAAGAGTCAAAGCCAGAGTGTATTGAGAGCTGGTTCTCCTAAACGGAACTCTGGTGAAATACATACTTTTAAAATTTAAATTGGTTTTGCCAGATATCTCCAAAAGCATGAGTGTCTTGATCTTTATTACAGTGAGCAGTGAAAGGATAAAGTCAATGGTAGCTTCTTAGATTTTTATGCGGTGGAAAGTTATTCTGAAATGTGAGGGCAGATATTTTCCAAGTGGTTCTACTGCAGTTGCTTCAGACATCAGGAACCTGGCACCCAGATGGTAGAAACCACCAATGAGCCACGGCAATCCTCGAGATCTGAGGTGTTCTGTGCTGGTTGAGTTTTGTTTCCCCTACTGTACCATTAGCATGAGTTCTCACGCTCTTGATCTGGCCTCCCAACCTTGCCATCTTATTGTTTGCACATTGCTACTGTTTGTTTAATCCTCTGGCCCCCCTGCCTACCTAGGCTATAAGCTGTGAGGGCAAAGACCAGGGCCATCTTGGTCACTGTTTGGTTAATGATAGAAATAGACCAAACATTGAATTGGTTTCCTGGCATAGATGTCTTCTGACACTGACATTTGGCTCATATTTCTCCTTTTTCCTACCTTCTTCCTCTGACTACCATCACTCAAAAACCAGCTCAGTCACTTCTTCTAGGAAGCCTCTCTGATGACTCAAAGGTGCTGTGGTTATACTGTGCTTTTCTCTAGGACACACACTTGGCACAGTAATGGCCATTGCATGTTCCCAACTAGATGGAAAGTCTTTGAATACAGGACTACATGCAATATTGATGTACCATATAGCCCAGTACAGTACCTCAGAAACAGCTGTGGATGCTAACAGATTTCAAAATCTGACTAAAACAGACTTGTAAAAATAAGCAGGTATATCAGCTCACCCTTGGAAATTCATCAGAAGGACAGGCTTCAGGACTGGTTTTTCCAGTAGCTCAATAATACTGAAGACTCAGATTCCTCCCTTCCCTCTGTTTTGTCATCCAGTGTTGGCATCGCCCCAAGGCCAAATTCCCCAATGGGTTGGGCTGGCTGTCAACAGCCCTAGGTGCTCTTAGCCTCCTCCTTATTGTCAAATGGGTGAATGAGAAAGCCTGGCTACTGTGGCTCTCAGGAGAAAAAACATTTCCTCAAAGCCTCCAATAAAATTCATCTCTGTTTCATTGGCCCACATTGCAACCTCAGCCTTTTTTTTTTTTTTTTTTAAGATTTTTATTTATTCGGGCAGCCCTGGTGGCGCAGCGGTTTAGCACTGCCTGCAGCCCAGGGCGTGATCCTGGAGATCAGGATCGAGTCCCACGTCGGGCTCCCTGCATGGAGCCTGCTCCTCCCTCTGCCTGCGTCTCTGCCTCTCTCTCTCCCGCTCTGTATCTCTCATGAGTAAATAAAATCTTAAAAATATATATATATATATATATTTTTATTTATTCATGAGAGGCCCAAACACAGGCAGAAGGAGAAGCAGGCTCACAGGGAACCTGATGTGGGACTCGATCCCAGGTCTCCAGGATCACACCCTGAGCTGAAGGCGGCGCTAAACCACTGAGCCACCTGGGCTGCCCTGCAATCTTGGCCATTTCTTGAACTAATCACTAAGCAAAAGGAATGTGATACCTTGTGACTAACCAGGCCTATGCTGTGGGGCTGAAACACATTTCTTGGCTTTGATTTTTGATATGTTTTTAATGTTTACATTTAACAAATTAATACCTTTAACCAAAGTAACCCCCAAAATGCAAAATGATCATAAATCATTTGCTATTCATGAGATAATCAGAAGGTTTAATGAAATGATAATAATCCAGTGACCAGATCCAGAATGAGACTCAAGTTTAAAGTAGTAATGAGGGGATCCCTGGGTGGCTCAGCGGTTTAATGCCTGCCTTTGGCCTGGGGCGTTATCCTGGAGTCCCAGGATCAAGTCCCACATCAGGCTCCCTGCGTGGAGCCTGCTTCTGTCTCTGCCCACCCTCTTCTCTATCATGAGTGGGTAAGTAAAATCTTTAAAAAAAAAAGAAATAAAGTAGTAATGAAAAGAGTCCTGAATTTTTCAGGTTATATGTATATTTTTATTTTATGTACATGGTAGATTGTTACAGTAATGGACCGCAGATCACATGCCAATGCCACTATTACTCTCCCAGATTGACTTGTGCTTGAGAGGGTGACTAGCTTTGGTCAACAGGACATTAGCAAGTGTGGCACTGCGGAAGTATAAAAGCCCTGATGCTTTGGGGCCTGTCCTCTGGCTGCCCTGAGACAGCAGGAGAAAAAGCCCAGGTGAGCCTGCTGGGAGGAAATCCTGATGCCCCTAACCCTTGCTGCTACTCCACGAGAAAGAGAAAGAAAACTGAACCAACCACACTCTCTAAAGACACTTGGCGACGTGCTAACATTCATTGACTAAAGCTTTCAATTAACTTGATTAATTTCCTAAAGAGGTGCAATTAAACTGTTAGAAAAATCTAAGAATATAGTGACAACGTAAGACAACCAAGACGTAGTTTATTCTTTCTATGTTTGCCTTGAAATTCTCTTGGAGGCGTGTGATAAACCATTTCTAACATAGCTGTCCAGAGAACTCACTAATCTAGTGCCCTGGGAGACCGGAGAGGCCTATGGGAATCCGGCACTCCCCAGCCTGGAGTGGAGAGCAGCCATCAGACCTCTGGGTTTACTGGCTCAGCTGGGGTTCCTAAGAACATTAGCCAACATCTGTGCATGTTTACATTCTAGCAAAGAACAGCACCAAGACCAGCCTTTTAGTAAACAGGCTCCTCGGCACATTTTCGATCGCTGAATTGCTGTCAGCAGCAGTTTTCATTTCTGTCTCCACCTTTTCCTGTGGACGAGGTGCCATCTAAAGAGTGAAAACCCTATTGTGAAATATGCTGTTGGACCCATTTTAGGCTGGAGCTGGGCAGGCAAGCTGGCAAGTGCGTCTGGTCTTTCTTTGGCCTACTGTAGTTTTAGAGTCATGGTTTCAGATTCCTGCGCTGGAGTGACTTGCATGCATTCACAAAAGGCGGTGCAAAGTCAGAGATCTTAGCCTTGGGAAACCAAGAGGTCATCTGACCCATCTTTCATCCAGATGATTATACTTAAGCCTTCCAAGAAGGTCCTTTGTCATTTTTTGAGGAAAAAAACAGATTGGGTAACACGTCCCAGGGCCCCATCGACCTTTGTCAATAGTTCATCCTTTTAATGATTACCGTTACAGAGAAGTGGTTGGTTAACTCTGAACATAAGATTTCTTATTTTGGGGACAGGAGGCTTCTTAATGCAGGGTTATCACAGGGATGTGAATAGACTACTAACGCATAGTAAGACAGTAGTAATAGTAACCTTCAACTCTAGCTTAAGCATCTGAGATTTTTTTTTGAGATATTTATTTCATAAATATCAATAAGGGCCATTCCAACAGCAATCTCTATATTCATTGCTTACCTCCTTTACACAAAACCTCTTGTTGACCTATTGACTGTGGTATGATGCAATAAATAGAAGAAAGAGAAGCTTCAGGACAAATTATGACTTTAAAAGAAGTTATTTATCAAGGCCTATTAAGGAACATTTATCACATCACATCATGGTATAGTATAATTCAATCAGCCAAAGTCATCTGGTGGGGAGCTTAGCTTGTCAAACCAAAAGAAAAGAGAAAAAAAAAGAGATTCATAAAAGTCTAATGTTTTTGGAAAAGAATACTACCAACTTATTTCAAAATCTGAGTTCAAATAATGTGAAGTGGCCTGTGGCCTGTTGATATTGTTAAGGAAGAAAGGAAAACTCTGATAATCTGAAAACAGCTTCTGTGTCTCAAACCAAGTCACCAAGAGCACAGTGCTGGAGTGAAGTGACTAAAATGCTGTCACCAGCCTAACCAAAGGAGGTTTTTAGAAGAACTGAATAATACAATGAATTGATCTGCCCAGGAAAGTCCTCAGGTCCTTTCTTCAGCATAATGTGCTTTACTATTAAACCAGGTACCCTCTGATTTGCTAATCCATGACAAAGCCCTCTAAAGATCCCCAGACTCTGGGATTTTGGTGGATTTCTTATGTAGAAATTCCAGTGAAAAGGCTGTTGGAGAAACAGGTCTGGATTCTGGAATATGTTCCATTCTGTATTTTTCGATATATGGTGCAGCTACCTCCCAAACCTGAGAAGGATAAAATAGAGTCAAAATGTTGACGCCACTGTCCTCACATGCCATTAAACAGCAGCTTCATCTGATCAAAACATCCATAGCTGACTAGGCACGTAGCAGCTGTTTACTTGCTTTTATTATAAGCCATTTGACACATGATCTGTATCAATTAGCTTCTGGCTGCATTAACAGCTTTTAAAATGCAAAGTCCAGAAGCTTTCTAAAGTCACCTTTATGGTGTTCAGCTGCTGAAAGCAGTTCTTCTGAAGTAAAATAAACAAACAAAACTGACAATTCAGTGTGGACAGAGTTAAGGACAGCTGCCCCAAGGTATGACCATGTGTTTTCTAAGACAAGCTTTGAATAGGGCAGTGGATTTTCTCATTTGCTGGCTCTCCATGCCACATGTGCTCTATTCCTTCCACTCTGGCTACGCAAAGTCTGACCTGTGGGCCGGCAGCATAGGCATCCCCTGGAATCAGACCCCCAGGAGGTTCACGGGCACGTTACAGTGTGAGGAGCGATGCTTCATACCCTTGTCTCCTACGTACCTCCATCCACCAACCTGCTCTCTTTCAAGCATCACGTCTTCTCAAGTTAAGGTCCTGTTTTTGATTTACAGTTGCTCTTTAGCAGCTTGCTGCTAACAATCAAGGAGCGTTTCCTATTCTTTTGTATTACCTTAGAAAATGTATTCTTTCAAAGGCTAGCTTCCTCGGAAGCTACCTGCACCTCCATATTCATGCAGCATTAGTTATGAAGAACATGGAGGCGACCTAAGCGTCCACCGACAGATGTATAACAGCAGACCTCTGGCCTTTGGGAATGCATAACCAGAGATTTCCCAGGCCACAGAGGCCATCAAGTCTGTATGAAGCCGCCTTGGCTTTCTGACAAGCCCAGCAATCTTCAGTAAAGTGTTTTTTGTTTTTAAGATCATGAACAAATGACTTTCCTTTGCACATCTGTAGATCTTGCCCTCTTTTGCAGAAAAAACCAGAACGTTCTTATGCCATCTCTGGGTACCAAGAAGCCAGACCTCCACCCCCCCACCCTGTGGGCACCCACCAAAATACTAGAACTTCTTGCACAACCAACAAGCACCAGGATAACTCTGTAGGTGACATCAAGTCTTCATGTAATCAAGAAATGTCACTGACCACTGTCCTCCTTTAACTGATTAAACCCCTTTAAATATTGCTAGGCCAGGCAGAAACCTGGAAGTGGGCTTTTGTTGTTGTTGTTATTTTAAAGATTTTATTTATTTCTCCATGAGAGACAGAGAGAGAGGCAGAGACACAGGCAGAGGGAGACGCAGGCTCCATGCAGGGAGCCCGATGTGGAACTCGATCCCAGGACCCCAGGATCACACCCTGGGCCAAAGGCAGATGCTCAACCTCTGAGCCAGCCGGTGTCCCCTTTTTTTTTGGAAGTGGGCTTTTGGATAAGACTCTGCCTTTACCCCAGGTAGCTGGCCACCTGAACAATGCTCATATTATTTTCCAATCAAAGCTCATCTCTTGAATATTGGCCTTTCAAGGGATGGGCAGCTGATTTTGAGTGATATGGGCAGAGGGGGTCAAAAGGTACAAACCTCTAGTTATAAAATAAGTCTTATGGATAGACTATGCAACATGGTGACTATAGTTAATAATATTGTATTATATATTTGAAAGTTACTAAGAGCAGATCTTAAAAGTTCTCACCATAAGAAGAAAGAAATTATAACTATGTATGGTGACAGATGTTAACTAGTTATTGTGGTGATAATTTTGCAAAATATACAAATATCAAATTATTATTTTATACTCCTATAACAAATATAATGTTATATGCCAGGTATATTTCAATTAATAAAAAGGCTAGCCTCTTATACACCTTTCAATGAGAATCAAAGTTGGCAGCAAGCAAGGGGCTTCCCCTCAAAGGGTGTATGTAGGGCATACTTAGGGATGACAGGTGTGAAGATCAAAGGGAAAAATAATTCCCCAAGAGCAGAGCAATGGTTCTAGGGGAAATCAAGAAGTCCTAGAGAATGTGATACCAACAAATTATGACAAAAGTCTCAAAAAATATATTTAAAAAATGAGTCAGCCTAGGAGGCATCTGTTCCTGTCAGATAAATCTACAGTCAATGAAGCCAGAGGAAATAAGTGGTATCTCACCTAGAGAGATGGGACAGGACACACCCCAGCACCAGACAGACCAAAAGACCTTTGGAGTAAAAACCTGGGACTTTGTTAGTCATTGGACCAGTTGGAGGTGGTGGGGACAGCATCACGGAAAGAGAACGTACTTTTGAACAAAAGAGAATCTTCTTGGTGGAGGGAATGCGTGAACCTTTCATCTCATTTTCTCCCCGTGAATACCCATCCCAAACTCCATTTAAAATCATTTCAGTTTCTAATTGCTAGATAGTCATTTTTTGGGTGTAATATGGGACACTTAAGAGTTCATCAAATAGCTTTTTAGTTGCTGTGGAAGTTGCTTAAGTTCCTTTTCTGTTCATGTCCAAGGAATAGACAGGAGACAAGAGAATAAGAGTATTTCTTCAGTCCCCACTCCCACTCTGCTTTCCCATAATGACCCCAAACTAGGAAGTAAGCTAAGTGGCCAACTTGCCTTCTGTTCTATGAGCAGCCTGTGTGCTGCCTCAATGTCTGGAGCCATGAAGCGATCTTTTATCCAGGGCCTACAGAGAAAGCACATCAAACCATCAGCCAAACATTAACTGCTGCCAGGGTTCACAGTTCTGCAATGATGTCACATCCAGGGACCTATTTGACTTTACCTTACAACAGAGCGCACGAGGTCATAGACCTTCTCTAGAGGAGTGGTTGTTCTCAGGGGGCGTAGAAACTCTATTCCTTGGCAGGCTGCAAGAAGCTCAATGGCCAGCACTGGAACAAGAAAGGTGGAGGGTATAGCTGTTTAAAACTGCCTTTGTGCTTGGGGGATATAACTCACATGGAAGTTGAAAGCCATCTCTAGCCAATGAAGAGATGGTCGGTCCTCTGTCTACTGGTAGAATAAAGCCAACTTGGTATTTGGTTACCATCTTAAATTTGCTTTTCTACTCCCTTGGCTGTATCTTTAATGTTAAGAAGGGGAATGCTATCCAGGTAAATATATTAGTCCTCTCCTTACTTTATCTGAGCAAGATGGATGACATGTGTGTCCTATTTCTACCTTTGTGTAAATGTCAATTGGTTTTTAGTCTTGCTGTTCCTTTGGCCTGAAATTCCTGGCACATACACCTTCATAGGATTGAAGGAGCCAGTGAATGAGTAAATGAATCTTTTGTTGCGGTAGATCTTGTTCGTTTCAAGCCTTCAAACTCAAAGTTCTCCCAAGCCCACTAAAACTGAAATTGTAGAAATTGGTATTTTGCCAACTTTAGGTCCTTGATAAAATACAGGGTTTTTTTTCCTAGTTAAGAAGTCTTATTAAGTGTATGATACCTTGGGATCAACTTTGAATACCGGAACCTAAATTTCTCTACCTTTGGATTCCATTATTTGCCAAGAAAATACTTTAGAAGCTTCAAGTTGATCAAACCATTTAGGGGTCAACTGAAATGGAGTATTAAAAACATTTGACTTCTTAAAATTTATGAAGCACCTACAAACTCTGGTGAGTAGACAGGTCACAGTGGGAGCAGATGAAGTAGTAGAATCCATTTTGGACCTGGAAGAAACTTCACATCTTCTAGTCCAATCCCCTCACTTATATATAAGGAATTGGAAACTTCAAGAAGTTTAGCTGGGGTAGACAGGGAAGACATCTGAGATAAAATCTGCACAGCTACCAAGATGGAGGGAGGAAGTGAACCATGTGAAGTCCTGGGAGAGCAGTGTTGCAGGTGGAGGGGCCAGTGAGGACACAGATATTGAGGTAGGGATCCTTGGCAGGTACATGAATAACACTGTGGTTCCAGGGTAAAGAACGGAATGGAGAGAGAGGTGTCAGTGAGAACCAGAGGCCAGATCACGTGTGATTGCTGTAGGCTACAGGAAGTGGGCTGGATTTTGTTTTGAGCACTAGGAAGTAACTGGCAAATTTTCAGCAGGAACATGGTGTAGTCAAAATGACATTTTAAGGACCATGCACTGGTTGTTGTATGTGGTGCCTGTAGAAGAACAGTAATGAAAACAAAGGAGACCAATCAAAAGGTGGTGACAGAGCCATGATCTCGTGTCTTTTGATGATAAGGTTGATTTGCTGATGAACTAGATAGAAGATCTGAGAACTGACAAGGGTGACTCTTTAGGCTTTTGGCCAGAGCAATATGCTCAATGTGGACATTAGGATCACACCATGGTAGGCAGGTAATAACAAGTGTTGGTGAGGATGCGGACAAATCAGCTCTCAAACACTGCTGGTAAGAAAGTGACATGGCACAGCCACTTTGGAAAATAGTGTGGCAGTTCCTCAACAAGATGATCATAAGCTACCATATGACCCAGCAATTCCACTCTCGAGAAATGAAAACATATGTCTGCACAAAAACTTGTATACAAATGTCCACAGCAGCAGTATTTATATTAGCCAAAAAGTGGACAAAACCCAAATATCCCTCACCTGATGAATGGGTAAACAAAATGTGGTATATCCATACAATGGAATATTATCCAGCCAGAGAAAGGAATGAAGTGCTGACACATGCTACAGTGTGAAAGAAACTTGAACACATTGTGCTGACTGAGCCATTACAAAAGCCCATGTGTTGTATGCCATGTATGTGAAGTGTCCAGAACAGGCATATCCAGAGAGAGAGAAAGTATATCAATGGGTGCTTAAGCCTGGGGGCCAGGTGAGAATGCGAGAGTGATAGGTAAAGGATACAAGGGTTCTTTTTGGGATGAAAGTGTTCTAAAATTGATTTGTGGTAGTGATTGCACAACTCTGTGAATATACTAATAACAACTGAAGTGTACAATGCAAATGGGTTGTTGTAGGGTATGTAAATTATATCTCAATAAGAAGAGCACTTAACTCTCCCACATTTGTCTTAAAATACTGTAGTCCTTGCTTATCTGCTGTTTTGCTTTCTGCTGTTTCAGTGGCCCGAAGTCAATCACATTCTGGAAGCAGGTAATCCTTCTGATGATTTGTCAGATTCCTCCTCCTGTCGAATCATCAGGAGGTCAATAGTAGCCTAATGCTACTTCACAACACCTGCGCTATTCCCCTCACTTCATCTCGCCCTGTAGGCATTTTGTCATCGCACATCGTCACAAGAGGGTGAGTAAAGCACAATAAGGTATTTTGAGAGAGTTCACATTCACATAACTTTTATTTCAATATATTGTTATAATTGTTCTATTTGATTAGTTATTCTTGCTAATCTCTTACTGTGCCTGATTTATAAATTAAACTATTATAGGTATGTACGTATAGGAAAAAACATGGTATACATAGGGCTTGGTACTACCCATGGTGTTAGTCATCCACCAGGGGTCTTGGAACATTCCCCCTCCTCGATGGATAAGAGGGGAATTATTGTAGTGATACTCTTTTGTCATCCCACAGCTTCCAATACAGTTGGGAAAATTTAGGAGCTTAGATAACAATGCCTAAAGGAAGGCAATTCCTCTTAAAAAAAAATAACAAAACAAGCAGTAATTAAGGAGGCAGGGAGAGGTTGGTCTAACACGGCTCCACCCTAGAAACTATCTACCGAAAGGTATGGATTTGAATCTTGTTAAGCCTCCCGCAGCATACAGGAAACACAGGGAACAAAGATAACATGCAGATTAAAAGTTAAAAGTAACACCACAAGGAGGCTAACAGGTAAATCCAGAATGTCAGTCTCTAATAGAAGACTGATATGTTTTTTTTTTTTTTAATTTTATGATAGTCACACACACAGAGAGAGAGAGAGAGAGGCAGAGACATAGAGGGAGAAGCAGGCTCCATGCACCAGGAGCCCGATGTGGGATTCAATCCTGGGTCTCCAGGATTGTGCCCTGGGCCAAAGGCAGGCACTAAACCGCTGCGCCACCCAGGGATCCCCCTGATATGTTTTTTTAACTAGTCAATGGCATGAAGAAAAAAAAGGAGAGGGGGCTGTTCTGGATGAAAAGAAGCTTAAAATATTGACCACCAAATTTAAAATGTGGGCCTTGAATCCAGATTTGAACAAGGCCACTATGAAGGCACTGAAATAATTGGGAAATTTTGAAAATGTACTCAACGGTGATACTGAGAATTGATTTTTTTGTTGGATATGATAATGGAATCATGGTGGATAAAAAAGCATTCATATTTAAGGGATAAAATATGCAGGAAGAAAATAATGTGATGGGATTCGCTTGAAAATACTTTGAGGGGCAGCCCGGGTGGCTCAGCGGTTTAGCACCACTTTCAGCCCAGGGCGTGATCCTGGAGACCTAGGATGGAGTCCCATGTCAGGCTCCCTGCATGGAGCCTGCTTCTCTCTCTCTGCCTCTCTCTGTGTCTCTCATGAATAAATAAATAAAATCTTAAAAAAAAAATACTTTGAGAAAAGGAAAAAAATGAAGCAAATGTGCTGTTGAGTCAGAGTTGGGTATAAAGGGGGGTTGTGGTACTAATCTCTCCACCTATGAATATGTTTTCAATTGTTTAAAAAATTAAGCCAACCGTGACACTTATTTGACAGCAGATGTGGTTCTTAAATTTCAGTGAGCCTCAGAGTCACCTGGAAGACTTGTTAAACCCATATTGTTCTGTTCTCTTCCCTTGAGTTTCTGATTTAGTTAGCAGGTCGGGGGCCGGGCCTAAGAATCTGCCCTCCTAACAAGTTCCCAGGTGATGCTGATGTTGCTGGTAGGGATCCTACACTGAGGATCACACATGTTGTAGTTTATCAGTGAGGCCTGCCATCCCAGACTGGCTGGGTTTACCTTGTTCCACATGCTCGATGACCCGAAGGGCCTTCCTTGCTGCCCATCCTCCCATGGAGACATGGTCCTCTGTGGCAGCGCTGGTGGAGAGAGAGTCCACAGACGAGGGATGGCACAGAGCCTTGTTCTCAGAAACTGCAAGAGGCCAATGCAAGTTGAATATGCTAGTATGCTCATTTTCATATTAGAAATAGGAAAAATTGCCATGTTGGCTGCTCAATGTGCTCAACATTGTGGAGTATCCCCTCTAGAAGCTCTTGGTTGTTATCGAAGCACTGGATAGTCTAAAATTATTTTGGGAAGAGGAAGCAGGTTGGGTTTGTATCGAAATGAAAAGGAAGGACTAGTGAGTGTGCTAAGACCAGATAGAAACCTTATTACAAACCCTATTACAAAGTCCAGTGGAAAACACTGGAAGCATTTAGCATGCCAGGGAGGCTAGGTAAAAAAGACATGGTGGGCTTTTCCAAGTACTCAAGAACAACTGGACTGGTTGTATCAGCAGAGGAGGCATTAGAATTCAGGGTGGTATCTAAGGATGGAGACTGGACCCACAGATCTTGAGCAAGGAGATTTTACGGCTCAGACTGCCCAGTGATGACACAAGTGGTTGTACTGGGTTTGAGCAAAGACTCCATGACTGCCAGACGTATCTTGGGAAGGAGGGGGAAATTCTAGAGATGGCCTAGATTGGTGTTTCCAACTTTATTGTGCCTAGAGTCACTCCCATCTTGTCAAAATGCAAATGTTGAGTTTCGAGTGGGGCCTGAGATTATGCTGCTCTAACAAACTATCAACTGATGGCCAGATTCTTGGCTTGAGGACAACACATTAAGTAAGGAGGACCTAGATTACAGGGCTCCTCCTCCTGCCCCAGAAACCAGGGAGAGTTTTCTCCCCTACATTTTTGCCCCTGAAGGTGGCTGGGTGAGACTTCAGTTGCCCTCTGTACTATAAAGGATCCTGAGATAATCTAGCGATGTAGACCAGGTCAGCTCATCCTGGTCTGCCCAGGCCTTTCCAGGTTTCAAGTGCTGCAAGTCCCAGGTCCCAGGACCCTAAGCCTGCTTATATGGAAAAGTGGTCTATGGTGAGGCTCGCTGTGAAAGAGAAGTTACTTGGCCCTGGGAAAGAAAACTATTCATTTCCTACTAATGAAACCAAGGTGCACAACTTCAATAGGCAGTTTAGGGAAGGAAAACACATTCAAACGAGGCTTTCCAAAGTCCCTGCTGTTTTCTAGATCTAGATCTGTTAATGTGAGAAGTCACTGCCCTCGAAAAGAGTATTTTAATAAGGAGGTAAGTGAGCAATTAGAATATACTGGATTAGAGGACACAATGAATTCCTTTTGGTTGTGTTGAGTTTCCATGTGAGGCTTTGGTGAGGAAGGGGTTAGGAGTAATATTAATAGCAACTAATATTTACTTTGTGCTTACACAACATGGCCAGGCACAGTTCTAAGGCTTTATATGCATTAATTGATCTAATCCTCAAATCAGCCCCCTTAGGTAAATTTATTACCCCCCATTTTGCAGAGGAGTAAACTGAGAGTGATAGGAAACTTGCTCCATATCACACCTCTGATAAATGGCAGAGTTGGAATTTGGACCTAGAGTCTATGCTCTTAACCACATGCTCTCTTGCCTCTTGGGTAGGTTTGCCCGAAAAAATACAGAATGTTTAGTTAACTCTGAATTTCAGAGAAAAACAAATGATTTTTTGTACTTATGTCCTGAATAATTCAAATTTAAATGGGCACCCTGCATTTCTATTTGTTAAATTTGGCAATCATGTTTTAGGATTAAGTACTGATTAAAATGAGATCCACATTATTTGAAGTAAGAGCACAGATTTGAGAACAAAAATGCCTGGGTTTGAATTCAGTTCTACTTACTAGTAGTCCAGGGTAAGTCACCTAAGGTCTCAGATCTTCAGGTTTTCCTCTGTACAATGTACACGCCTCTTGGCATTGTTGTGACCATTAAGTGAGCAAATATAAATGAAGCCCTTGGCATGTTCTTTGTACTGAACCCTGTTCTAATGTGTTACTTACAGTTTTGAGTCAGAAATCAGCTATACTGAAGCTCAGTTTTCCTGGAGGGCATCTTCTTATGAGCATTTTTGCATATTACTTTTTTAAAAGAATTTATTTATTTGAGAGAAAGAGAGAGAGAGAAAACACAAGCTGAGGGGGAGCCAGCGAGAGAGGGAGAACCAGACTCCCCACTGAGCAGGGAGCCCGATGTGGGGCTTGAACTCCAGGATCATGACCTGAGCCACCCAGCCACCCTGCGTTTTTGCATATTGTAATCACATCTTTATGTTTTCAGTGTTTGGTATATCTAATAGAATGTACCCAGAGTTTAATCATTCAGGTCAGTTCAAGTTTTGCCATTAATTATAGATATCTTTGTCTTTTTTCCTTCTGAAAGTCTTCAAATTGGGATTTGGGAAAAAGCTACAAAGGTGAAGTTCCTATGTGATGTCAAATTGCTTTCTACAGAGAAATTGTGGAAACCTCATTATTCACAAAGTCATTAGGGTATTATTGTGTTTTCGTATAGCTTTGTTTACGTTTTATTTAGTTTTTTTCCTAAAAAATGTTAAAGAGACTTCCTTCTGCATTTCTACCAAGACAAGTGGGATGCGAAAGAGGTGGGGACAAAGATGGAATTCAAGGACAAAATTTGACACTTTCAGATGGAAGGGACAGACTTGGGTTCTGGGCAAGGGGCAGTATTCTTACCGAGTGCTGCGGCTGTGCAATGTGCAATCATGAATCCAGAGTTCAGGCCACCTTCAGCCACCAGGAAGGCAGGCAGCTCACTGAGGGAGGGATTACAGAGCCTTTCTATTCTTCTTTCACTAATCGCAGCAAGTTCATGGATTCCAATGGCCAAATAGTCTAGGGCCTAGAAAGAGCATCTCAGTTCAGTTGGTTTAAATTGGATTATGCTTTCAGGGTCAGGAGCAATTCTAAAAGCTTACTTTGGCTGGGTATTCACCATGGAAGTTTCCTCCAGAAATAGTCTCTCCTCTGCTGGCAAAAACCATCTTGCAAAACAGGTTAAGGCTAATTTTTAACACTGGTAGCTCTTGTACAAATATGGGTGGAGGGAAGGAGAGTCCTTCTACAAGCAGTTGTTGACATGAACGGATGCAAAAGCAAAAACAACAAAACAAATACCCAAAACCTTAAAGATGAATGATGTACACCTAATTGGGGGCCAAAGAAACATGGAACAGGAAACTTTTCTTTCTGAAATTAGAGATTCTCAAACACCGTAACTATAGTTATTTGATGATTAGCACTTTCCCTCAAAAAGTATATATCTAAAATTAAGAACAGAGATCAGGACACTAGCTCTATTTCTTCAGTGGACTATGTGAGCTTGCACTCTGTAGAAGAATTTGCTGAATGGAAGACTTTGCTGAGGAGCAACCACCAAATTGTCAGGAACAATCAATTCTTGAAAGACTTTCAAACTCTCTACTCAGTGATCCTGCAGCAACATTCATAGCAAATGGTGGCCAATAGGCTGTTGCAAACCCATCTAAGTAGGAGCAACTTAGACTCACCGCATATTAATGCCCTCAAAGATCATTCCATTCTATCACGCACTTCACTTAAGCCAATAGGCACCCAGACAAATGCAATAACAACCCTTCCAAAGAGCTGACTTACATCTACTGGACTAGATAATATTTATTTCTATCAACTAGGAACTCACTCTGTGTGAGAAAGATTCTGACTTCCAAAGAGCTGGAGATGCATGTATTACATTAACTTAGTCAAGGTGGAAGTTACCTTTTCTGTGCATAAAACTGTGAGCCTGTTAGGCCCAGTGCTGGCTCTTCTCCACCAACCCACCAGTCACAGGCCCTAGTCTTCTCTCCATTCTTTGAACCCTTATAGCAAGTAATCTCTGCACCTACTTAGTACTTAAACATGTTTGATTGTTCTCCAGTTCCAAATTTGTTTGTTGGTTATCAGATTATAGCAATTAGAATTTAGCATCCATAGCATTCAGCAACTGTGTTAATAGGTGCTCTGTATCTACAATTGAAAAATTAAGAATAATATTCTTTCAACTAATACTAGTATTGCAAGAAAATTCCCAAATACTACCTTATGGAAATTCATCAATAATTAAGAATCTTTAATTGAGAAAGGAAAGTACTTTCGGCTGAAATTTTTGCTGCAGCAAGTGGTGGGAGAAGAATTTAATAAGGAAATATCCCTCTCTCATATCCAGTAATTTAGTGGTAATTCTTTGTTTTTATTCTTTAAAATACCCTCTCAAGTCTAAATTATGGAAGTGTAGAACGGATACCTCTCCTCTACAAGAACTGATAGACTTACATAGTCTTCATGAAAGCGCCACTCTGTTTTGGGGGGTAGAGTGGTGTTGAGGTAAGTGAGTTGAGAATCATTTAGTGTGGGTCTGACTTCACTGTAGAACAATCTGACATTGAGGACATAAAACACACATCCTGAAGTAAGCTTGTCAGAGAAACCACACTGGAAACATCCTGTGATAAATCTTACACAGGAAGATTTGCTGTGAAACCTGTCTGCTTACCTAAGCTGTGAAAGGCTTTCAAGGTTGTTAACTTAGCACTTTCTCCAGTGTTAAGAACTGAGGCAGGGGTATCTGGGTGGCTCAGTGGTTGAGCGACTGCCTTCAGCTCAGGTCGTGATCCTGAGGTCCTGGGATCAAGTCCTGCATCAGGCTCCCCACAGGAAGCCCGCTTCTCCCTCTGCCTATGTCTCTGCCTCTGTGTGTGTCTCATGCATAAATACATTTTAGAAAAAGAACTGAGGCAGACATGGGATAGAAAAAATATATTCCTAAGGGCCTGGGTAGTCTTCAAAGGCAATATCAAGTATCTCTGTGAAGACTTTGCCAGTGTGACCCTGGACTGACCACATCAACATCTAGGAACTATACCATCAAAGAACATTCCAAAGCAAAAATAATTTGGCTCTACAATACCTACACCATGAAGAAAAGAAGGGTTCCATCTTTGAGAAATGGAAGGATTCTTACTATTCTTCATAAAATTTGGAAACCCTGATTGGAGTAAAGTCCGCACCAAAAATAAAAACCTGAGATGAGGAAAGCCATAACTCTTGGGGCAATACTTTGGTAAATGTCAACAGTTGCCTTTCGTTTAAGGTATCCCCGGAGCCAGGAAGGCTTGCATAAATGCCAAGCTACCCAGGGTCCCCACAATCACATTTGTGACATAGGTCTTCATCCTCTATCAGCAATCTCAGCCCCGGCTCTTGGGGCAAATGTTTTCATGAACTGTCTCAGCCAATGCTGGGAAGACACCCTTTAGCCTTTAATGGGTCCATATGGAAAGCACCGCGTGTTAACTCTGAAGTGAAGTCGGGTTCACAGTCTGCCTCTGTCACTTAGCAGCTCAGATCTAGAGAGAGTCACTTAACCTCTGAACCTCAGGTATTTAGTCTATGAAACAGAGTGACAGAATGAAGATGCTATACAAAACAATCACTTTAGCAGATCTAAAGATTACCAGCTGGAATTCTATAATTCTGGCTTAGGAAGCAGTCAAAAGATACAGGATTATCTGTTGCACTATTAAGTTCTGTGGTAATGATGTTCTTCACAAATGCTATCGTGTCATTCACCACACCGTGGACCTAAAATATAAGATCAAATGAATGAATACATTGAAAACACTAATAATGGTGTCTGTCATGTAGAGTCTGATATTCGTATTAGAATAGCAAGGATGTTTTAAACTGGGATTTATTTGTGCTGTACGGCTAATTTAGCAATATTTTGCCATAGACATTTTCAATCAACTGGCTAGAATGGAACTTGCTGAGTAAAAGGAAATGAGGGTATTTACTCCAGGGAGGACTCTCGATTACACTCTAGACTAGCAACGGGCACAAGATGAAATATTGTTTCATTCTTGAGAAGTATATTAATCTCTCATCTGATTAATTGCCATATACAAATGAGCTGTAACTTTTTTTTGTGCTTTTTTTTTTTTAATTGGAGTTCAATTTGCCAACATATAGCATAACACCTAGTGCTCATCCCATCAAGTGGAGCTGTAACATTTGTAATGCTGAATGCCTCATGCCAACTCAGGTCCTTTGCATTTTTTTTAATCTAAAGTTAAGCCTCACAGGTTTACTTGTGATGGTTTGTATCTGCTTATTAAATGCAGATAAGGTACAACCACGATATGCACTTGAATTATGATTCGCTTTTCCTGCGAACCTTGATGGCATGCTGGTTCTTGTTGTACCTAAAAGAGAGAACCAGTTAAGTCCCACTAACTGGTTAGGATGATGTTATTACTAAGCATTTTTAAAAGTGAGGGCACTAAACCAACCTAGCAAGTTGTCTCTTGTGCTTCTGTACGAGAGAAGCGAGCAAAGCAAATCCAAAGGAAACAAACAGCTTATCACGTAGAATAGAAAGTCTGCAATAACTGGACAAATAGAAGTAGGATATGCATCATTTTTAAAAGAGGCAGTAAGGAAATTTGGATTATAATTGACCATTACATTATTTATTCACACGTTCCTCTTTTTCTGTCCCCCCCCTCCCCGAGTTGGAAAAAAGCAAAGATTTTTTTGTTTGTTTACCTGTGGACAGCAGCGCAAGGTATATGCATCCTGAACACGATCACAGAACCTGTGACTTTCTGTGGAAGGTTATGGCAAGGGACAGGTTATCAATTTTTTTTCCCCCACAAAACACAAAACTGAATCAGCTCACTTGCAGAAACATGCCCAGACCTGCTATTTCAGATGGGTGGTGGTCTGAGTCCAAGAGGGATCGAAACCGAAAAGCAACTTCAATTTGCCCACGATGAGGGCGAACAGCATGGATGTCTAGGTTTGACAGAAGGAAAAAAAGTCGGAGCAATTCTTACATTAGTACAGACTACCATCGATGGTTCAGAACCAGAGGTTCTTACCACCACTCACCCCAAAAGAAACTTAGAAACTTCACCCCAAAAGCAAGATTTCCCTTACCAATTGTATATCTTCCACTTTAAATAGCCAAGTGCAAACTATATGTTGGGCCCACTGGGAATTCAACTTGAGAACCTGGGTCTACCCTAAAAAGATTTAGGCTCAAATGGAAGGGAGCTCTGTAGCGGCCAATTTTTGATCATTTTATATCATCTTTAGACAGTTTTTCTGTCCTACTACATATAATGGTAGACAGTCTTTCAAATTCACTACTTTACAGGTAAGCTGCAACTTCTATTGTTGTCCTCTCCCAATTTTCTAAGGGGGACCAACTTTAGTCCTGCTCTACTTCTAAAACCCTGTGAACAGGTTCCTAAGACAGCACCCAGTCTGATGGGAGTCAGACCTGGGTGATCCGGAATCCTGGGCAAACTCTAGAGTCAGCATCTGGCTGTAAAATGTGGTCATTGCAAGGATCAAGTGTGGCACAACTCGGAGGAAGATGTGGCAATACTGGACCTGCTGTCGGCACTTGGGTTTTTTCTTCTTCCCCTACCGTTCACTCCCACTATTCTCATGTCTAAAGACCTAGACCCATCCACCCAACCTGCTCCAGTTGACAAATAGCAACCCAGTGGAAGAACTGTGCTGACCAGTGTCGAAGGCCTTGGTAGTACCCTTGAGCACCTCCAGAGTCAGGGCGGCCACGATGTCTGCCTGGCGTGCAATAGCACTGGCTCTCTCCACGGCTTCACAGCCCAGGGACGTGATCATCTGTGTCCCGTTGATGAGCGCCAGGCCCTTTGAAAAGGAAGAGGGAAGTCCTTTGCTAGATTTATTGTAACCCATGTTCAAGTTGATTTCATATCTTTTGTTTCCATAAGAGGAGAGTTGACCAGTCGGCTGAGTGGTGTTTATTTATGTTTTCTAAAGTGCAGGGCAGGGACACCTGGGTGGCTCAGTGGTTGAGCATCTGCCTTTGGCTCAGGACATGATCCTGGAGACCTGGGATCGAGTCCCACATCGGGCTCCTTGCATGGAGCCTGCTTCTCCTCTCTCTGCCTGTGTCTCTGCCTTTCCTCTGTGTCTCTCATGAATAAATAAATAAAATCTTAAAAAAAAATAAAGTGCAGGGCAGTAATGCTTATGTAAGCGTGGGAGGATTAAGTTCCATCTTATGCAAAATTGCTGTATAAACCTGGCAAATGGAATACCTGTTAAGTATTCCCATTCTCAAGGCAGCCAGGAACCACCAGTGCAGACTGCGCATGAAATCTTTATAGCTCCTAATTATGCTGCTTTTCTTTAACTGCTCATCAGTGTTGACGAGATATCATAAAAATTCTGGTCCAAGACTCTTGGTTGAGAGCACTCTGAGGAATCTTGACTTCTAGCATCTGTGTGGGATCCTTAGAGATCCTGATTTGAAGTTTAAATTCTTAGGTCAGAGAACCCCTAAGCATCTATGGCATAAAGAATCTTTTAAATGCTTGTGGAGGAGTGCTTTCTTCAGTGACAAACTTTTTAACAAACATGAAAGCCACATTTAAGAAACCCAAGAGACTGATCTTAAGACTGAAAATAATATACAAATAAAGCCTTATTAAAATGAGTAAATTTTCCTTGATCTGTTTACCTCTTTTGGTTTCAAAACAACTGGTTTCAATCCATGAGCTTCCAGGACCTGCAGAATGGTTAAAAAGATAAAAAATGGATATCAATGAAATACCGATTTATTTCCAATTTCATAAGGAATCAGTAAAATATCCTTCAGCCTAAAGATCTGTTTTATAAAAAGTTAGACCTACGTGAATTGATTCTGTTCATCGACTCTGGTCTATGCTCTAGTTCTGTTCTTTAGTCTAAAAGTAGACTTACATTTCACATAATTTTTGTACTTAAATCAGGGGCTCTAGCATTTACAGAAGTAACCCTGGATGTTGGTTCCTAGGTCCTTTGTATTCAACGTCTACCTTAGTGACTCACTTTTTCTCCTGCTGCTTTCTGAGCACATATGGACACTTCATACTGTATTGAGGCTGGGTTCCTGACTGTCCACAATTCTCTGCCTCCAGAGCTTGACCTAAAAAGTCCTCCACCCTCATCCTACTTAGCTAAACACTGGCAGAATAATCTTCCCCTGAAATAAAAGAAGTGGAACAGTCATTACATTAAGGTCCCTTTAGGGAAGAAGGAAGACAGAGTCAGCACCATTCACCATGTCCATTTCACAAGCTTATTAGCATACTCGTTACACACCACTCCGTCCTGGGTGTTGGACCAGGGCTGGCCTAGGAAAATTGAGACAGACTAGCTCAGGGGCAATTACAGATTTAAGAATGTGGTAAGTGTTCTAGGAAGTAGGGAGTGTGTGGGGTTTGCAGGCAAATGAGCAGATAAGATGCTGGAAGAGCACAAAGGAGGGGCCAGGGAGGAGAACCTGAAGGACAGTGAGGGAAGTTTCCCAGAGGACTTCTGAGCAGGAGGAGCAGGAGTGAGTGGGGAAGAGAAGAATGAGCCCGGGGTGGTCCCTCTGTCCCAGACACAGCACATTCCAGCTGTAAGGAAGCTCCAGCTCCTGTAACGTAGAACCTACGTTCTACGTTACAGGAGGAGGCATTAGACCAAGACTCTCACAAATCACTCTTAGCTTAGAATTTATTCTAAGGACAATGGCAAGCATTACAGGCTTCAGCCAGGCACACTCAAATTTGCTGTGGGAAGGTGGCTGAGCAAACACCCTGCACCAAGAAATAAAGATCAAGTTCTAGAGAAGGAAAGTGATCTGGAACCTATATCCGCCTAAGGATTATCTGTTCCCTTAACTTCTCCTCCTTGGTCCTCTGCCCCTTCACTGAGGGATCTCAGCAATTGATCTGAGCTAACACTTCAAATAATTCTTTGGGCTGCTCCGATGGAATCTGGAGATGGATGAACAAGCCCTTCTGATTAGCCATTGGGGTAGGAGCTGGGAGGCAGAAGGAACCTGCCTTCCAGAGGCCATACAGTCAGTGCTATGATCCATAGCTCTGTCCTGTGAGACCAGAGACTAAATAAACCCACAACAGTGTGAGGTCTCCTAGATAAGCCCTGGAATAGTTTTAGCTGAAGAATAAATTGCTGGGGTTAACACTGGCCACTGTACCTTTTCTCCAAGGTGACCACCGAGTTCCAGAAGCCTAAGGGTAATGTATGGAAGCTAAGAGCCTTACCTAGGTTGACTTGTAAGCTCCAGTTTTCATCTACAAAACAGGGATAACGGTGGCTCCATCCCCAGGCTGCCGTAAGGATTCAGTGCTATAAAGCATGCCAGTGCAGCTGGCGTCCAGCCTGGGGAAATTACTACGGATGCAAGTTGTCATTAAAGTCTTACGTATTTAGCGTCAGCCCAGCCACTCTTTGGAGACCACATCTTCCCTTCTCCAATTAGCCCAAGAGCAAGATGAGAGAGTGGAGCAAGGTCTCCACTTGCACCAACGGTTCCTTTCTCTGGAACATAGGGGAGGCAGGAGGCTGGGAGAGAAGGAGGCACCAATTACTTCCGGCTATCCTCATTCAGCCAGGGAGGCCAACCTCCCCACCCCTCCGTAGGAGCTAGGATCACTTTATGGCACAAATACCTGGGGAAAGACAATTCCTCAAGCCTAACTAATGCTTAAGGGACCTGGCTAAGTTGCTATAAAAAAAAAAAAAGGCAGAGGGGAATAAGAAGGGATAAGCAGGAAGGAGCACCTTCCCCATAGCAAAAAGTTGGTTCTTCTAAGCCACTTTAAGTTTAGACCATAAAGACCTGTGCTCTGAAAACTATAAAACACGGATGAAACAAATTGAAGCCAACACAAACAAATGGTACACTTTGTGCTCGTGGAGTGGAAGAATTAATTTTATTAAAATGCCCATACTACTCAAAGCACTCTGCAGGTTCAGTGCAATTCTTATCAAAGTATCAATGGCATTTCCCACAGAACTAAAACAAATAATCCTAAAATGAGTATGGAACCACAAAAACAAAACAAAAAACCCAAATAGCCAAAGCAACCTTGAGAAAGAAGAATAAAGCTGGAGATATCACAATCTCAGATTTCAAGATACACTACAAAGCTGTAGTAATCAAAACAGTATGGTGCTGGCATAGAAACAGATATATAGATCAATGGAACAGAACAGAGAGCCCAGAAATAATGGCCTATGCCTAAATGGTTGATAAATCTATGGCAGAGAACATAAGAATATACAATAGAGAAAACAGTCTTGTCAATAAAAGGTGCTGGGAAACCTAGACCACTTTCTCACACCATACATAAAAATTACCTCAAAATGGACTAAGGACACAAATGTAAGGCCCAAAACCATAAAGCTCCTAGAAGAAAACATAAGCGGTAATCACTAATCTTGGCCTTAGCAACATTTTTGTAGACATGGCTCCTCAGGCAATGGAAGGAAAAGCAAAAATAAACTATTGGGACTATACCCAAATAAAACATTTTATACAACAAAGGAAGTCATCAACAAAAGGAAAAGACAACCTACTGAATGGGAGATGTTTGCAAATGATATGTGTGATAAGGGGTCAGAATCCAAAATATATAAAGAACTCAACGCCAAATAATCCAATTAAAAAATGGGCAGAGGACCTGAATAGACATTTTTTCAAAGAAGACATACAGAAGGCCAACAGACATATAAAAAGATGCTCAGCATTACTAATCATCAGGGAAATGCAAATCAAAACCACAATTGGCTATTGCCTCACATCTGGCAAAATGGCTAAAATAAAACAACTCAAGAAACAACAAGTGTTGATGAGGAAGTGGAGAAAGGGGAATGTTGTGCACTGTTGGTGGGAATGCCAGTCGGTACAGCCACTGTGAGAAACAGTATGAAATCTCAAAAGATTAAAAATAGAAATACCATATGCTCCAGTAATTCCACTACTGGGTAGTTACATGTAAAGAAAATGAAAACACTAATTTGAAAAAAAGATACATGTCACCCCTATATTTACTGTAGCATTATTTATAAAAGCCCAGATATGAAAGCAGCCCAAGGGTCCAATGATAGATGAATGGATAAGAAAGATTTGAAAGAGGTGAACTATTGCTCAGCTATAACAAGTAATGAGATCTTGCCATTTGTGACAACATGGATGGAACCAGTGGATACTATGCTAAATAAAATAAGTCAGAGATAAATACCAGGTGATTTCATTCGTATGTGGAATCTAAAACAAAAAACAACAGAATTAGATTCATAAATATGGAGAATAAAATTATGGTTGACAGAGGTGGGGGCATAGGCAAAATGGGTGAAGGGGAGTGGAAGACAAAGGCTTTCTAGTTATGGAATGAGTAAGTCATGAGGATGAAAGGTACAGCATAGGAAATATATATTTTTTTAAGTTTAGACTTTATCCTAAGGACAATGGAAAGCATTCAGATTTTAGCCGGGACATACTCAGATTTGCTGTGTGGAGGTGGTTGGGGAAATCCTGTACATAGAGAAATAATCCAGAACAGGCTGCATGGAAAGGTGATCTGAAACTCACATCCCCAAAGGATTATCTATTCCTTTAACTTTTTCCTCCTCCTTGGTCCTCTACCCCCTTTGCACTTACTATTCATGTTCTAATCAGACCAAGAAATTTTTAGAAATTGTAACAATGCATCTTAAAGATCAGGAACTAGCTGTTGTTCATTACAGCTTTGATCCTAGGAACAAGTTATAAATGATCTAAATATGAATTAAAAGACTTCCATATGGGCAAAGAGTGTGTGTAGCCATTAGAAGCTATTGAAGAAAAAAAAAAGCTATTGGAGAATGTTTGGAAACATATACATATTTACATTAAAAAAGTAATATAAAGAACCTTTGTACACTGCTGGTGGGAATGCAGGTTGGTGCAGCCACTCTGGAAAACATTATGGAAGGTCCTCAAAAAGTTGAAAATAGAGCTACCCAATGACCCAGCAATTGCACTACTGGGTATTTACCCCAAAGATACAAACGTAGTGATCCACTACTGAACTACTGAAATGGTGTTTGGGATGGACATTGAGGAATTGTTGTGTTTCTCAGACGATTGGCTGCAGCTTCTATAACCACATCTGGGCATCACTGAATTAAAGGTTCGCTCTAGCTTTGAGCTTAGGGATAGACTTAAGGAGTGTGTTCCAGACTTCTATAAAGATGCCAAATACTCAGCAAAGGGTGATGAAGAATGAGTTGAAGGTACATAGGAGTAAGCGTCTCTGCCCCCACCCTCACCCCCTTAGCCATCCTCCTTCTCACCAAGCCCATTTCCATTCATCTCCATCATTTTATGTCATCTTATCTCTGCTAGTTCCTCACTATGCCTTCAACCAAATCTACTTGTGGTACATGCCCAGCCTCAATGGAGGGTCAGCCTGGAGATCCATGGCATTACCATTAAATACTTCGATAACTCGCTTGAGGGTCTCCAGGGAAATGCCACTGTATCCTTTGGCCAAGACATTGATCCTTAAAGCCAAGAGCATCCGACATCTTTCAGGGATTAGTGGTTTCCCGACACCTGAGAAACAGAATTGATATTCTTCTCCTAGAAAAATCAAAACCTTTCCCACCTCCAACTCTCAAATCTTTCTCCACTTCAGTCCAGTCTCCTACCACCTTTCTCCTCTTGACTCAGATAGTTGGACCACTCTCCTTCCTGACTGTCCTGCTTCTGAAAGTCCCATCTTCTAGAGAAATGTGAAAACCCAGTTTTGCCTTTTCAGTTCTCTTTCCTCGAATGCTTCAGCGAGCCCCACCTAACCCGACACCCTTAGAATACCATCCAGACTAGATTCTTGACAGACCTTCCCACCTCACCTCATCCTGATCAACTCATTCCCTGAGTTCCAGCCTTAACTTCGTTCCCTGAATGCACCACTCTGTTGGCATGGCAGTACACGTGCTCCTGCCCCAACCCCATCCCTCCAACTTGGACCATTCCTCTTCTAATTCAGCTGAAAGGTGGTCTTGCATGGTGCCTTGTGCTTCCCTTCCTCCCCTGAAGCAGAATTGGCACTAGTTTTTAGAGTGCACCAGCTATTTACAGCTGTTACAGGATGCCTCACGCCGTGCTGCACTTTATTCATCAGATCAAACAAGATCTATAAGTCACTTAATGTTTGAAATGACTTACCTGAAGAATGTGAACGTACTAAATTGACCTGGAGCTCTCTGGAAGAGAAAGGGAAGACCTCTCTTAGATACCTCGCAGAGAACGTGTCCCCTCAGCTAGGGAAATGAAGGGAAGAACAGGTGACTCTTTGGAGAGACAGACTAAAGGCAGTGGGATGCATGCAATGGAAGAAAGAAGCAAGCCTGTGTTTTCAATGCCAGCTTGTATGCAAGTGAACAGGAACCTCATCCTCCTCATCTGGAAATTGGGGCAAATGTTAGTTACTTCTCTTGTTGAAAGTAATCTCAAAGATGGGGACACTCGGAGGCATGTGAATGTGTGTTTGCTGAGGAGGGTGGGGGTCAGACTTACTCTAGCTTATTGACAGGAATTACAGTTCTGGCAAATTTCCCAAAACCTGTAGTTATACCATAAACAACTAGAACAAAAATAAAAACAGAAATTGTACCATTAGAGGCAGACCATTTTTTAAAAAAATTCAATAACAAGAATTGTATGACAAAGAGAAAAGGATACCAGTTTTTTCTTTCACGATGCTCTCTATGACTTCCCTGGATTTTTGCACCTTCTTTTCAGCAGTTGGGGTGAGCTAGGAAAACGTTGGTCAAAGCAGAGCACATTGAAAACTTCATATGCAGTGAAAAAGGCCAGAGGATATCCTTCCCCGCCCTCCCCTGTACCTTTATTTTGTAGTGTCCTTTCCCCAGGTTGACCAGATCCTCTGTGGTCAGACTGTCCCCATCTAAGGCAATGTACTGCACAAAAGAAGGGGACCTCTGTGAGCTTGGGCAGCCGGGCTGCTTGGCCAAGACAGTGGGGAAGAGATTTTCCCCCTGCTCTGAAACATTCGTGTGTTGGTGGGAAAGGCCGCTTGCTCAAGAAGTCGCTGAGTAAAGAAAGCTAGAAGTGGGCAGAATGCCTCCTCCTACTCCACAGAGCGGGATAAAGCCCCGTCCTGCTGCCGTTTGCGCATAAATTTGGCTGGCCCTACCCCTCCTGAGACGAGGGGGACTTAATTTTCTTTACCAAAAGAGTGTGGCTTGCAGCTTACCTTTTCAGGCTCCCGGTACTTGCTGTACCTGACGCCTGGTAAAGGAAAACCCGGGGGAGTGTGAGACAGCCCCAGGCCGCCCGCTCCCCGCGGAGGAGCCCCCAGGGCAGCCCCCCAGCCCGCAGGAAAGGATACAGGTACACTCCTTCTGGTTGCGATGGGATGAAGTCGGGGGACATGGCATCGCCTTCTATGACTGAAACAAGCATACAAGAGAGGCTCCCTTAGGGATGGCGGGGAGAACCGCACTTGGCATTGCTGGTAAACCCAGAAAGGGCTCTTCCACTCCTCTCACGTGTGGAGAAATAGCTGCTTTAAAAGGACTTCGTGGGGGGGGGGGGGCCCTTAGCATCTTTGCTGAGGAGGAGAGCAAAAGGCACAGACGCAGGTGTCTGGGGTGGGCCGGGTTTTAAACAGGAAGTTCAAGAGCTAACCCCCACCCCCACCCCCACCCCCAGCTCCAGCCCCGGCTTTATTTTGTTTTAATCGGAACCCCTTAGGCCTCTGTGCCCCTGGCTTCCAGGCGCTTCTGAAGGGCAGAAGGGTCTTCAAAGTGATTGTCTCCCTGCCAAGGGATCCAGACAGGCCGTCTTGGGTTCGAAGGTAGCCTTTGCTGCCTACCAGAGGCGCGGCTCTAGGCAGGTCAGCCCATTCCTGGACTGTCGCCTTGTTGGAAAGGGGGGCCCGGGGGGGGGGCAGGGGGTGTCCTCCCCTCCCCCAGGCGCGTGCGGGCCTCTGGGCCGCGGCAGGTGCAGGTGCGAGCCCGCAGACAGCCGCACCTGCCGGGGCCGAGCGAGGGCCGGGGAGCGTCCTGTCCTGTCCCGGGGCGCGGCCACTCACCCACTTCCACGAACTCGTTGTCCTCCAGGGCCGCGTGGAGCGGGTCCTCGCTGTCCAGCAGGCCCAGGCCCTTGCACCGGCGCACGAGGAAGCGCACGTCGTCCGCCGAGGCGAAGCCCCCGTTGTCCGGCTTGTTCTTGATGTACCTCCGGATGGCCTCGCGGCCCAGCCAGCCCACGGTGAGCGCCGCGTCCCCGCAGGGCACCGCCAGCCACTCGCCGCGCACGTGCGCCGTGTACCTGGGCATCGCTGCTCCCGCGCGGGCGGCGCGGGCTTTATCTGGGAGTGACACCGAGGTGGGGTGGCCGGGAGGAGCGGGAGGGACTTTCAGGCACGCCCCTCTCCTGCCTTTACTCATCTGCACATTGGACAAATATTTACTGAGGGCCGCGCAGTGGCCCTTTGGGTTTCCGCAGCCGAGCTGGGGCAGGAGAGGGGGATGCGCGGGCAGGTGGGCGGCAGGTGAGCGGGGCAGCCCGCGCTCTCGCAGGAGGGCCTGGCTTCTCCGGCCGGTGGCGGGTCCCAATGCCTGTGGGCACTTGCTGGCGGGTGGGGGGCTCTCATCGGGGTCCCTGAGTTCTCCCTCCCCTGGCTTCTGTGTTCTCCTCCATTGATGGCAGCTTACAAACACCGTGTTCCTGTTTTTATCTGGAATTACTCAACTGTAAAAGGCACCTTCTGGCCTACTGTGACACCAGGGAGTGTGGCAATCTTCATTTTTGTGTTTATTCCGCAAACATGTGTTGAGCAACTGCCGCCTGCCACCCCTACGGTTTTCTAAAGCTGTCTGTCCACAAAGGGAGGCTGTGAAAGTCAGGGATGGTTCTCACTAGGAAAGGTCACCGATGAATGAGCTACTGCCGCCTGGAGGTCAACAGCTCAGCCGGCTGGGGTGGGACTCCAGCTCCACTCTATTAGCTCTGAGCAAGTAAGTTATTAATTAGCCTCTGTTTCCCTTTCAAAGGGGAAGGGGGGCAAACCGCCTCACTGCTGTATTGGCAGTATCTTCTTGGCATCAGATCCTGGCTCTGCCATTTACTATGTGACCTCTGGGTGAGTAATTTGACTTTTTGGGGGTCTCATTGTTTTTATCTCTAAGCTGGAGATAATGCTAGTGCCTATTTCAAAGGGCCTTAGGGAGGATAAAGTGAGTTCATATGTCTAAAGCCCTTAGTGCAGCACACGGTGCATTGGAAATGTTCTGGAAGTGTTTGTGATTACATCATTTGCACTTGAATGCTCTGTATACCTATTTTGCCTTCTAAATGCTCTTTCATAAAAAAAAAAAAAGTTCTTTCATCTTGAGACATGGCTATCTCTAATCCAGTTAAGCATCTTTAATACAGTTAACCGCTCCCTGCACCCAATTCGTTACCAGTAGGTTAAAGTACCCTGAAAAGCGTGAAAAAGGAATCAAAGAAATGTTGGCACTGTTTTAACTAAGCAGCATTTTAGTAGTAAGCCAGTTTCTGGACATGTGGTTAATTGCAATGGGAAGATCTTGACATGTGTTTCCACTAAAACTCACTTGTGTTGGGAATAGAGACACAGTTGTTCACAGAAAACACCAACACTCAGAATCTCTCTTTTCCTGACAGCTTCCTAGGAAGTGTACAAAAAAGAGCTACCCCTCCTTGAGACTTACTGAACTTATACCTCAGTCATCCATATTCTGACCACACCCTGGAATTTGTCTCCACCTGAATTTTGTTTTAATTATTATTATAGATTTTATTTAAATTCAATTTGCCAACATATAGTGTAACACCCAGTGCTCATCCCATCAAGTGCCCTCCTTAGTGCCTGTCACCCAGTTACCCCATCCCCCTGCCCTACCCTCCTCCCCTTCTGCAGCCCTATGTTTGTTTCCCAGAGTTAGGAGTCTCTCATGGTTTGTCTCCCTCTCTAATGTTTCCCCTCAGTTCCCCTCCTCTCCCTTATTATCCCTTTCACTATTTCTCATATTTCACATATGAGTGAAACCATATGATGATTGTCCTTCTCTGATTGACTTATTTCACTCAGCATCATACCCTCTAGTTCCATCCACATTGAAGCAAATGGTAGATATTTGTCCTTTCTAGTGGTTGAGTAATATTCCACTGTATGTATAGATCACATCTTCTTTATCCATTAATCTGTCGAAGGGCATCGTGGCTCCTTCCACAGTTTGGCTATTGTGGACATTGCTGCTATGAACACTGGGGTGCAGGTGTTCCGGTGTTTCACTATCTTTGGGGTAAATCCCCAGTAGTGCAATTGCCAGGTTGTAAGGTTTATTTTTAACTTCCTGAGGAACCTCCACGCCATTTTCCAGAGTGGCTGCACCAGCTTGCATTCCCACCAACAGTGCATGAAGGTTTCTTTGCATCCTCACCAACATTTATTTCCTGTCTTGTTAATTTTAGCCATTCTCACTGGTGTGAGATGCTTTCTCATTGGCTACCACCTGAATTTGATGCACATAAGAAATCTTAAATTCCAGTACCCCTCCTTATGACTACGACCGTCTAGCCTTGCAGTTCTCCCCTTACTTGAGTCATTTTTGCCCTTGGACTTGACCTCTGGTTGGCTCCTCCTTTCCTCCATTTCCCACCAGCTTCCTCACTTTCTTTCCTAGGAAGCTGGTGTCCTAGCTGCTTACCTGGGCCACTCTTTTTTCCAGCACTTTGCAATCCTTTTATAACCCTAAACCTATGCTTGCACAGAGTAAAACTCCACCTCTGGGTCATCACAATAAACTTCTGTGTTCACCCTGGTGGAAGGCTACAGAAAGTTCTGTGATGGTGCGCCTCATGGTGATATCCTTTTACTTGCCCCTCTCTGCTCAGCAAGTTTCTAAAATATTCACCCCAATTAACATCCACTCACTCTAATTTTCAAAGGAGGATCTTACCTCTTACATCTCTGAGAAAACCAAGGCCCTTAGATGTGAAGCACCTAAACTTTCTACCCTTCTCCATTCACTCAACTAACAGATATTTCTTGAACACCTGTTGTATCCCAAGCATGATGCTATGCTAGGTGCTGGGAATGAAATAGGATACATTCTCTGCCTTCCTGGTGCTACTTTCTGGTAATGGATGCACTTACACAGAAGACTAATAAGAAGTCCAAATATCCACTGTGCTGTGAGAAAACCAAACTACTAGGGTGCTCAGTCTCTCGGCTGAGCCCAGCTTTTGTGTAATCTCAGGCCAGACATCAGACATGTGAGGGAAGAAACCTCCAGATGATACCACCTCCCAGCAATGTGAGCTTGGAGATTCCAAGTTCATGCTCTAAACACTGTGGAGCAGAGCCAGCCACTTTCACTGTCCAAATTTAGGATCCAAAGATCCCATAAGTCTATACCTTTATATCCATTTGGAACACACTTCCAACTTCCTTTGCTTAGCCAGATCTCTTATCTCGTAAGACTCTGTGTAGGCCTTCTCTTCCCCAGGGGGCATTCCCTAAACCCTTTGGTTGAGTTAAGTGGCCCTTCCCCAGGTTGCTTTAGCGTATTTCTTCTTCAGCCACATTTAGAAATTACTTATCTTTGTTCACCCAGAAATTATGTGTATATCCTGGCCTGGCATAAACATATTCAACATATACTTATTAGTTGCAGTTTATAAACATGGACTCCACTGAGCTGGCCCCAGGTAAACCTGTGCTGATGTGTGTCTCTAGTGCCCTCTACTTTCTTCATAGCATCCTTCGCTGCCTGGGCCCCAGTTCCAGGCTCCTTCATCCGTGATCACTGAAATGTGACATTAGCCTGAAGTGTGGGGAAAGCTTATGGGGCAGGAGTAGCCCTCAAAAGCATCTTTTGGGTCCGTGGATTTGCTTCAGTCTAATCACTTAGAACCTGATTATATACCAGGGATGTGAGCTGAACTCTCTCCTGTGGTCTTCCTGCCATGAAAGACAAGTAAGAGTCAAGCCTTGAGAAGTAGAATCACTGTGGTGTAGATGTGTCCAGAAAGATAGAAGACTGCAAAGGAGAAGCTCAGGATTATATTGACAGACAAGAACTGGTTTCTTTGATACCTATTCAGAGTGTTTGCTTCTATTTTAAGATTTCTGTCACTGCATCAGCATTCGTTTTGTGTATTTAATGACGGCCCTTCCCATATTTATACTCTAAGACACCATTCCTCTTGCTAAAGTTTATTAGCCAGGGGTGAACCCAAGCTGGGTCAGTCTTCCCTCTGAGAATTTGGAATTGAAACCATATAATGGAGGTGGGTGGGAGAATGGGGTGACTGGGTGACGGGCACTGAGGGGAGCACTTGACGGGATGAGCACTGGGTGCTATATGTTGGCAAATCAAACTCCAAAAAAAATTTATATATAATAAAATAATAAAAAGAATTTGGAATTGAGACAATCTTCCCATGTGATAAGAACCATTTACAGTAGCAAAGCTGGAGGGTAGCCAGACTCTATGGTGTGGAGTAGGGTAGCAGAAATGAGAGACAAGAGAGAGTATTGCTTGCTTGACAATTGACAATTCTGGGTTTCAGTCCTCTTCTGCGTGTCCATGGGTTTTGACAACCAACCCCCCCCCACCCCCATTAGGTGTCCTTAAAACAATCCTCCTCTTCCTTTTCTGACTTCTAATCCTTTGGGTTTTGTCACTTACAATCAAGAATCCTTAATACAACTGTGTTTCCCAGAGTCGCCCTGGGGTACTATGCTCTTGGGATGCTTTGTTACTCTCTTATTTGGTTCAAGTTGTTCTATTGTTTCCAGTATGTATTATATGTGTGCATAATAGATATTATAATTGTATCATTTCCTTCTGTGCACTGTATGCTTTATGTGGGTGAAGGATATTTGATGACCAGTAAGGAGATGAATCAGGTTGAACAGACAAGAGAGTATTCCCCGTAGAGTTTATACATTTTGGAAAGTGCGTTTATACTACACCTGCTGTGTGGCTGGGTGAGCAAATCCAACTGAGTGCTCATGTTGTTTAAAAAGCAAAACTCTAATCATCTTGCATTTTTGGCACACAGTAGATTCAAGTGAAAGAACTTAAAAATCCCAGGTAAATAATATGCTGACACTCTTGTGATTGTGCTGGGAAAATAAATATGTAACTAACGAGAAATTTTACATCCACAAAATTAAAAGATTTAATTTTGTTAAAATGCACTTTATGAAGAACATGCCACTGGTTGGGGGTAGGGGAAGGGTGGTGCTCAGATTTATTTATGAAAATCACTGACAAAGCAATAAAAGCCAAAATGAAAACAACATTTTTAGTTACAATATGAGCTGAACTTTTATATTTCTTTCGTGAATTCTGTTTAAAAAAGAGAAATGTCTGAAATCAGCAATTGGTAGGTCCTTAATCCACTTTTAAATCTTTCCCCACCAGCATGGCCGTCACAGGGTGCATACTTGCTCTGTGCTCTTGGTAGGTACATACGGCTTGATGATGGGACTTGTCAAAGGCAGCCAGGTCCCTGTTGGGGGAGGAAAGATGGATAATGATTTATTTTGGCAAGTAATATTTTATTTGGCAAGGATAATTTCATTATACTTGTGAAGTAAACGAAAAGATTAATCGTGACTATCTATGTCATGGTTATATATTTTTCCAAATTCCTGCCAAATCCATAGTGAAAATAACTTCACGAAGATATTCTTAAATTCTATCTTGTAGCCAAGATACAACCTTTCCCCCTCTACCAAGCATTGCTTTATATGGCCAGCAACTTATTCTTCCAACTCATTGCAACATTTGAATCAAAAATATCTGGCTTTACCTGCTCATTTCTTATTACATTTAAATAACTTCAGACTCTTTTTTCCCCTCCATGCCTACCCACCAATGATCTCCTACTTGCTTTTAAAGATCTTTCTGGGTACTTAAGATTATTTTCTATTTACTTCCATTCTGCCAGTGTCTGAACCAATTTGGCCCATAATTGGTAATGTGTATTGATGTTTGTAAAAAAGCTAATAAAATTGCCTCCAATTTTAAATATTTAGAAGCCTTCATTCCTATTCCAAAATTCTTTAACACATTTAAAAATATTATTTTTAGATGGCGTTTTTTTTTAAAGATTTTATTTATTCATGAGACACACAGAGAGAGATGCAGAGATGTAAGCAGAGGGAGAGGCAGGCTCCCTGCAGGGAGCCCGCTGTGGGACTCTATCCCGGGACTGTGGGATCACGCCCTGAGCCAAAGGCAGATGCTCAACCACTGAGCCACCCAGGCATCCCTAGATGGTGTTTTATAAAGTATTTTAGCAACAGGAAAAACATCTAAGACTGTTCTTCCCCGTTCCTTTTCTCTTTTCTTTTCTTTTTTTCTTTTCTTTCTTTCTTTTCTTTTTTTCTTCTTCTTTCTTTCTTTCTTTCTTTCTTTCTTTCTTTCTTTCTTTCTTTTCTTTCTTTCTTTCTTTCTTTCTTTCTTTCTTTCTTTCTTTCTTTCTTTCTTTCTTTCTTTCTTTCTTTCTTTCTTTCTTTCTTTCTTTCTTTCTTTCTTTCGGGGGGTTAGGGCAGAGGGAGAAGGAAAGAATCCCAAGCAGACTCCATGCTGAGTGCTGAGCCTACTGCGGGACTCAATGTAAACGACCTGAGAACATGACCTGAGCTGAAATCCAGAGTTGGACACCTAGCTCACTGAGCCACCCCATGGGGGTGCCCTCCCCCCACCCCCCCAACTTCCTGATATAAATTCAAAACATATTTCAGCTGGTTCTTACTTGAACAGAGGTCGTGTAAACTTCATTCGCCCTTGCTCAGTTGCCATTTTTAGAGCCAGGGGAATAGCTTCCTCCCATTTCGATTGAATGCAGAGCCGTAACCATCTGGAAGAAGGATTTTTAGGGGGTGTAGGGTAGGAACCGAGGAGGAAGGGGCAGGATACACAGGCACAACTGAATATTACTTTTGCAATGATGAATAATCCCATTCTGGTTTATGCTGTACAACACTGTATATTTTTCTGAGAATCTCAAGTCCTTGTGTATACACAACCCAGTAATTGGAGAGATCAAGGTATGCTCTTGAAGAAGGCCATACCTTTTAAAAAGTTTAGATCATGTTGGTGCTCATGTACCTTATCTATATAGTTTGTAAAGGAATTAAACTTTGGTTTAAGACTCACACTAAAGATCAGAATTAAGAAAGATTAACCACATAACAGAATTAGAGATTTCTAACTATTCCCATATCAGAGTCGACTTGGCTAGTTGTAGAAGAATGCCTATTGACTTCAGGATTCCTAATCCTTCCCCTCCCCCCTTTTTATGGCAAGAGAAGCTTAGAACAAATGCTAATAAAAAGATTAATACTATCATCTTACAGATGTTGCAACTATTCCTTAAAGGCTGCTCTAATTATTTATACAGGTACAGTAAATTTCACAAGGATTCTTAAAGTTCATGTATGCCTCCGACTCTGCTTTCCCTTTCTCCACCTTTTAAACAAGTTTCTACTTTCTTCCACAGAGACAAGTTAAAATGATGTACCTGAATCGTATTTCAGAATTGTTAATGGCATTCAAGTTGTACACCTCTTGCATTCGCTTTATGTGCCCCAATGGAAGAGGTGCCTAAGAGCAAAATAAAGAAATATGATGTATCATTTCAACAGGATTCCTTGGAAGAAAGAAGCTGGAGAGAAATTCTTAGCCAGATTAAAATCCTAAATATTTAATAATATAGAAATAGGTTAGATAAAAAGAAAAGAAACAAATGCACATGACAAATTTTGTGCAAACTTATTCAGGATAAGGATGTTCTACTGGGAGCAAAAGGATAGTTTAATTTGTGAGGTATACAGAGAATTAAATGAGAATTACTCTCCTCAGACTTTTTGGCATATGATTACTAACTTTCTAATCCTTTCCAGAGTCTTCCAAGTCCTTCCTTATACGTTATATATCTTAAATGTATTCCATTCTCTGTATTAAACCACAGTCCCTTAATTGTTAACTCACCGATTACCCCCAGCTTTATCTTTGTGTATTTCCTCTGAAATCCCTTTTAAATGATCTATATCCCTACAGAATAGCAGTTTTTAAACTTTTATATTACAGATCCCTTTGAGAACCTGATGAGTAATAGTGATGGTTTCCTTAGGAAAAAGAGAAAGATTTACCATATAAGCACAAATGTCTGTATACAATTGCAGGGGGTTCATAAACCTCCCGTGCCCATCTTAACCTATGTTAAAGGGGGGAGCAAATCTGGTGAGGAAAGAAGACCAGTTCAGTCTGGACAAGCAGGGAGACTGGGGTGCTGCTAAGTGGGTGGTGACTCTCCTCTCCCACCATGACTCATTTTACAAAACTCATCCCACGCTCTCGGGGAAGCATCTCTGCTCTGAGTGCCAGACCTTTCCCAAATCGTTTGGTCTCAGCTCAACTCCAAGTCCACTCTGTAGGTCCACTGGTTAAGGTCACCTCCTAGACCCCCAACTATCCCCAATTTTTGCCCTGCATATTTGGGAGACATCCCACCAGGCCCTCTCTCTCCTTTGGCCCAGGCCACAAGGCAGCACTGTAGACATTTATGAAACTTCAGTGACTTAATGCCCTAAAAATGGATTCTTGCAAAGCCCTTGTTGCCTTAAATCCTACTCCTCTTTTTGTGTTGCTTCCATAGGAAACTCTATCCAGTCTTCTCTATCCCTCTCAAGGTCCTGAGACCCAAGAGCACATTTCAGTGTCACAGTAAAGACCCCATCATTCCCTCCCTCTCAAAATGCAGCCTCTCCTTTCCATTTCACATATTCTTTTAGTTACCTGGGTTTGAAACCTTAAAATCTGCTTGGACTCACTCCTGTTAACCATCAAATCCAGTCAGTCACAAACCCCAGGCTCTCACCCTTCACCCCTGCTCATCTAGCCTGTTCCCTCCTTTCTCACCAGCTCCCCCTGCATGTCCTGAAAGTCTGACAACTAATTTCTCCACCCATGTTCCTCATGTTGATCCACCGGTGGACTCATATAACTCACCCTTTCATCAGATGACTTTTTTCTTAAAAATGTTAGACCCTTTCCTACCTACCTACCTACTAAAACAAAATCTAAGATTCTTAGCATCCAAGATTCATCATATCTGATCCCACTAGTCTTTCTAGAATTATCTTCATTAACTCTTGCAACACTGTGGCTTGATACTCCCTCAGACTTGAATTTCCACCTCTGCTAACACTGTTCTGCTCAAAGCAAGCCCCACTCCCACAAAACCTTTCCTTGATGATGCCAGGTGGAAGGCAGTTCTTCACTGATTACGTTTTTGTCCAATGATACCTAAAATATGCCTCCTTCTATTGCCAGATTTTGTATGTGTGACCTTCCTTTCTAGATTATAAGTTTTTTAAGGACATGATTTATTTCTTTCTTGCATATTCTCATGTTCACAATGATACCACACATAATAAGCATTCAACAAATGTCTTTAAATAAATGGATGAATTTTATAAGTTATTTTTTTCTGTTAGTTTTCACATTAATATTTTTCCTAAGTTGGGTTTGTCATAAATGCTATGCTTCTCTTATATGCCCATTGTAATTTCTCATGTTTTGAGCTAGTACTTACTTTCTGGAGCATCTGTGCTAAAAATTCATTCAATTGATGAGAAGAGAGATCCTTGAGGTCTGCTGCGGTGAATGAATTTAAATCCTCTTCTTTGGCCTAAAAGAAATGTTACCTGGTTATTTCTATCCATGTATGATTTAATAATATTTATTGGCTTATCTGACATAAAAATAAAGATTAAGAAAAAGAAATACAAGGATGCACAAGATGGTGAAAAATAGTAATAAATGGGAGAAACTTTTGACATCCTTTGTACCATTCAAGATATGTGGATTTTCAAAGTAAAGAAGACATTACAAAAACATATCAACTAATTCATACGCCAATTTGAAAACTTGGGGAAAAGGAGCAAATTGCATATTTTCTTAAATATCACATTATGAACATAAAAGAACACAAACTGATGTTTCCCTCTATCCCCACACATTCTGTTTTTCACACCTAACCTTGGAAATCATCTAAGTCGGTATTTTTTTTTTTTTAAGATTTTATTTATTTATTCATGAGAGACACAGAGAGAGAGGCAGAGACACAGGCAGAGGGAGAAGCAGGCTCCATGCAGGGAGCCCGAAGTAGAACTTGATTTTGGGACTCTAGAATCACGCCCTGGGCCGAAGGCGGGCACTAAACCGCTGAGCCACCCAGGGATCCCCTGTACTTTTCTATTTAGGATTCACTGTCAAAAATCTTGGAGGATTTGATTAAGAAATATTAAATAAAACTTATCAAAGTAAGTATTTTCAAATCTTTAAAAACTAGTTTTAGATTCTTTTAAACTAGGCTTACTTTCTTTTTTAAGCTTACTTTTTAAATTATTTTAAATTTTGATTCCAGTATAATTAACATATGCTGCTGTATTAGCTTCAGGTGTACAATATAGTGATTCAGCACTACATACATAATGCAGACTCATCACAAGTGCCTTCCTTCATCCCCATTCATCCCCATCGCCTATTTCACCCATCCCCCCACCTGCCTCCCCTCTGGTAACCAGCAATTTTTCCCTATAGCTACAAGTCTGTTTCTTGATTTGTCTTTCTCTTTTCCTTTGCTCATTTATTTTGTTTCTTGTAACCCACATATAACTGAAATCAGATGGTATTTGTCTTTCTCTGATTGACTTATTTTGCTTAGCCTTATACTCTCTAGCTCCATCTATGTTCTTACAAATGATAAGATTTCATTCTTTTTTATGGCTGATAATATTCCATTGTGTGTGTGTGTGTCATCTATTGATGGACAGTTGGGCTTCTTCCAAATCTTGGCTATTGGAAATAATGCTGCTATAAACATAGGGGTGCATGTATCTCTTTGAATCAATGTTTTTGTATTTCTTTGGTAAATATACTCAGTAGTGTGATTACTGGATTATAAGGTATTTCTATTTTTAATTTTTTGAGAAACCTCCCTACTGTCTTTCACATAAACTTAAGGTTTCTTTTTGTTTTAAAAGAAATATATGCAATGTTTTTAAAAAAAATCAAATAGGGCCTGATGAAAAATTCCTGTTTTTGCTCCCTGTCTCCAAGTCCTGCTCCTCAGTAACCAGTACTAATAGTTCCTTGTATATCCTTCCAGAAAATGTAATGTATAAATATATATCCTTGTAAAGATACATTAGTTTACATCTTCTTCTCCTTTCTATCCCACTGTGAAACCATATCTTAGTATCAAAACTTACAGACCTCATTCTCTGCTCAAAAACACGCAGATTTAAACTATCTATCAAGGATATGTCATGAGTGGTAAAAAAATGAAAAGCAACATAATGATAAGCCAAAATTCAAGGTAATGGTTACCCTGATGGGAAGGCAAGGTGGGTAGAGAGGGGATAAGGTGGGGAGGGTGAGTAGGGGTGCTTTAACGGTACTGGTGAGGTTTTATTTCTTTTCTTTTCTTTTTAAGATTTTATTTATTTATTCATGAGAGACACAGAGGAAAATGCAGAGACAGAAGCAGGCTCCCTGCATTGGGAGCCTGATGAGGGACTCAATCCCAGGACCCCGGGATCACACCCTGAGCCAAAGGCAGATGCTCAACCACTGAGCCACCCAGGCGCCCCGAGGTTTTATTTCTTAGGTTAGTGGTGGGTACACAGGCACCTGTTTTACAACTGATTTTTATACCTTCAAATAGGTGATGTACTCTTTTTTCTTTTGCTTTTATTTAATATTCAAGAAAAACAACTGAGCAATAAAACAAGGCAACAAGAGGACCACTGTAATCACTAGTGATTACATAGATGATTACATAGATTGCAGCTAATCTTCAGTCTGTCCTGGACCTGCCAGCTACTGTTTATACTGAGCTATTTATAATCATCCACCTTGGCTGCTGGGCATGAAGGAATATCTCAGCAGAAAATCAGGAGCAGGAGCAGTTTTACCAGGTGGGCTGAAATATACCTTTCAAATGAAAAGAGAGGTCCTAACACCTCACATTGTTATTAAAAGGTCCCGTTTCCCCTGGATCTCTAGCTTTTCTCCATAACAAGTCTGTAAACTACCAAAATATAGACTCAAGACACAGGTAGAAGAGCTGAAGTATGATCTGTGGCAAGATGTGTTATCAGATTTCCCTCCCTGCATAGAAATAATTATGCGTTTCTAAATTATTTAGCGTCTGTAATTAAACCCATCATCTAATCATAACTTAACACCTCTGGTTCCTGTTGTTACAACACTGACCATGGGAGGCCTACCACTCCAGGCATAGTATTGACAGTGGATAGACACAGGTGCCCAACGAGCCTGCTGGGTGGGCAGCTGCCTAGGTAGTTTCTATCCCCCAAATCTTGAACTAGATCTAAAGAGTTAGTAATACTCTAACTTTGTTATGATGTTATGAGAATCTTCAGAAAGGTGTTTATATATTTTATTTGAAATGACAATATCTTTACCCTTGGTTTCTGTTTCCATTTTCCTGATTTGCCTTACTCTTGATTTGTTTTTCTTTCTTCTTCTGGCTGTCAGAGCTCAAAACCCAGAGCTTTCTATTCCTTTTTTAAAATTTGTTTTTATTGAAGTTCAATTTGCCAACATATAGTATAACACCCAGTGCTCATCCCATCATGTGCCCTCGTCATTGCCCATCACCCAGTTATCCCAACCTCCCACCCACCTCCCCTTCCGCAATCTTTGTTCATTTCCCAGAGTTAGGAGTCTCTCATGGTTTGTCTCCCTCTCTAATTTTTCCCACTCAGTTCCCCTCCTTTCCCTTATAATCCCTTTCACTATCTCTTATATTCCCTGTATGAGTGACACCACATGATGATTGTCCTTCTCCAATCAACTTACTTTCTTATTCTCCACACTTGATCAGTTTTCAAGGTCTTAATGCTAGCTATTTAAAATTAAACCTCAGGGATCCCTGGGTGGCGCAGCGGTTTGGCGCCTGCCTTTGGCCCAGGGCGCGATCCTGGAGACCCGGGATCGAATCCCACATCAGGCTCCCGGTGCATGGAGCCTGCTTCTCCCTCCACCTGTGTCTCTGCCTCTCTCTCTCTCTGTGACTATCATAGATAAAAAAAAAAAAAATAAATAAAAAAATAAAATTAAACCTCAAAAAATAAAATAAAATAAAATAAAATTAAACCTCAAAAATCTTTCAACTCTTTTATTTCCTCCTGTACTATTCTAGTTCAAACCCGTAAAGCCTTCTGATTCTGAGCTACTATCTCCTCTGAACTACTAGCTGGCCTACCTAACTCTGACTTTTCCATCTCCACTAAGCCTCTAAAAATTTTTTTTTAAATTTTTTATTTATTTATGATAGTCACAGAGAGAGAGAGAGGCAGAGACACAGGCAGAGGGAGAAGCAGGCTCCATGCACCGGGAGCCTGATGTGGGATTCGATCCCAGGTCTCCAGGATAGCGCCCTGGGCCAAAGGCAGGCGCTAAACCGCTGCGCCACCCAGGGATCCCTCCACTAAGCCTCTATACTCCACAGTTTGATTAATGGTCCTAATAAATAGCTCTGATCATTTCATTTGTGGTTCAAAAACCTTTAGGGATCCACTGCTGTTCACAGATCATGTGTTACATTCCTTAGCTTGATAATCAAGCGTCTCTATAATAGGGAGCTAATTTATCTTTCCAACCTTGTTCTCCCTCTACTAATTCATGTATTTATCCAGCAGTGAATAAAGGTGGATGGCCCTGGGGATATAGAGATGAATAAAAACAATTTCTGCTCTCAAGTTGCTTATGGCCTGGTGAAAGAAACAGATACAAACAATACAGTAAAAACAAACAAACAAACAAACAAACAAATGCAGTAAAAGCTTTTTTAAAGTGAGCTCCACTAAAACCACTTGTTAGATTAACTGATATGCTCCACCCTCTCTTTATGTAAAATGAATGGACTCACATCCAGGACACACCTGATGCTCAGTGTGCATGGGCCATCCCTCTGGTACCTGTGTTTTTCTTCCTCCCACCTGTCGATTTATGTGTTAACCACATCAGCTAGAATTGTTTCCAAATGTATTTATATCAGTTGTAGTTGCAATCAGAAAACCTTGTCAGATAAAAGGTAAACTGATGAAAGAGGAGTGCCGAAAGAAAAAGAAATTTCTCTAAATATTAAGTTTATTGCTCTGGAAAACGTAAGTCAACTTTAATTTGAAAGCTGCTGTGCAAAAAAAAAAATGTTGCTATAGAATTTGTAAATGGATGGAATTTACAGACTCTGTAAAAAAATGGGAACAACAGAAAAATCTAGAAGGAGGTATTTAAATTCTATTTCCACTTTAAAGAAACTAAAATTGGAAGTTAAAAGTGCATTAAGAATTTAGTTTACGCAGCTGACGTACAGCTCTGGCTCAGTCAAAGTCTGAATGATATGTCTTAAAATGTCTTCAATATGATCAGTTTTTATGATACCCTGCTTTAACCAATGTTTTCAGTTAACTGACTGGTTAACTGAACTGGCTCACTGATTTGTTCCAATCTGATAAGAGTACTTTAATAATAGTACAATAAAAACCAAGCCAGAAATGGTGTGATAGGGCTGTTTACAGGATTCTATAGGAGATGAGGAAGGAAAGCCTTACTTAGCCTGGGATAAGGACAGAAGGGTGGGGGAGGAAGCAGAGAGGGTAGCCCTGGCAGACAGGAAGGAAGGAACACTAGCTTAATGAACCTCAATGGAACTTAAAGGACGTCAGTATGGCAATGGCCATGGACACAATCAGGGAGGAGGATGGAGAGATGAACCAGAAGAATAGGCTCTAAGCTCTAACCAGAATGAACTCACCTCTCCACCCAGGCTCCATGTTTTGTTGCTGCTTTAAGAAAAAAACCTTTGTTTGAACTCTGTGCCTCCCACCCAGAATGTCCTCTTCTACCTCATCCGTGCCCAAAGCATACTCAGTCCCAGCTGAAACACCCTCCTCTAGACAGAGCTCTCCTCCATGCTGCAGCCAACCTCAACCCACTCCCCTCCCCAGGTGGAAGTATCTGCTCCTTCTGGTGACCTCTTGTTCCTTCATCTGTGTCCTTGTCACGCTGCTCATTACTTACTGTTTAGCATTGGTTATATATAACTACACTTTAGGAACAAGGGTCAAAAGGCAACATCTAAATTTGTTGCAGATAACAGGATGAAGGATAGCAAAATCTGCTACCCACAAATACGCCACTTTAGTATATTGATTATTTTAGCTGTAGGCTCTTGAAAGACAGGAAAGGCAAGGAGAGGTTTTCTCTGAACTGCACTCGCCTGCCTAGAAACAGAATTTTTCCAAAGGAACTCAGTTGTCCTAGATCCCCTCCTCTGGGAGTTTGATCAGTCAGGCAAAATTGACTCTTATCACAGGAAAGGAAACTAAAAGTGGCCACCACGCCCAGGCAAACTTTGTCACAAGCTATCATACCCTCCCACCATTCCTCTAAGAGCCCATTCTCTTTCCTAAAAATCCTTTATTTTCCCCTAAAAGGCCTTCTTTCTCCCCACTGAAATGGTACCAAACCCTGAATTCTGAGCTACCTCTGAGTGATTCATTTTTCTGTGGGCCTCTCCCCTGTGTACATGAGATACACACGTTCATAAATGTGTTTTTCTCTTGCTAATCTGCCTTTCGTTATACAGGTCTCAGCTAAGAACTTAGACGGTAGAGGAAAAATTTCTTTTCTTCCCCTGCAATGATTTTATTTTTTATTTTTTATTTTTTTATTTATTTTATTTTTTTTAAGGTATTTTATTTTTTTAAATTTTTATTTATTTATGATAGTCACAGAGAGAGAGAGAGGCAGAGACACAGGCAGAGGGAGAAGCAGGCTCCATGCACCGGGAGCCCGACGTGGGATTCGATCCCGGGTCTCCAGGATCGCGCCCTGGGCCAAAGGCAGGCGCCAAACCGCTGCACCACCCAGGGATCCCTATTTTTTATTTTTTTAATTTTTATTTATTTATGATAGTCACACACACAGAGAGAGAGGCAGAGACACAGGCAGAGGGAGAAGCAGGCTCCATGCACCGGGAGCCCGACGTGGGATTCGGTCCTGGGTCTCCAGGATCGCGCCCTGGGCCAAAGGCAGGCGCCCAACCTCTGCGCCACCCAGGGATCCCCCCTGCAATGATTATTCCTACATTTTCTGTTATTTTTCACGGAAGCATCATCCAGGGCACATCCTCACTCTGGTTTCTCTAAGGGTTATGTTTCAGGATGTACACAAACAAGCTATCTTTAGGAGGCTCCATAGGTGTGGACAGTAACACCCACCAACAGTTGGCACTAGCGCTTGCCTAAGATCATTTTAGATTTACCTGGTATGGGTAAGGGCTATATTTGAAGCAGTGTCTTACAAACGATTTATGAGGAAAAAGAAGGAAGAGAAAACGCAAATATCTTTGCATGCCTTTCTTAAGACTTGAAGCAAGAAAATGGGAACAAATACCATCAGTATCTATTTGCTCCCCCAGCCTTCAGTAACTTTACACACTGAAGGCTTGCTTAATAGGACTTCGGATGAACTGGACTTATGAATAACCTCTCCAGACACATGGGTTTGTGAGTAAAGTACCCACCCGCCCTCTTCCCTGCCCCCACCTTCCTGAGTAGAGATGGATTTGCACAATTCTTTAAAAAGTGGTCAAAGTCACATGTTAGTACTCACAGTTATCCACCGTTGACTTAAGGCAATACAAGCATTTGTCAGAGTCATATCGTAACTGCAAAGATGAAAAAATACTAGAGGTTAAATTTCATAAAAATGTACATGCTTTTCCATAAATGTAATGTTGAAGTTACAGAGCATAACTTTCAAAGTTCTGGGTTTTTTTAAAGATTTTATTTATTTATTCATGAGAGAAAGAAGCAGAGACATAGGCAGAGGAAGAAGCAGGCTCCATGCAGGGAGCCTGACGTGGGACTCGATCCCGGGACTCCAGGATCGCACCCTGGGCCAAAGGCAGGCGTGAAACCGCTGAGCCACTCAGGGATCCCCTATTTTTTTAAAGACTTTATTTATTCGTTTGAGAGGAAGAGTAAGAGAGCCAGAGGGAGGGGGAGGGAGAAGCAGGCTCCCCATGGAGCAGAGAGCCGGATGAGGGGCTCTATCCCAGGACTCTGGGATCATGACCTGAGCCACTCCTCAAAGTTCTTTTTAAATAAAAAAGGCACCTGGGTGGCTCAGTCACTTAGACGTCTGCCTTTGGCTCAGGTCATGATCTTGGGGTCCTGGAATGGAGCACCATATGGGGCTCCCTGCTCTGCGGGGAGCCTGCTTCTCCCTCTCCCTCTGCCCCTCCTCTTGCTCGTGCTCTCTCTCACTGTTTCTCAAATAAATAAATAAAAACCTTTGAATAAATAAACAAATATCAGGAACTCCAGAGTGCTGGAAATAGGAAATCTTCTACCTGACTTAAATATACTGATGTCATCTGAGAACTTGGAAATCCGAGCAGATACCAAATTGATGAAACACCTGCTTATCCTCCAGAGGGAATGCCTCCGCGTGTCTGTGAAGATGCTTCAGCAGCATCCACTGAAGGCGCTGGTGAGCACATTTAGGGCTCGCTGTGTGCTGGGCACAGTTTGAGGTGCTCGTGACAACGCAAAATCCTTGCTTTTGTGGATTTTACATTTTATTGCTCCAGCTTATCTAACCTTCCACCTTCGTGATCATTCAACAAATCTGCGAGTGCCCATGTGGCAGGCACTGTTCTAGACACCAGGGAAAAATGATGGTGTCATGGGAGACCCTTGCTAGGGAGATTCCGACATCATGTGATGATTTTGTTCCTCTCTCTTCAGAAGAAAATGGAAATAACAAACTCTGACCATGAAGCAAAGAGAACTGCACTGATATCTGTGTGTTCTCCACTTAGAAAATAAGTCCTATGTTTTGCAACAACAATAGAAGAGACTATGTGTGCAAAAATTCTTGCAAGACGTCTTTGTCCATAAATGATGCTTGCTTTCTGTGAAATGTTTCTGTTAGAGAACGGTAGGGTACCTGCCCTTGAGGACCTAAATGAAATAAGTTTCGATTGGAAGTTTACCTTTGAACCTGCTAAAAGAGAGTTTGTGCCCTAGCGGAGATTATAAAGGGGTTAAAGCAGTGACCTCCTTTGAAGCAGCTGCCATTTAATCTTGTGAAGTAGCCAGGCTGTGGGCTTTAGGGAAAGCCTTTTGTTTGTCCTCAAGACCAAATGGGATCAGAGGCAGTAAATTGCCCAGGCAGTAAATCACTTTCAACTAGAACATTCCTTAGCACTGATTTCAGAAGGACCAATAGGACAATAGAGGACTTCTGCTGGTCTCTTTCTGGTTTGTCATGAAAAGAACTAAGGAAGGATTAGCCCAAGGAAGGGAAGCAGCCCTTACTTATGGCAAGGTCCTAAGGAAAGTAGAGCATAAAACCAAATATGATCCTTGCTCTCATGGTGCTTCAGTGTAGTGAAGGAGGAAGACTTTAATAATCACACAAATCAAAATTACTGCTGTGGTGACAGCAATGAAAGAGGCCTCATATAGCACCAGGAAACCCGAAATGGGGACCTAACGTGGTTCAGAGAAGTCAAGGAATATTTCCATGAGGAAGCAGTTCTTGGGCTGAGATTGGAATTACCTGCATAAAGAGTACAGCAGGTGGGTGGGAACAGTCTGTTCCAGCCAGGAACTTGCAGTAGTTAGCATCCTCACATGACTCAGGAGTACCAGAGTTTAGGTCTCTGATATGAGGAGGGTATTTAGTTTAAAAGGCAGTATACTGGAGGGGTAAAGATTGCCAGGGTATGAATCTCAACTCTGAATGGAATGAATACTGTGCAAACTTAGGTTAAGACATTTTACCTAGCTAAGCCTAATGTGCCTCTTCTGGAAATGGAGATGGCAACTTATAACCCTGCTGTAGTAATTAGCATAATACTTATACAAGTTTTATTTCTTATTGCAAAGGTTTTAAAGGAAAGGAAAATATCTTCCCTCTGTATCACCATCCTTCAGCTGAAAGGAGGCATTCCATAATTACTTGCAATTAACTGAATTTATATTTATAGTATCATAGAAATGATTCTTTTGACCTGAGGGTCAAGGTTCAAACACCTATGAAGTCTACTCTCTAAGTAGTAACAGTTTAAGGAAGTCATAAAACCCTTTCAGGTATTTTGAGGAGCTCCAGGGTTTTGCAGGATGAGAAAGAAAGCATTAACAGGAAGTACTGACTTGGGTTTTACAGGGGGCATTCCAGGAGAGTACAGCCAGGCATTCCAATCAACTTGATTGAGAATATCAACCTGTGAAGGCAAAGAAGGCCAAGTTTGCTACAGAATAATCTTTTCCATTGGGAGGAAAAAACCAACAAAACTAAAACAGACTATTAGATCTTCAAATCTTAATTTTGTCTACACTGACATGTAGGATAATTTCTGTTTTCCTATATAAATTTTTATTAATCAGTAGCATTCTGTTAAATAAAAGAGGAAAATTAAATATATACAAAAAATACATTTCTGAATAAATACATTTCTGGAAACATACTATTGAAGATCCCTCTGAAATATTCACATTAGTTCATGTTGTTGAGATCACATTTTAAACAGGAAAAAGTACAATGAAAGGTTGAGTCTTAAATTCTAAACCAATACTACTACTAAGTAATTCAAATCAGTCTAACAAATAGCCATTAAATACAGGTATATTGGGCATAACAAATAAGAAAGCTTTTAAAAGCCAACCTTATCTTTGAAGTGGGAATACAGGAAATCCTTCCAGTCATCAGTGGTTATGCTCTTGTAGGAAAACTTCTCAACATAAGCCTTTAGGAATCCTAGGAAAACCTCTAAGAGTTAAAAAAAAGAAAAAATGTTGGTTAATGGAAAGGTAGCTATTTAACATTTTTGGGGCGTACTTGATAAGGTCCTATTGACCAATGAGAACAGAGAATTTTCAGAGAATAGGGAAACCAATAAGAGGTTTAGTGGTAGAAGAACGTTTAAAACAGGAAGTAGGACTTCAGTTGGGCCTTGAAGGATATATATATAAATTTGATAGAAGGGAGAAAAGAAATCTTCATTACAAGTAAGAGGAAAACACAATGAAGAAACAGAGAAGGAGCCCACACACTAATTCTAGAAGTAATGGCCTCAGTGTGACCCAAGAAGAGGAGAACAATATGGGAGAGGAAAAGTGTGTGTGGGTGAGGGAGGGTCTTCAAAGTCCACAGACAAAGGAGAACACTTTAACCCCCATCAGTAGGGGAAGGTTACATATACTCAGCACATCTATATAATGAATGACTACGGTGGCATTAAAGAGCATGAGGTAGATTTGTATGTTCTGACATGGGAGGATGTCTGTGGAACATTGCTGAATTAAAAAAAAAAACAAAGGTAGAACAAGTTATTTTTATGTATATCATTATTTATATATATATAAATTCATTTTATATATCCATTTTTGTTTTTTAAGATTTTTATTTATTTTTTTTTGAGAGAGAGAAAGAGAGCATGAGCTGGGGAAGGGACAGAGGGAGAAGCAGACACCCCACCTGAGCAGGGAGCCTGATGTGGGGCCGGATCCCAAGACCCTGAGATCACGACCTAAGCTGAAAGCAGGTGCTTAACCAACTGAGCCACACAAGCATTCCAATGAGCCATTTCCTGTAATTACAATATATTTATTTGTCTCTTTATTTATACTTAGAAAAAGATCTGGAGACATGCACACCTAACTGCTAAGAGTGGTTATCTGGGGAGTGGAAAAGGCTGAGGGGCTCTCGCTTGTTACTCTTATAAACTTCTGTACTACACAATTTTTGTTTCTTTTTTTTTTAAGATTTTATTTATTTATTCATGATAGACATAGAGAGAGAGAGAGGCAGAGACACAGGCAGAGGGAGAAGCAGGCTCCATGCCGGGAGCCCGACGTGGGACTCGATCCTGGGACTCCAGGATCGCACCATGGGCCAAAGGCAGGCGCTAAACCGCTGAGCCACCCAGGGATCCCCACAATTTTTGTTTCAATGAGTACAAACTATTTTCCTAATTTTTAAAATAAGATGAGTTTTCTTTAAAATAAGATGAGTTTTCTTTTCAAGCAACACAATTTTGAATTTAGCAGTCATTCAAGGTTTTAAGTAGATAGGTCACATTAGAAAAGGATATAGATTTTCTTCAGCAGCTGCACGCACAGTGAACCGAAAGAATAAAATTGAGCAAAAACAACCGTTAAAAATTCTTCCTTATTCTTCACATTGCCCTAAAAAAAAATCAGAAAATGCCAACTACTTGCCTGGGCCCCCAAGAAGTTGTTCGAGGTAAAAGAGTAAAGCAAAGCCCTTCTCGTAGGGCACTGATGAATATGCTACATCGGGGTCCACGTTCGTCAAATCAACCACGAGTTTGGTGTACGGATGTGTATCTCCAAAAGTCTTTATCTGCAGGACACAAAATTAGATGAATGTTCAAATATGAATACTGGTCATTAGTAGGCAAGCAAGCTAATAAGGGAGTATTACTTCACCTAAAGGCATAACCATAAGGGAGTCTAGAACTTAGACTGAGAGACTAGAAATTGTAGGGCATGTTAGCACAAATTTCTGAAAGTCTGTTAATGGAATGGCCACTTGTGTCATGTTCTTTATTCTTATAAAAAATAAAGAAATGTTTCAATGTGTGGTTTGGCCTTTAGGAGACGAAGCACTGAAGAATGATGTAAATATACCAAATAAAGTTCAAACTAAGGAACTGACTATATTAATGACAAAGACTTGATGAGGTCCTACTGCTCAGGAACATGATGTGACACAGGATAATGATTAGTATGTATCAACAGAATATTTACCAGGGTTCCTGGGTGGTTCAGTTGGTTAAGTGTCTGACTCTGCTTTGGCTCAGGTCATGACTCAGAGTCCTGGGATTGAGCCCCATGTCGGGCTCTGTGCTCAGCATGAAGTCTGCTTGGGATTCCCTCTCTCCCTTTCCTTCTGCCCTCCCCCCCACCACTTTGCTCTGCCCATGCATGCTCTCTCTCTAATAAATAAAATCTTTTAAAAAAATAGAATATTATACTAGTATCTCCTTGATTTTCCACACCTTGCAAAAATGGCTTTCTTGTTGCTACTTACTAAAGCTAGTTTACAAACTAAACTTTTGAATGCCTATACAACTTTGGAGAAATGCTTTTCAAAGCATGACTCACTTACTGAATTCTGTAGTTCTCCCCATCCTCCCAGAGCATGAAAATGTCTGAACTTTTCACCAAACAGTCGTCCGCAAATGTGGCGTTCCAAGTACACGGTATGTCCTTCGTTTAACCTGAAAAAGTTTTTTTTTTTGTAAATAAAATGACAGTGACACAGCCGAAAGGAACATGTTTTAGTCAACAAGGTACTTTCTTTTTGGCTTTTCTGCAGAGCAAAGAATTGTAAAGCATGAACACTACAGTCTAAGCAGATTGCCTATGTGGCTACTCTGCATTCAATTCAGAACAATGGGAAACCCAGCCCAGCAGATGGCAGTGGGGAAAATTAAGTGCTGGTTCTTGTTTTATGTGCCCATTATTAAAATGTGATTGTACCAGGAACTAAATAACAAGCGCAAGCCGAATACTCCTACTCTACCTAACATTGTGACAAGTGTTGTGGAATTTTTTTTTTTAAGTTGTCTACCAAGGAGATGGTAACAAAGAAAAACAAGAAAAAGGATGCAACATTCCTACAAAACAATTCAGAGTGGCAGGCAGGCAGGGAAAGAAATTAATAACAAGGACCAATAGAGAAACAATAATAATAAATCTTACCAAAAGTGGTCCCAAGTTTTGTTGGTCACTAGATTTCCTGTCCAGCTGTGAGATATTTCATGTGCAATAACCTGAAGTGGAAATAATGCAGTAGTAAATAGTGGAAGGGATCGGTCATAGAATTGATCACCTTACTTTAAAATAACTCTATAGGTAAGTATTCTAGTTCATTCAGTTCCACATCGTTCAATTCGTTTTTCTTTTAACACCAGCTGAAATATTCAGGGAGTTAGTTTAGCAAACAAATCATAATTTAGCCAAAGACAAAAGTATAGTTAAAAAAATTAGAAACAAAAAAAAAATTAGAAACAAAATTATTTAGAAAATACTAAATGGATAAATCACTCCATTAAAATCTATTTCATAAGCACATGAAGAGATCAGACCATCAAATGTTATGAAATCTATTAAATCTAACTGTTAATATCATAACAATCCCCCAGTTATCTTTTATAACCGTATCTCCAACATAACAATACAATGGATATTTTAAAAATCAGTGGACTTAATAGTTCTTTGAGGGTAAGACCACAATGGTAAATTTTAACTTACATTGGAGAGTGACTTGTCTCCTGCCTGAAAAAGAAGAAAATCACCTTAGTTTTCAAACTGTGGACTATATTTAAAGGACTGCCTACATCAGGCTGTATTCTGGCATTAATAGGTCAGTGTATTTTTACTGTGGCACTCGAAGGGGTTAAAAGCAGAGTATGTGTTGAGAAAATAAGAGAAAAAATGCAGGACTCAAAAAACAGCATGATTCTTTTCTCCCCCTCATTGTGGGAATTTTTATAGGACCAGGAGGGCCAGTACACCCATCTCTAATTAACTTCCAGGACACATTTCTCCTACTCCCGTTGTTTTTTTTTTTTTTTTTTAATCTGTTCTCATTTCCCTTACGTATCTCTTCTCTCCTAATTACCCACAGCATATTTAAGAAAAGTCTGTAGTGATTTAAAGTAGCATACAAAGGCATAAAATTATAGTTATATACTGTCAGTCTACTCCTTCCCTACACATGCTAAAGTGAGTTTTTGTTTGTTTTGTTTGACCAGTCCCTACATGCTAAGTGTAAATGGTCTAGTTTCTTTGTCTGGATACAGAATTTGTCCACACATGGCTGTGACATGGCCTCCCCTTCCCCAATGCCACCACACACCCTGAATGTAATATTCCCATCCCCCTCAGGGCCACATTATTTTCTTTTGAGAAAATGAGATGATGAAAATGACCATAATAAGCAAATCACATCAGGAAGAAGAGATAGATGTATAAATAAGAGAAAATATTATTTTAAAGAAATAGATGATCAGATGCCTGAGGCTTTTCACATCCAGCTACACATGTGGGGAGAAGTTGGCTGTGCATGCAGACAAGCTCACACTTACCAGCAGAGTGGGAGTTACGAAGGTGAGACAAGGATTCTCCATGCCACCATAAGGGAAGGATGGTGGCAGGACTAAGAGGTCATACTGGCCCCAGACATATGGTCCTCCTAGATCTTCAGCGATTTTAAGCATAGATTCAGTCTAGAAAATTAATGTACAAATATTTGCATGTTTTATCATTCCAATGATGAATTTCTTCAAAGTGTATTTGCTTTCTCTGGAGGTTATGAGTTAAGGATGCTCATTTTATTCTGTATTTTTAAAAAAATATATTTACTTATTTATTTGAGAGAGAGAGAGAGAGAGAGAGAGAGGACACACAAAGGGAGAGGGAGAAGCAGACTCCCTGCTAGGTAGGGAGCTTGTGGGGCTTGATCCCAGGACCCTGGATCATGACCTAGGGTGAAGGGAGACACTTAACGGACTGAGCCCCCAGGTGCCCCAGGATGCTCATTTTAAATGATACTGATGCAAAAATTGTAGCAACTGCAAATCCACACAGAATAAGATATTATTTGATTCTCTTAGCACATCGCTAACACCATCACATGTCTTACTTAAAATCTTAAATCTATCCTCTAGCACAATTATGAAAAAGGGTAACTATATGACCAACCTCGGAAAATTCATAAGCAGACTTCTCCACCTGCTCTTTCTCAGACCAAACCAATGTTCGTGGACCAATTTGCCTGCAAAATTAAAAAGTTTGATAAAAATGAAGTTCACAATAAACTACTTACTTGGTTCCAGGAAAGAGCTCGAGTACTAGGTACAAATCCTGACAGCAGTAGTGGTGGTGTGATGTGCCATGTGCTCATGGGACAGAGGGGGGTTTCATGGCTCCTCTGAGATACAGTCCTGCTGTTGTATGCACCAGTAAATATGCAGCTCATTAAGGGGGCACCGTCTGGGCCCCCAAAGATTAGCTTACTGGCTCTGGTTAAGGACTTTGGGCATCTAGTTTCCTCTTGCCATCTCACAACTATAGACCCTCAACTGAGTCATGGCCCAGTGAGAGGCTATTCCAGATCAAGGGCAGATATAAAATTCATTACATGCTTAAAGGTTGAACACTCAGAGAAGAAGAAACAAACCGAAAAAGAAGGACATCCTGTCACATGCTATGACAGGGCTGGTCCTTGAGGAGTATTCTGTTAAGTAACACAAACCAGTTACAAAAGAACAAATACTCAACAATTCCACTTATGAGTTATCTCAAGTATTCAAACTCATAGAAACAAAAAGTAGAAGGGTGGTTACCAGGGGACGGAGGGATGTGGAAATGGGAGTTATTGTTTAAATGGTATAGAGTTTCAGGGATCCCTGGGTGGCGCAGCGGTTTGGCGCCTGCCTTTGGCCCAGGGCGCGATCCTGGAGACCCGGGATCCAATCCCACATCAGGCTCCCGGTGCATGGAGCCTGCTTCTCCCTCCGCCTGTGTCTCTGCCTCTCTCTTTCTCTCTGTATGACTATCATAAATAAATAAAATTAAAAAAAAATGGTATAGAGTTTCAGTTTTGCAAAATGAAACAAATTCTGAAAATCTGTTTCACAGCAATGTGGACCTACTGAAAGCTGCTGACTCCGGCATGTACATGTACAAATGGTCAAGATAGTAAATTTCGTGGGGTTTTTAACCACAATCTTTAAAAAAAGGAGGAAAGAGATAGAATGATATATCACTTACAAAGGACTAGAACTCAGAAATATTCTTTTCATCAAAATTTCATCCTAAAAATTTTATGCAGCACCAAATCCCAAACAACAAGATTTTGTTCAGGTGTCCTGCCCCAGAGAAGAGGTAGATTCTAGAGCAGTTGCTTCTTAAACTTTACGTGCCTACAGGCTATTTGGAGAGCTTGTTCATATGCAAATTTTGAGTTAGTAGCTCCCGGGATCTGGCCCAAAAATGTGCATTTCTAACCTAATCCTGCAAAAGTTTGCATTTCTAATCTAGTCCCATGTGATACCATGCTATTGGTCTCTAGACCACACTGAGTAGCAACGGTAACCAGGGTTATTCAACAAATTTAATGAGAGCCAAAATATGAGCTGCATATGTAATTTTAAATTTCCTAGTCGTCATGTTTTAAAAAAAGCAAGACTGGAAGCAGATGAAATTAATTTTAACAATATAGTTTACCCAGTGTATCCAAGGTAGTATCATTTCAAGATGTAATCAACATAAAAATTATCAATGAAATAGTTTACATTCTTTTTTTCATACCAAGTGTTTAGAAATCTAGTGTGTATTTTACACTTACAGCACACCTCAGAACTCGTGTGGTTAGCGGCTGCCACGCTGGACAGGGCCCATCTGTGCTGCACAGGCTGCAAAGTCAGACAGCCTAGATCCAGGTTCTGGCCCTGACACTTCCTAGTTCTGTGACTGTGAGCCAGTTATTACGACTCACTGAGCATCATTTTCCTTATTGGTAAAATGGGAAAAACAATCACGTCTACTCCACACAGTTGTGAGGATTCCACTGCGTAACGCACTGGGGTTGGCACAAAATAAGACCTTGCAATGGTCTGGCGCTGTGGCAGTTACTATAAATATCATTTAGTGAGTGCTTTTTTTTTTTTTTTAATTTTTATTTATTTATGATAGTCACACAGAGAGAGAGAGGCAGAGACACAGGCAGAGGGAGAAGCAGGCTCCATGCACCGGGAGCCCGAACGTGGGATTCGATCCCCGGTCTCCAGGATCGTGCCCTGGGCCAAAGGCAGGCGCCAAACCGCTGCGCCACCCAGGGATCCCAGTGAGTGCTTCTTATAGGCCAGGAGCTTTACATACGTTAGGTCAGTGAATCTTCACAAAAATCCTTTGAAGTCCGATTTATTCTTTCCAGCTTTTAAGTGAAGAAAATGAAACTCCGAGTGAGTTGCCCAAGGATGCAGATAAGTAACTGCTGGAGCTGGAATCTGTGTTTGCCTGACTACTCAAGCTTGTCCATATTTCTGGTAATTTAAAGAATGTGATTACTAGAGATACTCCTCATTTTCAGTGGTTTCTTTTTTTTTCTTTTTTTTTCTTTTCAGTGGTTTAGAAATAAGAATTGACAAAAAATTAAGGAAGGGCACCCTAGTTATTGGTAAACTTTCAATAAAACATCTTTTATTTCTATAATATTATGGGCTTCCAAGTGCTTTAACATATTTTACCTCACTTGTTTAACTACCCTTCAAGGCCAGAAAGTGAGATAGTACAATTTCAAGGATGAGGAATGAGGAAATGGAGGTGAAGAGAAGTGACTCATTCAAATTTCAATTAGAATTCAGGTGAGAGAGCATGCTCATTCTGCAATACTTGGAAAATCTGAAGGGTGACTAATAAAGACTTTTTAAATGAAAATTAATTGTTATTTACATTTTATAATTCGATTTGAATTTTTCCAGAGCTATCAGCTTGAGATCTTGAGACAGGCATAAATGAGCTAGTAGTTATTTCTGCCAGAGGCTCAAGATGCCTGAAGTTTTAATCTTTTTGTAACCTCAAAATTTGTTCAAAAGCTCACCTGCTTTCTAAAGCTCCAACAACTAATGCAATCAAGTAGCAGGGGATGGGAACCTAAAGGGAGAAAAAAAAAAAAGAAAGAAAGAAAAGAACACACACATGCTCAAATTAATGCTTAAAAATATTACAGAATAAGACAGTTTGTATTTAAAAGTAAGTAAATTTCTTTTCAAATCTCATCAGTCTCATTTCTAGGGGGTCAAATAGTTCAAAATTGTGATGTAAAACATATCAAAACATCAATTTCTCTTTTATTGTACTAAGAAAGACAGCTTCTGAAATGTGAAAGACATGATTGCACATAATTTTACAAGGTCCAGTTCAAGTATTTCTCAAAAATTAACCTCTAAGAAGGAACTGTGCTTTTTTTCTTAAGTTTTTTTTTTTCTTCTTGATGTAAAACAATTTTTTACTTCCTTTTTAGAAAACCACTCCTGGTATATTTGAGAGACATATAAAATAATCCAGCAGTAAGAGAATGCTGAAGGTTTGGGAGCTTGGAATCCCAGATCCCACTGTCCACTGTGGTTCAATTACATGTTCTATTACAAAGGTCAATTTTAAAAAGCATGCATAAACACAATTCATTAAAGGTCAAAGGTACAAGTCAAATTATCAGCTACATAGGAATTTTAACTTTAAATACTATAACAAAGATTTTTTGTTTGGTTGGGTTTTGTTTTGTGGTTTTTTTTTTTTTTTTTTGGGTCTAATATAGCTCTTCCATTTGCAAACACTAAATAACCACAAGCCAGCACTGTGGTATGAGGGCGGGCCAAAGTGTAATTTAACTGAAATCCTGCTACACTAACTGAAATGAGAGAAAATGGGATCAGGCCATGTCCTTACTTTGCTTATCCAGCAACCTCTTTCCACAACATTTTACTACCACAAAAGAAATAAAGAAAACAAAGACAGAAGCTGCTTTCTAAATTCTGAAATATTCCAAAGGCAATTTTGCTCTCTGGATAGGTAAAAGCTATCTATAGTTCACTACCAATTAAAACAGAAATGTAAAAAAAAATAAAATAAAAAAAAATAAAACAGAAATGTAGGCCCACAGATCTTACCTTTTGGTTGAATTTATATATTTTCCTGCTCGGGTCTTCTGGGTCAGGTTCTTCTCCATCACGAATAGCACTCATAAGTGCCACCAATTCTTTAGGAACAGATACCTAATCAAGAAGAGAAATCATTTCCAGTTATAAATAAAAGATTCTATGTATCTTAAACCACATGTGTAAAATATAGTATTTTCCCCATCTTAACTGTGAGAAGACAATGAGCCCAGGAAATTTGGGCATATCAGGTTTATCCATAAAATCAGCAATATATAAAGCTGACTTCTTTGAAAGTGAATGTGGTCTATCCATCCATTCATCCATCCATGTAGAAATTAGATTAAAACTCCAGCTCTACTACTTACTAACTGCATGGACTTGGGTAAATAACCTCCCTGAGACTTAGTTTTCCCATCAAACAAAAGTAATAACCTCATAGTACTGCTGCAAAGAATATGTACAGAAGAAGCGCCCAGCAACCTTCCAGGCAGTAGTAACCACCACACCTGTCTTCCTCCACACCCTCAAAACAGATTCACAAGCTTGTATACTTACGTTAGGACAGAGAATACAATTTTGAAAAGTTTTATATTTAAAACATAAACTTGATGTTGCAAATCAAAGGGCCTTTTAAGGGTCATAATTGTGAGAAAGTAAAAGTTATTGCCCAGAACCGTGAAATAATTTTCTCTGGGAATTTGTATGGAAAATATGCTTACGGGGCTAATGGGGCAAACCTTATAGACACTTAAATGTGTACCCAAGTTCCATGATTCTGAAAGTTTTATTTCTAATGAATACTAGAATCAAGGACTATTCCCTCAATATTAATGATCTAGCAAACATACATTCCATTAAGTTCTAGACTTCCATATTCTTCTTGCATGGCCCAGTATTTAAAGCTACTTCTGAGGCAGACTCAGAAGCTCCAGAACCAGTGCTACAACAACCATAAATCTAGAGCTAAAAAGCACTTGGGAAATAATTTAGTTCTGCTTCTACCCGTTATTTAGTCAGTGATGTGTTATACAGATGAGACAACTCCAGGTTTTAAGGTCCTAAGACTTGCCTCAGGTCATGCACTTAGTAACTGGTAGAGGAGAGTACAAAACCTGGGATTCTTTGTCTTCCATTATATAGTTTTCTACAGCATTATACACACTAGGTGTGGTTTGGTTGTGGGATGATCTAGAATCAATAAGCCCCCGTAAAGACAGGTTGGTTCTCAATTCTAGTTGCGTGGTCTAAGTAGGTCTGGCTTGGGACCTAGAATGCATGTATGTATTTAGTATTATTTAGTGTTTATTTATTTATTTAGTACTTATTATGGTGCTTTTTTTTGTAAAAGGATTAGCAGTACCTACAACAATAATCAGGTGGAAATGTATTCAGATAAGTCTACAATCTATGCCTGTGAGGGTACCTAGACAGAGGTTTACATGGCTATAAGGCACATTTCCATAACTTTTAATCCTGCAAATGTTAATTTTTAAAAAATTAAAAGATGCTGTCCTCAAATTCTTGTTTTGAGGTCTAGAATTCTGAACTCCTTTTAAAATCAGAATAGTACCTACTTCCTTTCATTACACTTATGTTTGAAACTGCCTTTAAAAGAGAGATATTGGGGTGTGCCTGGCTGGCTCTGTCCATGGAACATGTGACTCTTGATGTCAGGGCTGTAAGTTCAAGCCCCATGTTGGGTGTAGAGATTACTTAAAAATAAAAATCTTTAAAAGAGAGATCAAAAAGAGGTCCACAGCTTCTTTGTTACATAGTTCTTGTAGAATTTAATTAAGTGAAATATTACTAACTATAAAAATCCAATTATTATCTCTCCTTATCATTTATATCACATTTACTTACATGAGTCATTTAATGCAGTTAATAATTTGTGATACTTGCCTCTGCACTGTAGGTTAATTTCACAGAAGGAGTGTCTTGGCAAGGAAGAATTGCTCTGCAGTGGATGGCCTGGGACGGGGGAAGGGAAAAAGAAAAAGGCTATTTCCCTTTCTTATAAATCAAGTCATTATGAAATTAATTAAAATTGCAGCACTGTCCTTAGACACATTCTTTTTAGAAATAGGTCTCACATTTTTTCAGATCATTTGAAGGAGCAAAAAAGGTCTGATTTCCCATTTTAATGTATGGTTGGTCAGTCCTCACATTTCAGCTGAAGCATAAAGCAATGTTAAGCATTGTTTCCTACTCTCTGCCCTAAGTAACAGCAATGTCCAGTTAGATGCTGTTAGGGACCCTGAGAAAAAAGGGCTCTTTGGTGAAGTAAAATTGAGAACCATGCATATTACATCCCGGTCTTAAAGAGTCATTTGGAACATTAGCCTCCTGGAGACTCTGAAAATACCTACAACAAAGAAACTTATACTTGTTTTTAACAGGAAGTCCTCTTTCTCTGGTTAGTTATTAACATCTAATGGGACGCCCATGTTCTGTGGAAAACTGCTTGGGGAGTGTCACTAGAATCTTGACATTCCAATCTTGCAGCAAACTTTGAGAGCAAAAACTGAGAAGAAAAGGAAGAAGAAAGAACAGTCTTTCTCAGTACCATCTGGACAGATTCATTGACATATGCAGCATTTCTCTGCTTCCGCATCCATCTGTCATGAATGCTGATTCCATTGAGAAGGAAGACCAGGGTATCTTTAATTTTATACCTGGCCTCCTTACAAATAAATATGGACCAATTGGTGGTGAGCAAAGGAGCCCCAGACTCCATGCCAATTGCTAGTAAGCAAAGGAGCCCCAGAGTCCTTGAGACGGTCCCCTGAGCTTAAAGGAACACTGACACTAACATCTCTCTGAAGTTGTTATAAATTCTAGACATACTTGCTGCCTCAACAAGATTCCTTACAACCCTCAAACTCTAGCCCTTTTCATTTCAAATATAGTCCATTCTCCAAAGATATGGGATCCCAAATGATCTCTAGATGGATTACGTAGGACTAGAAGAACCACTTGACTCTCCCTCCCAAAACAGGGATCTAAGACCATGCCTTTACACTTCCTTTGCAGTCCCTAGTTGGGGGAGTCAGTGAGGCCACAGGGGTTCTCAGATGTGTTTCACTGGATAGACCCACACCCGGGCAAGTGTGCAGAGAACTGTAGCAAACTCATCAAACAAAATCACGTCCACATGTTTCCCATCAACTGCAGTCATTTCTTAATTTAACTGAAATCTCTTTCCTCTATTCAAACACTGTTGCCAATAAGAAATGGAATAACATATTCAAAATTCACATTCTGGTGACTCTCAAATCTTGCATTTCTCGCCAACTTGAGATTATGGGACATTCTGTTAGAAGTACTAACTGAAAATCGAATATTATAAGAAATGCACCCTTGTGCGCTCTTGCCTAGAAAACCACATCTGTTTCAGATAACTGAACTAAGGATTCTAAGGATTTCTTAGATTAAAAAATTATTTCCATTGGCAATAGAAAGTAAACTTGTCTATTTCGTGTTCCAATACTGCTTCCTTTTTTAGACTTGTATTCAAATTTGAGCCTATGTGATATTACTATCACATAGCAATATTGAGGATTAAATATGCCAAGTACCCAGCACAATGCTGGTAAATACAGTAAACATTTAATGAAATGAGTGCCTTTCATTATAAATTATTAGATTACTAACAAAATTAGGCTTTTTTCCTTTTAGAAGATAGTTTCATATGTATTACCCTTGTGACAAATTGTCTTTGATTATGAGATTCTTTATTTTTAATCTTTAAACAGAAAACAGAAATAGTTTAAATCGTAGGATTTTAAAGGTACATTTAATATGTTTATATACCATATACATTTGTAAAAGTATAAGAAAAATCTGGAATGGCTGCCCACCTAACTCAATGGTGGTTACTTCTGGGCAATGGTGTCTGATGAAGATTGAAAAATCTGATCTTTCACTTTCCACTTCTTTATTGTTAACATTTTTCATAATCAGTACATATTACTTTTGTCTTATTAATTTTTTTCCCTTTCTCTTTTATAACCATTTCTTGAGTGCCCATTCAAGAATGCTAAGTTCTATCCTAGGTGCTCAGGATATAAATATAAAAATGACCCTATAGTCCACTTTCAATGGACATGATTTCAAATTGAGTTTCTTTTTTAAAGTAATATAAGAATATGTTAATACTGAGATATCAGTGAAAATGTGTGTCATTTTTTTATGACAAATTAAAATACTATCTTAGGTAAGACCTGAGTATCCAAAAGACCACTGTGCACTTGGCTTCAGTAAACAAAACGTGCAGGGAATTTTTTGTATAATTAATCATTCTGGATCTTTCTTTTTACCTGGCACTGACTAAAGAGATATGGGTGTTCTTTCCCAGAAGTTTGTTCAGGAGTGAGCCACTGAAGAGCCGAAGATTTTGGAGAGGTCTCAAAAGAAATTTCTATAACAACTTCTTGATTTCTGTATGCAACAAACAAATATATTAGCAGAGTATAATTCAACCTAACTAAAGTTTGAATTCATAATACACAGACTAAATAATAAAAATTTTATTTTATTAGGTCTTGTTACTGATTGAGAGTGAGCTCTAGGAATGCTGCATCCTAAGTTTCTTACCTGATTGCCTGCCTCTGGATCCTTTCCACTCTACCACACTAAGTGCTTCTGAAGACGTCATAGAACTAATATTCGTTGAATACACCACTGCATGTCTGACACTTTACACCTGTCATATCATGCAATCTTTTATCATAGTGGGAAAGTGGAAGAAATAATTTTGGAACTTTGACTACCACACAGCGGTAGGTGGACTACCACACAGCGGTGGGTGCCAGAGCATGACACAGAGCAGTGCTTGACTTATGGGACAAGTCAAGAAATTGATAATACACATTTAGAAACTTTTAGAGTGACTCTAGTGGCTGTTGACTCAAAAACGTGTGCTCGCTTTTGGTCTCTTCCTAGTAACTCACTTTTTATAAAAGAATCAGTATGTGACAAATTGGAAATAACAAAAACTGGTCCTTCGTCCCAGATAGTTTGAGCAGCACTGGTAATGAGGTAATAGCAGAACTTTGGAGACCAACAGAGTGCCTATGTTTGAATCCTGACTCTACCACCTACACTATGGTTCTTGATCTGTACAGTGAGGTCAATGAGATCTCCCTCACAAGTTTTATGTGGGTGTTTCCCTTCTTTTCCCTACGGGAAAAGAAGGCATGAGAACATTGGCCACTGAAAGGTGGGGTAGATCACCCTTGTTTTAGCCCAATGGTTTTCCATCCTTTTTCCCCTTCCCAATTTATCAAGGAGTGGGATATGCTCTCAATATGACAGTTGTGGCTGCCTCGTTCTTGAATAAGTTACTTTATTTCTCTGAAGCTCCCGTTCCTCATCTGTAAAATGGAAATCATACCACAAAGGGTTACCATAAGGATTAGATAAAGGAATGTATTTAAGGCATTATCTCAAGACTGGTACATAGAAACTGTTCTATATTTGTCATTGCCATTATTCCATTAATAAAAGTAGCCGGCTTCTGGGGAAAAGGTGAAAAATGTGCATCTTATAAAAGCTTCCCAGGTGATCACAAAATGCTTCCTTAAGATGGCATGCTTCTGTCATCACTCTAGATCACTCCCATGATCAGTAAAGAAATAGCACTTATCAAAAGTCCTCTTCTTGAGTATTTCATACAATGAATTTCTTTAGAATCTTAAGATACAATTTTCACTGTAAGCTTTAATTTGAACAGCAGATCAGTAAGAGCGCCAATTACTACATACACACAAACTAGAAATTAGAAAGGAAGATTGTTTAAATTAAAAATCTTTTTCTCCATTATTTTGTAATATAAAAGAGAAGGGTAACACTCATACTTGCTCAGAGCAATAGGAAGAGAGATTTCCATTGGTGATCCTTTGTAACTTTGTCTTTCTCCAAGAGTGTATTTGACTTCTTGTCCATTGGTGACCACTTTTTCTATTGTGAGGTCCTTCGTATCCAAAGTCTAGAATTAAGTTAGTATTTTTAAATGGTAAGAAAATTGTTCAATATACACCAGAGAAAACTAATATTAGATATAGGTCAACTATAATGATTACAAAATAGAACTAGTTGCTGATAGAGAGTAAAATGGAGTGAAATTAGAAGAATTAAAGGAGTCAAAAGTCAGTGTAGGTCCTGTCTCTTGGGACTCTAATTTTACTGAAAGATTTTTGGTTATAAAGTTGGCATATCTACTGCCAGGTAATTCTGGGATAGTCACACAAACTTAGGGTCTCAAGTGTAAGTCAAATCTAGGTTAAAATGTCTTTGATCCTGTCTCCTAAAACTTAACTTCTCTGCTATGAAAAAAAATTCATCTAGGACGGAAGTTTTTTTCATCACAACTCCTTGATATATCTTACCACATATTTATTCCTGGAATTCATATGCTCCAACTCCTAGGTACTTTCACACATCCAAAAATTAAAACTGACCATGGCACTCATTAGGCAAATAAGTGGGTTATACATTGCCATTACGTATATTGAGAAGGCCCAACCTGGTGTGGCAACTCCAACCAAATGACCCATAGAGGACTGAGAGTGTATCTACCCATTGAAGACAACCGCTCTGGGCAGGGAGTGGCAACAAGCATCTCAGTGTTTTCCATCCCCCTAATCCTCGGAGCCCCAGAGACGATACCTTTCACTCTTAACTAATCTTTTGTTCTAGAATCTTCAACCTTCCTATGCCACAAAACCATTTCCAAACAATGTAAACTAGCCTCCCATGTTATGTTTAAAACTTCTCTTGATCCTTCTGCCCTGATAACTATTCATTTGTCTCCTGTCTTTCTTAAACTCCATGGGCAACATATGGCTGCTATTTCTACTTCTTTGTCAATCTTTCCTCCTTCCTTCTCTTCAGTCTGGCTTCTAGCTCTTCTGCTACTGAAAGGGCAGGGCATGCCTCCTGCTCAAGAGGTCTTTTCTGCTCAGTACTCTGGACCTCTGTCCACTCATAGCCCTTATGGGCCATATGATTTGTTTGAAGTCCTTTCCTTGGCTTCTTTGACTTTACACATAAATGGTTTTATCTAATGCCATTTCCTCCCCCTACTTTCTAGCTCCTAAAAATGGATATGTCCCAATGTTCTAGCCTCAATCCCTTGATTTTTTAAAATTTATTTATTTATTTATTTATCTATTTATTTATTTATTTATTTATTTATTTTAGAGAGCCTGGGAGAGAGCATGAGGTGGAGAGGACCCTGGGATCACAACCTGAGCTGCTTAACTGACTTAGCCCCCCAGGTGCCCTCGATCCCTTGATTTTCTTACCATATTGAACACTTCCTAGTTCTCATTTATCCCACCTCATCAACCAATTCTTCATCCTTTCCCCAGGACTGCCACTTAGAGAGATCTAAGTTGCCTGCTTGATATTTCCATGGGAAATATTGCTTCATATTCAGTGGGCTTCTAAAAATTCTAAAAATGAAGCCACCCTATGTCTCCAAATCAGTTCTCTCCCTTGATTTCTCTCTTCTGTTAACAGAATCCTCGAGGTACCTAAAGTTTGAAACATTCAAATAACCTGCAACTGGGACGTGTGGGTGGCTCAGCACATGAGCATCTGCCTTTGGCTCAGGGTGTGATCCCAGAGTCCTGAGATCAAGTCCCGCATTGGGCTCCCTGCAGGGAACCTGCTTCTCCCTCTGTCTATGTCTCTGCCTCTGTGTCTTTCATGAATGAGTGAATAAATAAAATCGTTTTAAAAAGAAATATCTGCAATTGATCCCACTTGCCAAGCCCCCATAGCCAGTTAACACATTTTTCTTTCACACTGTCTTCATACTTTCTTTTCTTTTACCACCACTCTAGGTCAGACCCTGCCTCAGTACTGCCTACAATCTGATCTCCCAACCTCTGGCATCTTTCTATTGAAATCTGGCCGGCCATAGCATGGGAGAGTTAGAAGGCCGTCATAACTGTAATCATTACGTTGATTCCTACTTCTCTAGAGTAAACAATATTTGGTTGGAAAGAAATTTCCATTCTGGTGTGTGTGTGTGTGTGTGTGTGTGTGTGTGTGTGTATGTGTGTGTGTGTGTGTTTTAAAGCAGGTGAATTTGTTAGGGGTGCCGCCTGTTTCCCTCCAAATAGGTAATTATTCCTTTTGGGTCACTTTCTTTCCAGTGTACCTCAACCATTGTCACTCTAAATTAGTAGAACTGACTTATCTTCTTGCACTTGCATATTCAGATTATGTGGCTTTATTAGGCTTATATCTTACTACAAATAATAGCGTTACTCCTTTGTTCCTTCATATTCCTATTTATGGCTCTCTGACTTATTTTAAAAACTTAATTTGAATATCCATGTATGTAACTACTCATATTTATACTACTTTTATAGCCATAAGAATGAATCAACTGGCTCATTTCCCAGAGAAGCACATCCTATTATCTAATTGCCTCAACTTTTCAAACCTATTCAGAATCAGAAGAGCCAGATTATTGTTGTGACTATTTTTTGAAATCTTTTTCATATCCTCTGTACTTATTACAGTAGTCAGTCCAGATCTCTCCTATAGCCATTTACTGTACCACATTAGAATGATAAGTGTTCTCTACTAGATTGAGGGTTCTTAAGAAGACAGAGAATGTTACTTAGGCTTGCATTCCCAGAGTTTTAGCACAGTGCCTAAAAAAATTGTAGGTATCACTTAATGCATGAAGCGAGTCCTGAACCAAGAGAAAGGAGAAAATGCAGTGGTTAAGTTGTATACTCCAAGTCTTAACGTCAGCTATCATTCTCAAGTTGCATAAGAAATTCCCCTTCAAATTTCACTAATAAATGTTATTAAACAATTGATCAAAAATAGTAATGGAAAAAAGGAAACTGCATCATTGAAAAGTTGGAACTAGTACTTTTCAACCAAATATTGTGGAACACCAACTATGCATAAGGCCAAGATACCATACATAGTTGTAGCAAACAGACCTACAAATAGTATGAAGTTCTTAGGGATATAATTTACTATATCTTGTGGTATCCTCTTTGAATAACACCCCCAAAAGCAGTTCTACTTCGAAGCACCTGGCTGATTGCCATGGGATATATAACTAATTCCCTTTTTGCACAGGCTGGTGGCAAGCTCGATGTAAACCTCACAACCCACTTCTTCCTTCCTAGGGCCTGATGTCATGGGTTTGGTTTTCACTATCCTCCTTCCCTCTTCCTCCAAATTCTTAAATTATTTTTAATCTTCCTATACAGCATATGTTGTTTTAAGCAGACTCAAATTCTTTCTGTGACAAAGTAATAGCTTAAATTAAAAAGCTTTCTGCCTCAGTATTATATCTCTATCTGCATTTTCTACCTGTTACTTGCAGGGTGCTGCAATGAAAAAAAAAATTGGGTTATTGTTAAAACCCAAACCAAAACACCTTGATTGGATTCCTGGCTCAGCCATTTACTTAGTGAAGACTGGAGAGTGTGGCAGTCAGAAAGATCTGTGTTCACTCCCTGGCTCTGCCACTCACTAGTATATGATCTTGGCCAAGACATTAGAACCTCTTTGAGCCACCAGCTGATAGAACACCTAAAAAAGGTTGAAAATTTCAACAAAAGGAACAAATGCTTGGACACTGTCACAAATGAATGCCAAGCTTGAGGCCAAATAACCCAAAACTTCAAAAAGATTTTTAGAAAAGCTGGGCTTTACTCCTAGTAAAACCTACTGGTACAGCTATTTTAACATTCCCCAGCACCAAGGACTCCAGGAATAGAGCGAGCAAGGACACTCAGTGTCCTCACCAGCATGGGCTTGGGGTCCTCTCTATTGGTGGTGGGGAGGTAGGATGTCCACTCACCCTCAAGATACAGTTGGCACTATTATTAGCACAGCCCGGGTAAGGCTCAGCCACTGCACTCTAATTGAATTCATCCACTAGTTCATCAAACTTTTGAGGGTCCTCTGCGTGGCAGGTGCTATACTAGAAGCCTGATACAAAGAGCCATGGAACATAGCCCTACCTTCAAGAGACTGTAATCTGGTGGAGGAAAGAAGTTGAGTTTGAAGAAATAAAGCCAAACTCTTGGCCTCAAGTTGTCATCATGAATAAGCAAACAATTATACACAGATGTCACTGTACCACAACTAGCCTTCCTTGTATAAAATCTAACATTATTATCAGTTTAGGCCTAAATTTGCTAAGCAGACATGCTAACCAGACATCAGGATTTAAAAATCTTCTCTCAAGATTTGGGGGATGCAAAAACAATGTGCAAGTTTTGAGACTGGGACACTGAAGGTACAGGCTTTTCAGAATTTAAGCATCCTGTCTCTTGCTTCTTCAACGATCAGAGTTCAACCTTTATTTTTACAAAACAAGTGAGGGTGCAAGGTCATACTAAGTAGTGATAAACTATCAAAATCTACTTTCTTTTAATAAAAAGGGAGATTGCATTGAGACAGGACTTCAGCCAATCCTGTGCAGGCAAAGCTGCCTGCAATAAGATAGCACAGTACTTGAAGCAGACCAAAGTACAATCTACAGGGAAATAGTTAACCTTCTTGCTTGTAATACCTTATTTTCTTCTTGTAGTACTTTTGGTGCCTGAATATCAATACATAGGGGAGTCCACCTACTTTTCAAATCAGAATCAGAGATGTTAAAGGACAAAGGGTAGGTTACCTGCTATATTAGTTCATATTAATGAACTCAAAATACAGGCCTATGACACAAGTAGGAAAAGAGTCATGAGAACCACCAATTCTTATCTAAACTTCTTATTATGTACAATTAACTGACCCCACTGATTTCCCACCATCAAGCCTACAGCATTCAGTGATCAAGTTCCTTAATGTCGTGCTGAAGCAGATACCACAACACTCTGCAAAATACACCGTGGCTGGTCTTTCCCTGTCCCTCTTATTTCTAAAATGCTCACCTATGAAATTCTTCAGGGGAAAGATACAATCCAAATACTATCACTCTGAGTAAGAACACTGAAAACAGGTTATGTTGTATAGATAAAATAATTTAATAACATTCCACAAATCTAAACAAGTTTTTCATCACTGAAGTGGCTAGCAATGTGGTAGAGGTATATTACTTCCTAAGAAGCGCAATAATTACTCCCTCCTTGGAACCAACTGTAATACAATAGTATTGTATTGTATTCAATAGTAATCTCAATATTCAATATTCAATCAATATTGAATTCAATATTGTAATCTCAATAGTATTGAGATACGCTCAGAAAGCGTGAATGGCCCATCCATCATTAAATTATTTGAAGAGACGGGTGGTAAGAACCAAAGGTAGCAGGACTAGGACCCTGGAGAAGAGCTGCATGTTGCTAGCAGAGCCTGGAAGTATCAAATCGGGGTGGAGGTGGGGGGTCTGGAGCCGTAAATTCTAAGGGGTTCGAGAATGGCGGTAGGGAGGCTGGGGGAAGCCTACCACGACGGGTCGATGGGTCCCCTATCCTGCAGAAGTGCAGGTGGAGGAAAGGGTCCGGTGAGCATCGGCAGGGCACAGGGTCCGAGACTCAGAGGAGACTGTGGCCTGGGAAGGTGCGCGGGGACTGGGGGAATAAATTCGGAGCCCGAGGAGGGAGTTCTGGGCTGCAGGCCGAGGAAATGGGGAGGCCACGGGGGGCTTCGCGCTCGCTGGGAACTCGGATAGCGGGGGAGGGAGGATTGGTGCTACAATGAAGCCCGCGCTCTGGGTGCGAGCAGGACGTGGATGCGGCGCTAGGATGTGCCGAAGGCCTGGGGAGGGGTGTCGGGGAGAGGGGTGCAGGCGGAGCCACTGAGGCACAGGTAGCGGGCGACCGAGGGATGCGGACACAAGCGCGATGCGGAGGGGCGCTATAGGCTGAGTGCGGGCGAGGAAGGGGCGGCTGAGAAGCGAGAGCTGAAGGGAGGTGCGGAACAGGAGTTGTGGGCTGCGCAGGAGCGCCGAGGGAGGCGCGGGGCAGACCCGAGCGTGGGCCTGGGAAGGGGCGGCGGCGGGATGAGGGGCAAGAAGCGGGCGGCCGGGGCGAGGCGGGCACTGGGCGCGCGTCCCACCGTACCAGGCTGCGCAGATTGTCCTCCTGAGACTGCACCGTGAGCGCGGCGGTGCCCGTCAGCACCCGGCGGGGAAAGTCGACGCTGCAGCGCAGGTGCAGGTGCTTGGTCCGGCAGACCGAAGCCGGAGAGGCCAAAGAGCACGAATCCACTACCTCAGGCATGGCTCTCGGGAGTCCCTCCGCACGCCGATCGGCACCCCAAGAGCCGGCTGCCAGCCCACTCCACTGAGAGCTAGAGGCAGAGGAAAGAGAGGGAGGCAATAAAGAGCAAGCGGGACTCGTGGCGCCCGCCGGGAAGGGAAGTTTCTTAAGGTGAGGGAAGAGTGGGGTGTAGCGTGTCTGGAACTACAAGTCCCGTGGTGCAGCGCGACAAGGCGTGCGCTTTGCTCCCTGGGAGTGTGTGTGCGGAGGGGTGCTGCGAGGACTGGTAGCGTTCCTGAGAGGGGAGGAGGAGGAAGAGAGGGGAGCGGGGGCAGCCGAAGGAGGGGTGGACAGACGGAAATGGTCAGCGGAGCAACGCGGAGATCATTTGAACGCTCCTATTTTCGTTTTGTTCAACTTCGATGGACGTTGCAGTGGCAACAGCAGAATATCAGACTCTACTAGTGGGAGGTGGTAGCGAAGGCCGAAGGCCGCGAAGACGGCAAAGCAATAAGAGGCTTGTCAGAAGAGCCGCTTGTGTGCGGTTCCTCGTTAGTATAGTGGTGAGTATCCCCGCCTGTCACGCGGGAGACCGGGGTTCGATTCCCCGACGGGGAGGCACGAGAATAACTTATTTTCTTTTTCTTGTCAGAATACGACTACTACGGTGAAAATGTTCCTCCAAACATTTCAAAAGTGAATACGAAAGAAATAATGTCAAATTAACTGTAAGCTCTACATTTTTAGAGTTGTGTCCAGCACACATGACCTAAATTGTGCCAATTCAACAAGTTTTTTCTTTACCGTTTATTATGTACATTTCCAGGCCCTGGAGAGCAAAGACAGAATAAGCCAATACTCTCATTTTAGAAACTTGGGAGGTCATTTCAATATACCGTGCTGAATTCTGTGGTTTGAGTATGTGTTGGCTGCAAGATTGGAATGCAGAGCTGGGACATCGAGTTCAGCTTTGGAACCCTTCCAGAGGGTGAGGAAGGGTTGAAAGATGGTTTCTTTTGGGCTGGGATCTCAGTGTTAAAACTAGAGAAGTTAGAAGAGGACAGGTCTCAGAGGACCTTAAACAACTGGGTCTTTATTTTTTTATTTTTATTTTTATTTTTTTTACAACTGGGTCTTTAATCTTGAATTCGTAAATGAGGGACCCATTGAAGAATTTTAAACGTGAGGGACATGGTCAGATTCAGGTCATGGAGAGAACACTGGTAGTTATTCAGAGAATGGATATGAGCTATCACAACCAGAGGCAGGTAAGTTAGGACACTCTTAACAATAGTCCAGGAAGAAGATGTGGGGACCTAACATAAGGAGTAAGTAAAGATAGAGAGAAAGGAAGGAATGGAAGGAAATGGATTCACAGATTCAAAAGAGGCCTAAGGTGATTCTCAGATTTTTGGCTTTGGTGTGTGAGCAATTAACCAGAGATAGACACATATGAAGAGGACAGATTTAGGCGAGGATGATCTAAGTTTAATTTTGAACATTGGTAGTTTGAGAGCTTATGGGATTCAAAGTGGAGATATCTGTGAATCAGTTGGATGTGTAAGTCCATGTCTCTGGGGAAGTTTATGGTAGATATGAGAAGGTCAAGTAATGTATAACAGTGAAAAAGCTCTGCCCAAGTAGAGTGTGTAGAGAGAAGAGCAATGAGAGCAGGTTGAAAGCTGGGAGAACACGAGGTTTTAACAAAAAAAGTCTAAAGGATGGAGACAGTCTTTTCACAACATAGGCATGTATCAAATCACCACAATGCACACTTTAAAGATCTTATAATTTTGTCAACTGTAACTCAATAAAGCTGAAATTTTTAAATAGGGGGGAGTAGGGTAAGAAGAACTCATGAAATCAACTAGGAAAAGCCAGGCAGAAAAGTCAAATGCAGCCTAGAGGACCATTAAAAAAAGGAGTGAAAGCCTCCTTTGGATTCAGCAATGGCATGGATGTAGGGAGGATGGTGGTTTCCTTGAGTTTTGCAGTTTAGTGGAAGGTGGACGCCAGAGAACAGTAGGTTGAGCAATAAAAGAGAAGAGGGAAATAGAACATAGGCTGCTCTGTCAAGATATTTGGCCAATTGGAAAAAGGAAGACAAAAGAGGAATAGAGAGACATATGGCATTGAGAAAGTCTTCTTTATTTTTTTTTAGGGAAGGGGAACCTTTATCATGTTTAGATATAGAGGTGAAAGGGCTTTTAGAGAAGAGAAAACTGAAGATTTAAGAAGTGTGGGGAGGTAGCTGATGACTTGAGTATAGACCAGTGCTGCATAGCTCCGTTCTGTATCAAAATGATCTAACAATTAAATTTGGCTCCAGTAATAGAAAACAATGCTATATATGGGCGTGTCCTGGTATGGCCCTAGGAAGCCAAAGGAAAACAAAATAAAATGAAAACATGTGAAACCATGTAATCCAATATCTTCTACATGCCAAAGTCTGAATTTCATGGTGCCTAAGAATCCATGACATGGTTGACATTTGCATACATTTTTTAAGGCTTAAAAATATTCTAGGTGTTACCAAATCTAGGGTGACAAACATGATGCAATAGAATTGATTTAGTCCTAGAATGCACAATCGAATGAAGCTCCTTATGGAGAAATGAGGATAATTTGTTTATCTTAATAAAACATTGTCAATATCATCATCTTCCATGATCGGTTACTAGGAGCCCAGAGAGTTTCTGCCAATGTGTTCAAGGAGATAGTCACAGACAACTACAAATGAATGCCTCAGACTGGTTAATAGGATAATCAAAAGACAGATATACAGTAGCAATTATTTTTCTAAGATCCCACTGACACCCAAATATGGAGTTTACCAAATTAGCAATTTGCAAATGGCAGAAGTGTTCTTGATATCCAGTGGTAGATTGGGAAAGTCTAAAAAATGAAGCTTTCCATTGCTTCTATAAAATAAGCATAGTATCAGAGCTTATATACAAAAAGGAGACTTTATTGAGGATGAAAAGAAGACTTATATAAAGTTTTATAAAAGAAATAGCACATGTGTTTACAGAGCCATTTGAACAGGAGGTATTCCAGCTCTACTGCTCACCTGGCAAAGTTACTAAGTACCTGCCCCCCCAAGCCTCAATCCTTTTGGTTGGGGGGCTGGATTGAGATACCTGTGCCTCATGGGGTTGTTGAAAGAATTCGAGATGAGGTAATGTCTGTGAAGTGCTTAGCATAGCGATCATCTGTTATGCATTTGCCAGTATTATTTCTACTGGTTTTTATTTTGTCTATTTTGATTTTTTTTAAAGATTTTATTTATTTATTCATGAGAGACAGAGAGAGAGGCAGAGACACAGGCAAAGGGAGAAGCAGGTGCCCTGTGGGGAGCCCGATGCAGGACTGGATCCCAGGGTCCCAGGATCATACCCTGAGCCAAAGTCAGATGCTCAACCACGGAGCCACCCAGGCGTACCTGTTTTGATCATTTTAATATGTATTTTTCCTTGTTTTGTAAGTGAGAGTTTTTAGGAAGATCTGGGAAATGAGAAGCAACCAAGACGTGGGAAATGAGCAGATCGTGGCAAAATTGACCTCTAAAGAGAGTTTGCAATATTAATAATGGTCACCTGTTTTTGAGATGTATTTGTATTTAGGAAATTCAGGAAATTGCCGTAGGTGCATTACCACAGGACCCTGTTTCCATCTCTGCAGGGTCACCTTCACACTCCAATGTGAAATCATGCCCCTGAAAGCAGCTTGCGCAAGATCTTAGCTCTCTCCTGTGATTCCTTAAGCCTAAACCCCCACCCAGCCCCCATCTTTCCTGAAGAGAGTTCTCCTTTCCCTTCCTAGGACTCTGCCTCCCCACCCTCCAGTCTGGGCGGGGCTCTAGTAGAACCTCCTGCCCCAAAATAACCTCCTGCCCTAACAGAGGTGTATGTGATGCCCTTCATGTTCTTCTTCCAATGGATGAGAAAGTGGAAGAATCTATTTTGGCTCCCTTTTTTTTCTTCATGTTTAGCTCACAAAATGGTCGAGGCAACCCTGACCTGTTTCTCCATTTTTCTGTAAATCAGTTCTTATTTGTGCAAGAATTTTATTCTTAATATGCACATTTCTAGTCTATTCATGCCATGAAAAGGTTTGGGCAGCCGGGGAGGCCAGGGATGAAAGAGAGGAACACAAGACCAAGTTCTTCCAATTTAGGAAAATAGTGTGAACGACCCTCCTCTCCTGCCTGAGCTCCTTCTCTGCCCCTCCCCACCTTCTCCCCAAACCCTTCGCCCAACTGAGAACCTGCCACACAGATGTGCTGTTTATCTGCTTGTGCCCACAGAAGGGACTGGCCTGAACAGGAAGGACTATCAGGCCATGCTAGGTGGGACTTCTGGTCACATGACTGTCCCTCTGTCGCACACCAAGTGTGGTTCCAGGACCAGCAGCATTAGTGTCTCCTAAAAGCCTCACCAGAAATGCAGATCTCCGGCTCTGTCCCTGGCCTGCTGGATCAGAATCCACATCTTAGGGCGCCTGGGTGGCTCAGTAGGTTAAGCATCTGCCTTTGGCTCAGGTCATGATCCCAGGGTCCTGGGATCGAGCCCCACATTGGGCTCTCTGTTCTTCAGGGATCCTGGTTTTCCATCTCCTTCCACTTACACCTCTCCTTAATGCTCTCTCTCTCTCTCTCTCTGAAATAAATAAATAAGATTTTTTTAAAAAGAATCTGTATCTTAATAACATACTCCCAGGGATTGATATGCGTATTAAATTAAATACCACCGCCTTAGAGGTTCAAAGGATACTTTTGGGATCAGAGGAAATTCGGTTCCAGAGTTTATCAAGCACATCAGGATGCCTCCTCTTGGAGTCCTGGCCCCAATCCTCAAATCAGTACTCTTGTAATGCTCTGTCAACCCCAACACAGCACCTACCATACCACACAAGTGTCGGTTTATTTGTCCTTCTCCAGGAGTAGGTGGAGTGTCCCGAATTTCCAGATGGCGTATTTTCCCTCTTCGAGCATGTGTGTTGGATGGATAAACAAATGTATAAATGAATAAAGGAGATTTCGTATGAGGCTCCGGGGGTTCCTTTTATTCAGTGCTTTACTCTTTGTTGACTTTGAGGCAAAGAGAAAGCTGCCTTGTGAACTCTTCCCTGCCCTATGATGTCACCAGGCAACATGCTTGCTTGTAACAGGAAACACCCTTACCATGCTCCTGCTAATGGCAAACACTTCGGTGCTCCCAGCTCACTCCCCTCACCCCTATTCATTGTCCTCCTTCTCTAGAAATATTTTCCCAGTGCATTCCCCTTCCCCTGTTTGTCCTTAATTTTTCTGAGCAGGAACTTTACACACACACACACACATACACACACATGCACAAGCACGCCTGCACACACAGAGTCAATGCTTATTATTTGCAGGTTTCATATTTGTGACTTTGTCCATTCTCTAGAATTATATGTTACCCCCAGATCAATCCTTGTGGCCCTTTTGTGGTCACATGTGGACACACACAGAGCAATGGAGAATTTGAGTTGCCTGAGGCTCCCCTTCTCAGCTGGGGTTGAACAACACAAAGCTGAGCCTTCTTGTATCTGAGTCTTAGACTGGAAAAAAATGTCCTTTTTGGGATCTATTTAGTGTCCTGTTTTTCACATTTTTGTGCTTTCTGTTGGTCATTTATTTTGCTTTTAAAATGTCCTCCAAGCAACGCTCAGATGCTGTTTCATGTTCCTAAGCACAGGAAGGCTGTGATGTGCCCCATGGAGAAAGAACGCACCTGTGTTAGATACGTTTCGTTCAGGCGTGACTCCTCATGCTGTGGGCATGAGTGTGACGATCGTGAATCAACTGTATATTAAGTAAGGTATCCTTGGACAGACACACACATAAAATAAGATCACGTATTGGGGCACCCAGGTGGCTCAGTGATAGAGCGTCTGCCTTCAACTCAGGTCGTGATCTTGGGTCCTAGGATCAAATCCTACATCCGGCTCCCCACAAGGAGCCTGCTTCTCTCTCTGCCTGTGTCTCTGCCTCTCTCTCAGTATCTCTCATGAATAAATAAATAAAATATTAAAAAAAAAACCAAAAAAAAGAGACGTATTGACTGGAAAATACAACCAAAATTCTCAGAACCCTACTGTGTTTCCCCTGGGAGCAGTGGTTCAGGACTCACTAACTAATTCAGTGCTCACAGCGAATTTATAGAGTAATTGCTATAAATAAGGAGAATTAAAAAAAAAAAAAATTTAAAAAAAAAATAAATAAATAAGGAGAATTAACCATGTGTACACCTTGCCCTTCCAGTTGGTTTGCATCTGTTTCTTTCAACCTCTCTGTTCCCAAAGGAGTTGAAATGGCAAGCTTTTCCTGGGCCTACCTTACTGTTCTTTAACTTTCTTATAGGACAAATGTATTGTGGGGCCTCAGTAGGTGGGAAGGGGAATCAAAGAAGGAAGGGGAGGGAGGATGAACAAAGGAGGGAGGGATTATGGAGAAGAAAGATGCCCTGGGGTGGGGGTGGGGGCAGGAGTGGGGTGGACTAGGTATTGCTTTATTGAAGAGAGCTTGGATTCCCAGAATTTTGCAATTCTCACTACTCAAATACTTCCTCTTTATTTCCAAGAGGAATCATTGAACTAGAACAATAAGAAATGAGAAATTAAGTGATATTTTGTGATAGCTTTGGCTTTTCTTTCTGCTCTTTAAGGAATCAAACAGAGCTAATCTTCCAGATACTTCTGAGTTTTAAAAAAATGCTTTCTTTCTCCTCCCTCCACCCACTCTCTGTCTTCCTTGGGCTAGGATAACTCTATAAATCCCCAATCCTAGGCCAAAAGGAAATAGTATTCCTGGCTGGCATAGATACACTTCTGTGGTATTATCAGACCCCTTTCACAGGTGGCAAGCAGCATGGATGTTGGCTTGTCCTTGAAAAGTTCATAACCTTATAGGGCAAGTGAAGCCATAAAATGAAACCATTAGAGATCCGACTGGGAAACTGAATAATTAAAGGGGATTGATGTGGACCCATCCACAGATGCTGTTGGAGTTCAATGCAGAGGTCTGTGGGCATCTTTCTGGAAGCAGCAAGGCTTGCATGGAAGCATAAAGCAGGGGTCTCTTTTTTTTTTATTGCTAACCGATACCAATAAAAATTGAGGGTATACCCTCAATAAATGTGGGTGTTTTTTTTTTACTTGTTTGTGAATTCTGTACTGTGTAGTAATATAATTAATGAATATTGCATGGTGCAAACTACATTGAGAGGAAGGGTCATTGTCAATGATAGTATAAATCCTTAATTTTATTTTTTATTTATTTAATTTTATTTTATTTTTAAATTTATGATAGTCACAGAGAGAGAGAGAGATGCAGAGACATAGGCAGAGGGAGAAGCAGGCTCCATGCACCGGGAGCCCGATGTGGGATTCGATCCTGGGTCTCCAGGATCGCGCCCTGGGCCAAAGGCAGGCGCCAAACCGCTGCGCCACCCAGGGATCCCAAATCCTTAATTTTAAATAACCATCTTAATAATTTTGCTTTTCATGGCAGGGGGATACCTTCCTGTCAGATTTGATTTGATCATTACTGTTTCATTCTGTTTGTTGGATCAATGTGGACACCTTGTCTTGGAAGAGAAGCATTAGTTCTGCTATTTTTCTTTGCTCACTTGCGCTTACATTTACATAAGTTATGCATTGAGGCTGCAATTTATGAAACATGACCATCAAACTTTGAAAATTACCTGAGTGCCCAGAAAAAATCATGAGCCTGCAGAGAGCTTTGATCTGGGGTGAAGGAAATGCCAGTCCACTGAGAAAAGTTAAAGGGACAGTAGAAGAACAAATTATAGTCACCTATGGTTACATCTCACAAGCTGTATCTGTGAAGCAGGCCACTTACATCAATAAAATTAGAGAGTTAATATTTTCTGCCTGTACCAAATGATTGCTGTATGCATGTGTCTTTCCCACTTGGGAAGTTTGGATGGATAATTGAAAGGGATAGTAATTTCAAAGACATTGATGGCTAAGAGCATAGTCAGATACCAAAGGCAAATTCAGAAAAAAAAAAAAAAAAAACCACACAAAAAAACCCTGACACTTCATGAACACCCAAATGTATTTCCAAAGACTGAATCCATCACATTTTATCTGAGATGCCTCTGGGCACTAGGGTTGTCCATTCCTTCCTGGCCTAGTAATCAGGACAAGGATTTATTAAGGTTTTCTGTCCCTAGAAGTGGAAGAAATAGCAGCCCCTGGAAAGTTATCTTTCCAGCTTTCATTGAGCTTTGAAGGTGAACATCCCATCACTTCTGCCATAATTGATCAGTCACACAGACCAATCCTGATACCACAGGAGGGAAACACAAAGACATGAGTCCCAGGAGGTAGAGGACATTGGAAGCCTTGTTGGGGGTTGGCTACTATCATGAGGTTGGCATTGTTATCACCCCCATTTTGCAAAGGAAGAAACCAAGCTTCTTATCAGAAATTTGCTCAAGTCACTAGCTTGGAACTAGCAGAGCTGGGGTTTAAACCTGGGGAGGGTGACCCCAGAGCACATCCTTTTTGAGCATAGCCTTGTACCCTGATCTTACCACATCCCTTTTTCTAACTTCCTTTCTTTACCCCACTGCATGAAATGTTGCAAATAAGATATATTTCCTTTTGCTTAGACCACTTCAAAAGTCATTGTTTCTTACGGGTGGAGGTTGGAGGGTTTCCAAGGAATGAAATACAATGAGCCTATCTGGCCAAAGTCCCTCACATGCACATGTTAATTAATTAATTAAGAAAATGTCACATGGAGACTAGGAATAACCAGACCATTGACCCAATTTCAGAGCCTAACATTTACAAAATGATCTCAACGTAGAGTGGGTTGTGTGTACATCCTGTTCAGTTTCTCTCTTCCTGGTTGTTTGGGTCAGGTTGTCATGAGGCTTGGGTGGGCTAAACTGAGCAACATTATGCTAAAATAAGTTTGCAATATTAGACCTTAGGAAACAAAAGCCAGAAAGAGAAACTACTTTTCCTATAAACTGTGAACTGTGGGATAACATCTTGCAAACAGCATGACTGGATAGAGGGTGACTTATGAATGAGTAGGAACAGGACTCTACATGATATATAATGTTATCTGTATAAATGATCATGAGCAAGGTAAAGTTTTGTTGTTCTTTTGTTGTCATTTTTTTCATTAACCAAATCTGTAGTTACACTAAATTGTAGGTCATTATTTTAAACTAGGGATAGCACAGTTTTGTTGTCTTTAATAATTCATTTTAGCATTTTTTATGTGACAGGCCCTATTCTAGGTGCTTTAGACATAGTAACGCATTTTAAAACTTTTTTTTAAAGTTTGAGGTATGATCAACAAATAACATTTAATGCATTTCAGGTGCACAACATAAAGACTTGATATTTGTGTATATTGTGAAATGATCACCACAATTAGTCTAGTTAACATCTGTCACCCCACATAGTTAACAGATGTTTTTCTTGTGATGAGAACTTTTAAGATGTACTCTTTTAGCAAATTTAAAATATGCAATACAGTATTATTAACTATAGTCACCATGCTGTGTATTATATTCCCATAACTTATTTATTTTATAACTAGGCGTTTGTACCTTTTGACCCTCTTCATGTATTTTGTTCCCCGCCCCACCCCCTACCCCCACCTCTGGCAGCCACTAATCTGTTCCCTGTAACTATAAGCTTGGGTTTTTTTTTTTTATTCCATATATAAGTGTGGTCATATGATATGCAATTATCTTTCTCTGCTTGACTTATTGCACTTATCTTCAAGGTCCATCTCTGTTGTTGCAAATGGCAAGATTTTACTTTTTTTATGACTGAATTATACACACGCGCACACACACACACACACCCCCTACATTTTCTTTATCCATCCTTCCACTGATGGACAGTTCAGTGGTTTCCATATCCAGGCTGTTGAAAATAATGCTTTAATGCACACGGGGGTGCCTATATCTTTTTGAGTTGGTGTTTTCATTTTCCTTGGATAAATACCCAGAAGTGGAATTGCTGAATCATATGATGGTTCTCTCTCTCTCTCTTTCTCTCTTTAAGTTCTTATTTTATTAATCCTCTCAGGAAAAATCTGCACAATCACCACAGGTAAAGTCACTGCAGAATCCTTACTCCTTCTGTTGTCCAATCTCCAGCTCATTTGTTGCCAGCACCAACACTGGCTTTTGCAGTCCCCCTGGCCTTCTTCATTCTGTTCCTGCATTCCTTTTCCTGTGTTCTTGAGGTCTTTTTCTGCTCACACAGGCCATGTCTCGAAAGTCTATGTTTGAGTTCATTTTTCTTTGCATAAGCCAATGAATCATAAATCATGCCAAAGCTAGTTGTCTTGCCACCGCCCAGATAGGTTCTGAATCCTAACACAAAGATGACGTCTGTTGTGGTCTTGTCCATTTTGGCTAGTTTTTCCCGAATATCTGTCTCAGGTACTGTTGGCTTTCTGGGGTGAAGAACGTCAATGAATATTTGTTCCCTCTGAAGTTGTCGGTTGGCCATGAGCTGCTGGGTACGGATAGTTACTGTGTCAGTCATGATGGTGGCCAAGCTTCAAGCAGCCAAGGAAGAAAAGAGAATGACTATATGGTAGTTCTAGTTTTTTTGAGGAACTTCCATGCAGTGTTCTATAGTGGTTGCATCATACTTGCACCCCCACCAACGGTGCTCAAGGGTTTCTTTTTCTCTACATCCTCACCAGCACTTGTTCTTTCTTGTCTTTTTGATGCTAGCCATTCTGATAGTTGTGAGGTGATAGCTCCTTGTGATTTTGGTGTGCATTTGAATTTGCTTTTGTTTTGCATTTCTCTGATGATGAGTGATGTTGAGCATCTTTTCATGTGTTTGTTGCCATCTGTATGACCTCTTTGGAAAAATGTGTATTCGGATTCTTTGCCCATTTTTTAATGAGTTTTTTTTTTTTTTTGCTGTTGTGCCATATGCATTTTTTATATATTTTAGATATTAACCTCTTATTAAATATGTGATTTGAAAATATTTTCTCCTATCTGGTAGAGTGCCGTTTCATTTTGGTGATGGTTTCCTTTGCTGTGCAGAAACTTTATAGTTTGATGTAGTCTCATTTATTTATTTGCTTTTGTTGCCTTTGTCTTTGGTGTCATATTAAAAGAAAATAATCACCAAGGCTGATGTCAAGGAGCTTCCTGCCTATATTTTCTTCTAGGAGTTTATGGTTTCAGATCTTACATTCAAGTATTTAATTCATTTTGAGTTAATTTTTGGTATAATATATGGTATGAGATGGTGATCTAGTTTCATTCTTTTGCAGGTGGCTGTTCAGTTTTCCCAATACTATTTATTGAAGAGACTGTCCTTTCCCCTATTGTATATTCTAGGCCCCTTTGACCTAAATTAATTGACCATATATACTTGGTTTTATTTTGGGGGTCTTTATTCTGTTCCATTGATCTGTGTGTCTGTTTTCATGCCAGAGCCATACTACTTTGATTGCTATAGCCTCGTAATATGGTTTGCAATAGGGAACATGTTGCTTCCAGCTTTGTTTCTCTTTCTAAAGATTGTTTTGGCTATTTGGGTTCTTCTGTGACTCCATATAAATTTTAGAATAGTTTGTTCTATATCTGTGAAAAATACCATTGGAATTTTGGTGGGGATTGCATTGAATCTGTAGCTTGCCTTGGATAGTATGGAGATTTTAACAATATGAATTCTGATACCATGTTGAATCAAAGTAGTGAGAGTGGGCAATCTTGTTCCTGATCTTAAAGGAAAAGTTTTTGGCATTTCATCATTGAGTATTATGTTAGCTGTGGGCTTGTCATAGCTGACTTTTATTATTTTACACATTTCTATTAATCCTGACAGCAACCCTGTAAGGTAGGTACTATTACTTTTCCCATTTTGCAGTTGGGGAAACTGAGGCACAAGTCTTGTCCTGGTTAAATTCCAGGTTGCCTAAGTTATAAAGCAACCTGAGACTAAGTAACTAGCCAAGATTATCAGCTAGTAAGTTTCAGAATTGGGGTTCAGACCAGGCCCTAGAGCTGCAGAGCCTGGCCTTGAATCAGACTCTTTGCTGGGTACAAAAAGATGGGCACATAGGTCATTCTCTTTTGTGATCACACAGGCCATTCTTACCACTGGGATCCCCTCCCTCCCATTCTCACGCCTTCTCCTGCCTGACCAGCAAATTCCTGTCCCTTTCTTTCTAAGAGTCCGCTCAGGTTTACTCTCTGCTGTGAACCCTTCCTGCAGACGTGGGCACACACCTGTTTCTTCCCATTCTTACTATGTTTTATTCAGTCTGAGATATCTGCTGCTTTTAAATCTCCCCAGCTTCTTGTCTACATTCATTCTCTGTCACCAGTTCTGTGGCTCCCCCTCCCCGATGTCAGAGGTGCTCCAAGTAACCTGAGACCAGCCAGATCAGAGCCTTCCTTCAGGCCACAGTTCAGAGGTGACCAGGCGAGCCAGGTTTGGCTAATGAGAGTGAATCCTGGGACATGATGGGAGCTCATGGAGAGACACACATGATTCCCTTGTAAGTCTGGAGCTGCTGGAAGCCTTCTGTTGTCACCGTGTCCCTGAGGAGAGAGCCAAACTGAGGATCTGGAGAAAGGAATGAGGGTGAGAGTTGGCTGGTAACATTGTTTGAGCCTTTGGGTCACACTGCACCATACTTTTGGACTTGATTGGCTAATGAATGCCCTTTGTTGGCTTATGCCAGTGGGAGTTTCCTATCATTGGCATCCATAGGAATATGAACCAGTAGCTATGTTCTACTTTGTACCTACAGCTATTTCACAATACCAGTGTGGACTAGACCACAATCCTTTGGGAAGCAGCAGATGCTCAATAAATATTTGTTGAAGAGCTGAAGAGTGTTTTGGAGGACCTGTGCCTAGAGCAGGGACATCTTTATGGAGGCCAATGACTTAGCTGGTACGAGATGTAATCAAGGGACTTGGGTTGAAGAGTGAGACTGAAGGAATGGGACAGACACGAGACCAAATGAATTCCGCAATGGTACAGAGTGGGGTGGAGCAGTAGTCACATTAAAGCTTGAGTGCTACCCCAGTCTGTGTTTCTGGGTCTGTATGTTTTAGTTAACTTCTTAGCAGCCAACTAGATTAATTTAATATTCCTAGGTGGCTATTGCCTGTCTAAATCCCCCACTGCTGCCAGTTTATCACAGCTGAAAGGTTAATGTTAGATAATCAGAGGCTTACGTAAAGCCAGTAAGCATTATCGTCACACAGAACAAGAGCTTTTATTAAACAACACATTTGGATCTTCCTAGATCCTAGGGACAGGACCAGGAGTGCAGAGGCTCAGACGACTCAGTATGTGGTGACAGGCAGCTCCTGGACAATGGAATGGAGCATAGGCTAAAGGCAAAGCCCCCGAGTAAAATGGAAACTGGGAGGTGAAGTTTTCCTTGGTTATCTAACCACCAGCCAAGAGGACACCCCAGTAGGAGATGGTGGGAAGTTATGTATGTGCAACGGCACCCTACGACCCACTCCAGGACCCAGCGGAAGAGAGGAAGAAGACCCCTCTTTGCTTCCCATCACCTCACCTAAAAAAAGAGCCAACTCCCACTTAGGTTCAACATCTTCCCTCTCAGCCTGCCCCAGGACAGATCAGAGGGAAAGAGGGGCACCATCTGCTTTGCTGTGGAATTACTGTATGTTTGCTCTTCTGCTTTGTCACTGACCTGCAGACTGCCAGCTGCAAGGTGGATTCTGGGTGACCTATGCCCGAATCAGCCACAGAGAAGACCCCATTCTCTAGAATAAAGGATCTGCAGCAGGACAGATGGATTGCTCTGTCATGATGAGGATGTTCTGTAAGTAGTCCACTGTGGTAGTGCTAGCCGCAGTGGCTGCTGAGCACTTGGGATGAACTGATGGCTAGTGCAATTGAGGAATTCAATTTTTAAAGATTTATTTATGTACCTGAGTGGGGCGGGGCAGAGGAAGAGGGAGAGAATCTCAAGCAGACTCCCTGCTGAGTGTGGAGTCTGACACGGGGCTCGATCCTAGGACCCTATTATGATGTGAGTCAAAAATCAAGAGTCGGATGCCCAACCGGCTGAACCACCTAAGCACCCCAAGGAATTGAATTCTTAATTTAATGTCCTTTAATTAGTTAAAATGAAAATTTAAACAAGAACTAGTGGCCACTGTACTGGATAGCACAGCGCTATAGTTTCTTTCTCCCTCCTCTCTCCTGCTTCGCCTCTTCCACTTATTTCTCCATCCATCCCTCTCTCTCTTGCTGAAATAGCTCCTGTGGAATGTGGGCTTTCTATTTTTTAAAACCCTTCCGGTCTGGGCCTGTGACTAACCCATGCCCTAACTATGAGTCAGTTGAGTGTGGTCTCTTTTAGCTAAAGTGGAGTATTCTTGATTGTAATTCCAAAACAGAATCCATAAAAAAATAAATAAATAAAGCAGTATGCTGTCATTTCAAATTATTAGTATTTTACACAATTCCCCTAAACTGGTTATTTACCTCTTATTAGGAAGAAACTGTAAGGGCGGGAAACATGTCTGTAAAGGGTTCTGGAGCCAGAATTCCTGGTTCAAGCTCTCACTTTCTCACGTATGAGCTGTAGGTTCTTGGTCAACTTACTGAATTTCTCAGTATCCTCAGTTTCCCCCTCTGTAAAATAGAATAATCATATTGCTATATGATTGGGGCAGGTTGTGGTGAAGCTTTAATCATTTTTAAAATGATTTCATCCTATGTAAAGCACGTAGGACAGAGCTCAACACATAGTAGGTGTTAATCAACGCTTACTAATATTATTCCCTCTGCTTAGCACCCTTCCTTGCCCAGAGCAGGTGCTCAAGAGAGGTTTGTTGAATGAATAACCGGATTGAGCACATTGCCACCAGGTGGCAGCAGTGCCTCACTAATCAAGCCACCAGATTCCATCAGGGTCAGTGCAACTTCCTGCTAAAGAACCGAACCCCTTCTCTCTCCTGCTCCTCCTCTCCCCTAATCTCTGCCCTCTCTCGTGATGAACCTTTCCTCTCTTCCTCACTGCATTAGTCGGCTAGGGCTATCCTACAAAAGACGAGGTGACTTAAACAATAGACATTTTCTTACAGGGTTGGAGGCTAGATGTTCAAGATCAAGGTGTATCTGCAGGGTTTGTTTCTGGTGAGGCCCATCTCTTGGCTTGTCGATGGTTACCTTCTTGCTGTATCCTCACATGGTTTTCTATGCACACGCAGAGAAAGAGCTTTGCTGTTTCTTTCTCTTCTTATATGGTCACGTGTCATATTAGACTAGAGCCCTACCCTTTTGATTTCATTTACCCTTAATTATTTCCTTTACAGGCCTTTTCTCAAAAATGCAGTCACATTGGGTATTAGGACTTCAACCTATGAATTTGGGGAAAATACAATTCAGTTCATAATACCACTTTTATTTCTAATCTCCGTTCTCACACTTCTTTCTTATTTCCTATTATCCTCCCATCCCTCGGCCTTTATATGGCTTTTCTAGGTTATGGCTGAACAACTCTAGGGACTGTCAATTCATATCATAGGGTAGATTTGTATATTACGATGACGTTGAGGCAGACGGCAGTAACATGTCTTGAAGAAGGGGAATCTTTTTTTCAAATTCACACAAAAGTGCTGGCGCCCCTGCTTTCCCTCCATTGTATTCCTGTCCTTCTCCTCATTTTTCCTTTGGCTCCTCTCTTTCCTTACTCTACTCTCCAGGCTGAGCCTGCTTCTTGTTCATAAAGAGATTCATTCATCACAGCTCACATTGTTCAGTACCTCAGGGCCAGGCTCCGTGTGGATGCCAGATGGTGCACCTTCAGCCCATCCATCCACACCCAGCACCACAACACTCGGAGGAATGAGCCTCCAACATTCTAAGATTGTTCATGGTCTGTCTTTACCTTGGAGCAGACATTAGGACCCAAACATGGCAGGGGAGGGGGAGGCGTATGGTACTGTGACATACACTAGCATTTATTGAGCACTTACTGTGTGCTGCACACAATTCAGATCCCTCTCTGTGTATTACACTTAATCATCAAAACTCTGCTCTCATTTTGTAGATGACAAAACTAAGCTGCAGACAATGTAGCAGAGCCTCCTAATTGTTCCCTAATTTCTATCTTCTCTTTTTATCTTTAAGTAATTGAAGCTAATGAATTTTGGATGGACCTGGGGATGTCCAAGAATGGCTGTGTTTCTCAGGCTCCCTTGTAGTTCAGTGCAGCCACATGACTCAGTTGTATGTGAGGAGAAATGGGATCTGCAACTTTAGTGTCCCATCCTTCAAAGGACACTGCTTGCTCTCTATGTCCTCTTTTCCTTGCTCCAAGGATGGGGCTGTAGTGAGCTGGCTTTGACCATGAAAGCAAGGATCACAGGATGAGGACGAGCCGAGCAACATAGAGGGAACCCGGTCCCTGGATGTGCTTATGGGACAAAGCAATGTACGTGCCTGCCCTAAATATATCTTTAGATTATTATGTGAATACGAAATCAACCTCTGTCTTGTTGAAATCACCATATTTTGGAGTGTCTTTGTTACAGCACCTTAGCCTGTTCTCTAACTAGTATGGAGAGGTTAAGTAATGTGTGCAAAATCACAATGGTAATAAGTGACAGCAAGTGGATTTTAACTCTGGTAGGATTTGAATCCAGAGCCCAAGCTGACTGTGCAATAACAAGCCAGCACCCAAACTTAGCTACTAACTGTATAATAAGACCTTGTTCCTCCCAAAATTCATAATCTCCAGGCAAGACCACCCCTTGTATTGAGCTTTGAAGGACAGTCAAATGAGCTCTGAAATACCAATTGTCTAATCTTTTCACTGAATAACTGGAAACCCCATGATCATTCCTTTCTTTGAGGGAGTAGAGATCTGGTTAAAATGTAAACACAATGTGAGAGGAGCGACACAAAAATCCATCATCACCACGGAAGTCTTGGTGCTAGTTAATTCCTCATCCTGTCCGACCTGTCAGGGTTGAGATAGAGTGGGAAATGGGGCAGATGAAATTCGATGGAATGCTATGAAGGAGGTGGGTAAAACAGAGTGTGGGGAGAGCAGCATGTTTGGAAAGGAAACAGAAGAATCCTTTGCCTTTCTGAAGGAAGACGTGGTAGACAGACATGTCTTCTAAACGCTTTCAATGACACCCAAGTCCATGTCCCCATCCCTGGATCTGTGAGTACATTGCATGACAAAGGGATTCCATAAAAGAAGGACCTTGAGATGGAGAGATTATCCTGGATTATTTGGGTACCCAAGCTTTGGTCTCCAAGCTACACTTAGGGGACCTTATATGGGAAAGAGGGAGTCAGGAGAGAGAGTCAGAGAAGCCAAGATGGTGACAGAAGCAGAGGTCAAAGGAAGAGAGATTTGAAGATGCTACACTGCTGGCTTTGAAGAGTGAGGAAGGGGCTAGGAACCAAGGAATGTGGCTCCATCTAGAAGCTGGAAAATTCTCCTCAAGAGCCTCCAGGAGAATGAAGCCTAGCTGACACCTTGGCTTTAGCCAAGGTGAAGTCATTTTGGACTTCTAATTTCCAGAGTACATTTTTTAAAGCCGCCCACTTTGTGGTGCTTTTTTTAGCCACAGGAAATACTACAAGGAGTGTGGTTGTTGGGGAAGCAAGTGGCACATGTATAGACTTTCTGTAATGGTTTTACCCATGGAGGTAAAGGGTATAAAAAAGGGATGGAGAAGAATCAAGAGATCAACAACAGCAAGAATCCAATACCATCCTGAGATCTGAGGCCATGGGGGAAAGAGGTGTCACTGAAGACCAAGAAGAGCTGGAGTCATGAAGAAGCCACCCAAGAAGAAGCTGTGGCCACAGAGGCTGGGCTGTGGGTTGGGCTGATTTCCCAAAGGTGCCTCTTAGGTACACTAAGCTCTGATGGCAAAGAATTCTTTACAAGACTTTGTAAAGGGCTTCTGGGGGGCTTAGTCAGTTAAGCATCTGCCTTTGGCTCAAGTCATGATCCCGGGGTCCTAGGATTGAGCCCTTCTTTGGGCTCCCTACTGAGTGGGGTGCCTGCTTCTCCCTCTGCCTCTCCCTGCCTCTCTCCTTTGCTTGTCCTCTCTCTCACTGTCAAATTAACAAATAAAAATCTTAAAAAGAAAAAAAAGACTTTTGTCCCTAAAAAAGATTCACAATGGTTTCCTCACTCCATCTTTGAGGCCAACAGACAATAGTAACAGCTGTTTTAATGAGAAAAGACCTCCATTAGACCCACTTTTTTTTAGGTTCTCAACTCTTGTTCTAGCTTTTTCTTTGTCTTGAATATGTAAAAATGCTTTGAATGACTTATGCTTCTTATTTCAAGACATCCTTTTAATGGAAAAAACATATATAAATGGATTATAGGGTATAAAAAGAAATGCAGTTACCCATGCATGCAAAAGCCTACCTCATTGGCCAAAACTGTAAACTGAGTACCACCATGCACCTTGGGGCAGTGACCCATATTTCAAGCAAACTAGCAAGGGTAAAATTGAAAGTGCCCCAAGTTTTAATATAGCGTATGGGGTAGTGGTTACCTGAATCTTGCATGTCATACCCAGACTCAATTGGGGGAATGTGCAAGGGGGAATGGGTACTTTGATCTTTTCATAGTTTCCTTCTTGGTAAATAAATGTGTATTTTCAAGCTGAATCTCATTGTGCAATTTCCTGCCAACTTTAGTTCTCTGTAAAACTTACCTTCACTTTTTCCATCTCTGCCCCCAGGCATTCAACACTTTACCTTTTGAATGTCTAGATTGAAATAAAATATTTTAGAGAAATGAGGCATGTGATAACAGTCCCCACAGCCTTCCTCCCCGCCCCCCCCCTCCAGCATGACAGTAATTTGGTCCTCTGTGTTTACTCAAACTTCACAATTGCCCCCTGATTTATATTAAATGTAGCTACATTTGAAGACTTAGAGGTAATCTAAGTGGAAACAGCTTGACTCTCTAAAGAAAAAAAATAAATAAAAATCAGAGTAAAATAATTACAAGCGAATTGGAAGAACAGACCCAATTTTGTCACTAATAATTTTTAGAATTTGTAGAGTGTCATTTGTTATTACTCTCCGTTTCCACCTCTCCAGCCAAAACAATTTCTAAGCTCATTTGGATGTATTTTTATGGATGAAGTCAATGAATTTAACATGATAACTTTTAAACCATTTTAAATCCGAGTAAATTATGTAGTGAAATCCTATTCATTTGGATTTTGTCCATGTTTGGCATGATTTAGATACGAGCTGGTTTAAAGGTTACTTTTCCAGTTACTGTGGGAAAGAATTTACTAGGGAAATAATATAAGGAAGATTTTTCAATCTATTTAAAAAGTCAGATGGCTTCCAAGTACTTGAAAAAGTTTTGATATTTTCAGTTTGCATATAAATAACTTATTTTGATAATGGTCAATGACTATCAAGGTTTCTGACTTCACTGATATTTACACACGACTTTCTAAGCTTACAAAACATTTCTGAGAGTCAGGATTTTGGTTCCCACTATATAGAGACATTCATTCATTTCCTCATTTAACAAATATTTTGTTGAATACCTTCCATGTGCCAGGCATTGATCCAGGTGCTAGAAAGAAAACTGCCAGATTAAACCAGGACCTACACCCAAGTTCTGTTCATCCTCTCACCCCCCTCCCTCACACACCCTAAGGACACCCCCACTAAGTATTGAACCTGGAAGGCCCTTTAAGGACAGAGGATATGTTTCAGCTATCTGACTCTCTGAATGCCCAGTATCTAGAACTGAGTTTGGCACCTAGTAGATGCTCAACAAACATTTGTTGAATGAAAAACTCCTGACTCCTAGTCCAGGGCTCATTTGCTAGAACACAGCTAATACTTGTTTAGAGTATTAGCTGTTAGGTGCTGGGCTAAGAAGTGGGTAGTATTATTATTCTCTTCACTTATGAGATGAGAACGATGAAAAATAGAGAAGAAAAAAAAGTTGAAAGTAACTTGCCCAGGGTCACATACCTAATAAGTGGTAGAACCAGAATCTGGGTGCAGGAAAGTTTGATTCTGATACTACCCTCTAAAGGTAACTCTGCCTCTATGGCTAACTCTGAACTGTTAGGTAGCTATGGGCTAAAATTCAAGATCCGTAAAGGCAGGGATTTTGGTGTGGTTTGTTTTTTCTTAATTTGCATTTTTTCCCATTTTTTTAAAATTTAAATTCAATTTGCCAGCAGGGATTTTTGTACTTTCGTACTACTGTATTTCCAGAGCCAAGAACGTGCTTGGAACGCTTTGGCATCAGGTATGCTCTTGGGACAGATATAGGTGGAATAACTAGTTTCATTAAAGATGATCTAACAGGACCTTCATTTGTTTGCACGTTGTTTGACATTAGCTGTGTTATTGACAATAGTAGACGCTGTGGGTTGCTATTTCCAGCCCATTGCTCCAGTGGGAATGGCTCTGATTCTGTGTCCATGTCTTTCACACATGACTCAGGTAAGAGGCATCCTTGGTACTGCTCCGTGGTAAGATCCCAGTGGATCTGAGCCAGTGAGTTTCAAGTCAATGTGATTCGGCAGTGTCTGGAGGCATCGTCCTAATAGGACATGTCCTAAGAGGGGGCATGTTGTGCTACTGACATCCAGTGGGTAAAGCCCAGGGGTGCTGCTGAACATTCCACAGAACCCAGGGCAAGCTCCCCACAAGGGAGAGTCATCCAGTCCAGGATGTCAGTGGTGCTGAGACGGAGAAACCCTGGTCAAAGCCAATGACAGCGGTTCCATTTCTCCTGTGGTGAGTGCTTTAGCTCTGATCACTGGAAGTAATTCCGGTCAATGAGACATGAGCAGAAGTCCACATGGGGAGTGTGGTGGCGAATATTCATGACCGCCCCCCCCTTGTTCATTTTGCCTTTTCAGTAGCAGCAGTCCTTCAGGGTGAGCCAGGCCGATGCCCAACTACTACTGTACTTCTCAGGCTCCCCTACTGCAAGGTGGGGCCATGTGACGGTGTTGGTCCACGAGCCGTGAGAAAAAGTGTTGAGTCTAATTTCCGGAGCACGTTTTTAATAAGGAGATTGCTATTGTCGTTCACGGTGTCTCTTTTCCACTTTCTTCAAACTGGCAGTTGATATTTGTGATCCAGCTTGAAGCAAACGCACAACTCTAGGGCATGGCACGGTAACAAGATAGACTTAGTTACGTGGGGATTGGCACATGAGAGATAAACAAGCTTTCCTGTTTAAAGCATCGTATTTTTGAGACTTTCCGTTCTAGCCGCTTAACTAGTATTCTAAGACGGAGTGCTTCTGACTAAGCATTTCCTCTCTGATAAAACACACATCCTTATACACTCACACCTACACACACACACGAAATGGCTGTTTGTCCAAAGAATGTTGTGGGATTTATATGGAATGTCTGGAACCATGGCTGCCATCTTGTGACCATGAGGTAAGGTAGCCAGAGGGTCAAAGCTGACCTAAGTGAGAATGGCATAGGATAGTTGTAAAAAAGTTAAATCTTTCTAGACATTGTTGAAGCATTGAATTAACTAACTTTGTTTCTGTCCTACCACGGGACTTCTTGTTGAGCAAGCTAGTAAACTCACAGTATCATAACAGTTATTTTGAGGTGTTCTTTTAAAAAGAATTATAGCCCTCTCCTAACTGATTCCCTCTATGTATTCGAGCATAAAGATTTTTCGTGTCATTATAAGAATTCGGAATTTTTTTTTTACCAACTTATCTTGCCTTTCTCCTTATTTGCTACACCCTCTCCAAGTTAATTTGAATCTGTGAGGTTTCTATACTTGAGCTGAGTATGTGGGAAAAACATGCACTACAAATCCTTTGAGGAAATGAGGATGCAGGGCAGCAGTAATTGCCACTGTGATGCTTCTTGCTTAGAATGAAGTTGAATGGGAGGCTCGGTTTCCAAAAAGTCAATAGTAGGAATTGTGTGGGCTGTGAGCTGCAGCTGTGGTGGTGGTGATGGAGTGGAGGTGCGGGGTCAGCCTCAGGGAATGCTGGGTCCATGTCAGTGGTACCCCCTAGCATTCTGCAGTGCACAACCTGCTCAAATACCGTCGGTCCTCCCAGATTAGAGGGTGCCCACATCCAGTATTTTCAACCAATTATTTCCATCTCCTTTGGTCCCTCACGGCCCTTCCCTAGTTGTGCTGTTTGGACGCTCCCTGAAGCCATGAAGCTCATGATAACGGGTTTGCAATGAAGGCACACTCCTCAGGTGACCTTGAAATGATGGCAACAGCTGTTCCCTGGAGGCAATGACAGATCCTCTCTGCTTTCCTCTTGGCAGGTGAGGAGAGAAGGGCCTTTGCTCTCTCTGTTTTTTACATCTAGGCACCCACCACGGAAAGGCCAGCGTGCAGGTGAATTTCCATTCACTTCCTACCAGCAGCCAGCCCCTCCTTTTGGACTCATCTTGAATCATTTGCCAGACCAGCCAATTAGTCTCTTCACCTTTCCTGAAGCTTAACCAGGGAAGGGATACCACAAGCAGCAACTCCCTCATTATCCCACTTCTTCTAAGCACTGTGATTCTCAGTGCCTGCCATGGGAGAGGAGCTAATTTGCACAAGACTCTTTAACCCTTCCTTCAAAGACTTTGGTCTCAATCCTTCCCTCTCTCTCTCTCTCATACACACATACACATGCACACACACAGCATCTACACCCTCATCCAAAGTAGGAAACAAGGTGAGAGTACGCAGCATTCAAGAGTACATTTGAAAGTGAGACATAATTTCAGATGGAATTGTAATTGAGAGAGATCATGATTCGATTTAAATACAGTCTGGAAGGAAAAACACAGAGATTGTATTTCCCGATCCCCACTACGGCACAATAAAGACTTTTTCCTAATGTATGGAATGTGTTTGTATGAAAGAATTTGCATAACGGTGTAAAATCAACTTGTATTGTCTTAGATATAATAAGTTATCTTTATTAGGAAAAAATATAATTATACCTCTCATCCCCCAAACCCAGGATGAATTATTGGTTACCTTCCACTTGGGCCAAAGAGATTTCTCCCAGTTCTGTCATCTAGGGCATCTACTCGAATATTGTTACTTCCATGATACCTGAGCACAGTGTCCATAGGCTGGACACAGTGGGCAGCTGATTCAATACTGTGGCCCATGGAAACAAGGGAGAGGGAGATAAAGATATTTGTGGGGCGGACTCCGTGCACAGAAGGTTAGACCTATTTGTTCTTCCACTTTCTGCTGTCATTCCTGCAACTTCTTTTTTTAAAATTTATTTATTCATGAGAGACACACACAGAGAGGCAGAGACATAGGCAGAGGGAGAAGCAGACTCCCTGAGGGGAGCCTGATGTGGACTCAATCCCAGGGCCCTGGGATCATGCCCTGAGCCAAAGGTAGATGCTCAACCACTAAGCCACCCAGGGGTCCCTCCTGCAACTTCTCTGGGTCCTGCGAATACTGCATATGGGAACGGAGGGATTTGAACTCCTCATGATGGCTGGGGTGTTGGTTAAGGCCTGGACGTAAGGCCAACCCCACGAGGACACCCCACCCTAAAGCAAGCTCATTTTCCTAATCACAGGACTTCTGAACTTCAATGAGCAAACATCAGTGAGGCGTTCGGAGCGGTGCTGGGTACACAGAACACAACACCTGCGGGCCGGCCGCCCTCCAGTCGGCACCATGTGCAAACACGCCATCAAGGCAGGTTTGTTAAGTGGATGACTGTTCGGTTTTATGCACCCTGGTAGCTTGAGCTGTCTCAGAAGATCCGTCCTCCTGGTTGGTTCTTTTTCTTGTATCCTTTCCCAAAAGAGGCATGAGCCCAAGGCCTGAACGAAGGGCTCCCCTTGCGACTCTGTTCCAGGCGAGGAAGCTTCTGATGGGCTAAGCGGGGGACCCCTGTTGGCAGCAAAAGAATAAAGGAAGCTGGAACCAGCAGGATAAAGCTGCTGCAAGTCACTGCAGGAAGTAGCAGTTGCCTCGAAAAATGCAGTTGCACCAGATTTTCTAAGAAGGAGGGTTGGTCTCTCTGGAGTGGAGAGGGCTGAGGGTTCCTTCGAGAAGGAACTAACTCCTGTAAATCAGGAAACCTCAAAGTATCTACGGTCCAAGGGAAGGCCGGGCACCTCCCCGAAGTGAGTCATTTGCTCCCGCTGAACCCGGAAGCCCAGGCCCAGTCCTGCCCCTTTCCTTACTCTGTCCCCCAAGAGTGTGGTCTGGGAGCTGGTGTATACCCTTTGGGGCCGACGGCCCCCTGCACGTTGTTTCACAGCCTGGCGGCCTCTCCGACGCCCTCCCGCCCAAGCCTGCACCCACGTCTCACCCTCTCCCGTCACCCAGGGCCCCACTTGGCTCTCGCACCTGTCCTGGGGCCTGCTAATTGTGAGACCTTCCATTTTACAAACCAACTAAAAGCCAGAGATTGGGCTGGGAGAGCAAAGCGCCTCCTTCCTCTTATTCCCTCACTCCAGCCTCCGGCCAGAAAGCGCTCTGTGTTTTGAAGAAAGCAAGAGTAAGTTGCCCGGGAAGGCTTCTCTGGGGTTTTCCTTGGGGCCATGGAAGGGTTCGGAGCTGGACTGTACTAAAAGCTGCAGAATCATCCCCTTTAACGTGGCGAGTTTTACGGTGTGTGATTTTCAACTCAGTGCAAAACGGAAGTTGCCTTTCCTACCAAGTTGTGGCCCAGATTCTCAGGTGACCAGGCTCAGGAGAACACGGTCCATGGAGCAGAGAGGAGAGGCACCCGAGGGGAGTAGCTGGGGCCTGCCCCCCCACAGCCTGAGGCAGGTGGGGGGGTGGTCAGGAAAGAGAGTAGTTGAGCCCAGCTGGCCGGGGTTGTGGACTGAGGCAGCTCAGGGCTGAGGCATCTGCTAGCCACTGAGATAAAGCTAAAAGGCCTCAAGGTTTCATTTTTCTAAAAGGACCAACACTTCTTTTCTGGCCAGAGTCCCTCTGGCTGGGTCCCTGACAACTGGCCTTTCAGGGTTCTCTGCATTAAGTCCTTTGTTCTTTCCATCAGTAAATCCTGCTGGAGGTCCACAACAGCCTCTCAACTGGTTGAAAGGCTAATTATCAAATAAGCCGGCATTCACAGAGTTTCCTTTCACTTCTGTCTTTCGGAGAAGCTTCTGGAGGCACCCTGTACCTGGGTTAGACTTGTCAGGGAAAATACAGGGTGCCCTGTCAAATTTGAATTTCAGATAAAGAACAAATATATTTTAAACACAAGTATATCCCATGTGATCTTTGGGACGTAATTGTATGATAAACAGAAGTGTTCATTCCTTATTTGTAATTCAAATTGGCTGGGATGGGCCTGTATTTTTATTTGCTCCATCTGGTAACCTGGGAAGGCCTCTGGAATTCTGAACTGATAGGGTTACAGGCTATGCTCAGGTTGCGAGTTTAGAGCGAGCGGGATGGTCTCCTCTGGGGCTCGCACTACCCCATCAGCCTCCCTCTCCACCACCCTCCCGTGAATATTCAGTCTCCTAAATGATTGTGCAGCTTCAAATACCAAAAGCCTCAAATTTGTAACAAATGCTAGGTCTGGTGGCAGTAGTTGCCCCTGTGATGTACACCAGGTGGGCCGCAGCCGCGGCCTTGAAGCTTCCAAATGCAAACAAGCTGTGATTAGAGGGAATGTAAAAGGGGCCGCTCAGGCCAATCCCACCGTAACCCAGCTCCTGAAGAAGATGGTGTCGGCAGGACCCGCTTCTGGTAGAAAAGTTCCTAGAGAGCTGTTACAAGCTGGCCATTCTGGACTTAGACATTCTCCTCCTGCTTCTGTTCTCCTGGGTTATCCTCAGGCCACTGAAGGCTCTGTGAGGAGGGAGGCTAAGCATAGTGGGGAAGGGGTTTGATAAATAGGAACGTACCACAGCCTGATTGTGCTCTCCTGGCTACAAGCTGGACCATCGTTAGTTTAAAATATATATATTATTCATGAGAGAGACACAGAGAGAGAGGCAGAGACATAGGCAGAGGGAGAAGCAGGCTCCCCACAAGGCACTGATGTGGGACTCGATCCCAGGACCCCGGGATCATGACCTGAGCCAAAGGCAGACGCTCAACCTCTGAGCCACCTAGATGCCCCTGGACCACCATTGTTAATGCCCACTTGCCTCAGCTAAGATCCAGACTCAAGTACTAGACAATAGAAAGAAGAGAACTGTCTGTCAACATCTAACCCCTGGAACTGATTGACAAGACTGGTACTACACCCCCCCCCCCCCCTTCATCAAGCTCATCGTTCTGCCCCTTTGCTTCAGTTGCTAGGAGATTGATGGTGGGGGAAGAAAGGCTTGGCCCTCCTGGTGGAACTCACCCCTGAGTCCACCCTACCCTGCAAAGTTCACACGACTCTGCGATAGGCTGAGGTGACGGTCTTGTCATGTGTGTCTCACTAGGTGGAGGCAGTCTGCCAGACCCCCTGAAACACACAATGCTTTGGCTCCCACTCAAAAACACCAACATTCATTGCCGACAATGTCCCCACCTACCACCCGTCCCTACCCACCCCTTCCTGGAAAATGTGATGGAGGAGGGGTAGTGGGCCAACTCCAACACCACCTGGCCCTCAGCAGCAGACCTGGACACTGGCCCGGAAGCAGCCCTGGCCCAGTGCACAGACAGCTCCTTGGGGAGGTACACGGGGTGGCACATCCTTCTTCTCACAGCTTTAGCTTCCTGTGAGGCTGTGGAGTCACCTCTGTTGGTTTGGGTCTCTCTGACCTTGGATTATATGGGAAACAGAGGCCAGTGGGTGAAATTGGGAGGCTGAGCTATGATATGTCACTATCCGGCTTAGGGTGGGACACTTTGTCCCCAAAGAGGGAGGGTGACTTCCCACCACACCCAGCCGCAGCACAGCCTACAGCGGCCCGCCCCTTCTCCCTGTCTAACTCTAAAAATATATGCCACGTACGATGGCCCAGTTGCCTTCGGAGGTAATCCAAACCTGGTCAAGGAGCTAACACTCAATTCTTTGTCTGCTGCTTCAGGAAGTCTTAACTCCCTTTAGGATAGCTGGGGTTTGGAGCCTTTTTTGAGGGAGGGGGTGGGTAGTGACTGGAAAGTATAAAAGCAGACTTTCAGAGGTTTGCTCCCCTCAACAAACCACCTCAGGGTGGTTCCAGCAGCAACTGACTGAAGTCGTGTGCTCACATCGATTTTCACTAATCCAGAAATCTTGTAAAAACGATGTTTCTCTCAAATGTTTCAAACTGGAAGTGGCTCTATCACACTTGCCTAGTCAGACAAAACACCCGGCAGCCTCTGCCAGATCCCGAAGGGAGAAGAAGGCTTTAAGCGAAATTTGGCTCACTCAACATGGTCCTTGAGAAAGACTAAACAAAACAATCACTAACATAACAGGAGAACCTGATGGTAGGACAGATCTTCCTTCCTCTGTAGACTCAGCAGAGTCACCAAATTTCCTACTCACACACAACCTGTTGGGGTCATTCAGATTACTGAAGTGAATGAAACAAGAGGGATTCTATTTGCTCTCAAGTTTTCTCTAGCCTCCCTTGCCCTTTACGAAGGGTCTTTCATGTGTCACTTGTCAAATTTCTTCTCAGCCTGGAGAAGAGGGCTGTGGAAGGCTTTGTGGGAGGTCTCAGGTCCGAGGAAGGGAGGGAGGGGGTGCAGATACTATCTGACTAAACCCCATCAGCCTGGACTCAGTCATATGGCCCCACTTAACTGCAAGGGAGTCTGGGAAATGTAGTCTTGCTGTGCGTCCAGGGAGAAGAGGAAACAGAATTTGGTGATCACTGGCTATCACTGTTAACTCTGCCGCCACTATATGGGCCCAATGTGTCCACATCTCTTTTTCTTCCACATCTGCTATCCCACCCCCAAGTCATCTGACTGGTCCACTTCCACTCTGCCCTCTACTTTTGCATTCCCACTACCTCTTCCCACAACTTTCTCTGCAATATCCAAGGTAACATTTTCTGGCTTATGATCAAATGATGACGCCTGCGGATTTGCTTCAAATAATACAGTGGGAGAGGGAGGCTGCTGGAAACCTAGGTGATATGTATTGATCATTGTTGGAACTGGGTGATGGGATTGGGGAACTTTATTATATTTTCTACTTTTGTATTTGCTTGAGATTTCGATGATAAGGTTTTTTAAAAATAAACTTTTAGAATGTAAATTAGGTTATATCCAGGATGACTGCTTATCATGATGCAGTTGTGCTCTGCCCAAGCGTGCCAGGCCAGCATCTCAGGGACACTAGCATCCTCACAGAGGAGACTCCATAGCAAGTGGTGCCCATCCTCATGCCTTTCCTCTGTTTAAAACCTGTGGATGACTTTCCAATGTAATTGGTATATGGTGATTTTTTTAAAAATGCCCAACTTGGCAAAATTGGGGCATTTTGTCAGCAGAAAGTCAGCAATCTGATGTCTATAGTCCTGTTGTTGCTATTATTGTTATTATAGGCTGAATAGTGGCCCCTGAATAGGTTCCATCGTAATTTTTGCAACTTGTGAGTGTTACCTTACATGACAAAGGGACTCTGCAGAGGTGATTGAAGGAAGGGTCTTGAGATGGGGAGAGTCTCCTGGATTGTCTGGTTTGGCCCAATGTAGTCACCAGGGTTCTCGTAAATGAAAGTAGAGAGGCAGACTCTGCAGGAGAGGCAGAGTCAAAGAAGGAGGTGAGATGCTGGTAGCAGAGGGTGGAGGGCCAGGACTGCTTGATTTGAAGATGTTGGAAGGGGCCATAAGCCCCTGAATGCCAGCAGCCTCTAGAAGCTGGAAAAGGCAAGGCAACAGGTTCTCCTCTAGAGTCTGAAGAAGGATCACAGCCCCGTGACACCCCTTGATTTTAGCACAGTGAGATTCGTGTCACGCTTCTCACCATAGAACTCTAAGATGATCATTGATCTTATTTCACGCCGCTGAATTTGTAGTAATTCATCAGAGCAGCAATAGGAGACTAATACAATTATATTACTTGTATTCTCATGCTGCCAAACCCAGAAGTGGACCTGAGGAGGTGACACACTCCTTGCTACAGTCTGCCGGCCAGGCTCCATCAGTCCTGCTGTCTGCCCACCCTCAGGACCTGCTGTTTTCCTTTCACTTGCTTTGCTTCAGCCTCGTGAACCTTCTCTCTCCCTGGAACTCCTTCAGGCCCTTGATTTGCTGTTCCTTCTGCCTGAAATGCCCTTCTCCCAACTCTTCCCATTGCCAGCTTACTTAAGCATTTGGGGTTTGTGTGTTATGTGTGTGGGTGTAAAACATCTGCTTTATTTATTAACAATCTTATCCTAAGTATCGTCTCCTAAGTGGTCCAAGAAAAAATTCCATAACAAAAGTGAATCCTGGAATAGAGATATACCAGAAGACAATTTCTCAAGGAACCAGCACAATTGTCAATTTCCACTTAGTCACAGAAGCCATTTACACGGAAAGCTTAGAATCATTTATTTTCCCAATTCTATTTTCTCCTTTCCCTCTAAACATTCTCTTAGTTTAGCATATACCTATCAAAGATTTCTCCTCCAAAAAGGAGGCAACAGGTTCTCCTCTAGAGCCTGAAGAAGTCTGGAGCCCAGCCACTGCCCACTCCCACGTCTAATAGTATGTGACTTAGTGGGTTATCACCGAACCTCTCTGCATTGCACTTTCCTTATCTGCAGGGGTATTAATCTGGTACAGCTGTTGCGATGATGAGTGAATAGTGTTAAGACTTGTAGAGTAGTGCCAAGTGCATGCCTGAAAAAGTCAGAAGTATTATCATTCTGGTTTTTCCAGCAAATCAAATTGTATGCTCCCAAGCAGCCTGAAGAGTGCAATGGAGAACCAAGTCAGAGGTAAATCAAGGATAAGCATCTTCAGAAATATTACTCTATTAACTTGATGCTTTGGTATCAGCATCACGTCCTCAGAGATTTCTCTGACTATCCCATCTATAGTAGCCCTTCCCACCCTTCTTACTTCATAGCCCTTCTTATATTTTTTAAAATAAGCTATATTTTCTAGAACAATTGTAGATTTACAGTGAAATCCCAAAGATCTTACAGGAAGTCCCCACACCCTCCCACCTCTGCACCCAATATCCCCTATTACTAATATCTTATGTTAGTGTGGAACATTTGTCATGACAAATGAGCCAATATGGACACATTATACGAATGAAACCATACCTTATTCAGATTTCTTTAGTTTTAGCCCAGTGTCCCATCCAGGATCCCATCTAGGGTACCAGAGTACATACGTTTAGTTCTCCTCTTGGCTGTGATAATGTTCTTCTCCCTTCCCCCTTTGAAAAGATTTTATTTATTCATTTTGAGAGAGAGTGTGGGAAGGGGAAGAGGGAGAGGGAGAGAGAACATCTTGACCATTCACTGCCTTGCTGAGCATGGAGCCTGATGCACGGCTCAGTCTTACAACCCCTGAGATCATGGCAAAATCAAGTCGGTTCCTTAACAAACTGAGCTACCCAGGTGCCCCTGTGATAATGTTGTTGGTGACTGTTGGTGACAGTTCTGAGAAGTACAGGTCAGGTATTATATAGAATGTTTCTCAGCTGAAATTTGTCTGATGTTTTTCTCATGGTTGTCCTTGGTTATATGTTTTGGGGAGAAAGACTGTAGAGGTAAGGTTCCATTTTCATCACATTATATCGAGGATTTATTATTTACGATCTGATTTGATTCGATCATCTGGCTGAGGTCATGTTTGTCAGGTTTCTCCACTATAAAATTACTCTTTTCTCTCCCCCATTTGGTATTGTGCTCTTTAGAAGGAAGTCAGTATGCACAACCCATACTTAAGGAGCAGGAGGTTATATCCTTTCTACTCTTTTATTTTGTTTTATTTTATTTATTTGTTCAGTTATGTGTTTTGAGCACCGTTTCTGGGCTAACCCACAGCCATTCTCAGCCTCCTTCTTACCTGCTGTTTGCAAACAAATGCAAGAATGCCAGATGCCTGTTTTCTCCAGTCACCATCCTGTCAATGAAACAGAAGGAAGTCCGTCTTCTCATGTGTTTTGGAGGAGGCTTTTGCTTTCCTCACAAAAAAGGTAGACACTATTGTTCTATTGTTTCCTTCTTTCTATGCTGAAAGTGGAATTCTGGCACTGCCATGGCCCCCTTGGGACTATGAGTGACAAACATAATAGCAAAAAGTCAACATATTAAAGATACCAGAGCAGAAATCCAGAAAAAAGTCCTTGGGTCCTTGATGGCCACGGATACCAGCAATCACCTACCTTTGGACCTTGTGTCATTGAGAAGGGTTTAAGCCATTGCAAGTGAGGTGTCTAATTCTTATAATTGAAAATATTCTTAACTGATAAGGCATTTCTTATCTTCTTCTAAAAATGAAGTTCTATAAGGTCAGAGACTTTGTCTTGTTCATCTCTATTTCCAGTGGTTGACATAGAGTAGATACTCAGTATGTTGTATGAATGAAGAGATGAATGACAGTTTAAGGGACAAGCAGGGTCTCAGGGAAGAGTTTTTTTTATGAGTTAAGGAGATTAGGGCATATTTGTAGGAGAATGAGGAGGCACCAGACTAGAGAAAGAGATTGAAAGTATAAAGAGAAGAAATAGGAGAGGAGAGAAGGTAAAAGGTAGTTCATGAAGGATGGTCTCAGAAAATGAGGAGGAGGGCACTTGGGTGGCTCAGTGGTTGAGCATCTGCCTTTGGCCCAGGTTGTAATCCCGGGGTCCTGGGATCGAGTCCCACATCGGGCTTCCTGCATCTCCCTCTGCTAATGTCTCTGCCTCTCTCTTTCTCTCTCTCTCCCTCCCTCCCTCCCTCCCTCCCTCCCTCCCTCCCTCCCTCCATTTCTTGGGAATAAATAATAAAATCTTAAAAAGAAAAGGGAAAGGGGATGTGATCCCATGGCCTGGTGGAGGTGTGTGTTGGATAATAAAGGGGGAAACAATCAAATAGAAGCTCTTAATCTCTCAGTCAGGATGATTCCAAGAATTAGCCAGGAAGCCATGGGCCTCTCACCGGAAGAAAGCATGTAATCAATATAATCATGTTTTTACATGTAGTTTTATGAGGTTTGCAGATGCTGCTCCCTCAGTCATCCATGGCTTCTTAACTTTTAAATTCTAGGACTAGTGTAATTAAAAATAAAATGGGAGAATTGATACCAGGTTATCAACTTTTAAATGTCCTAAGACCATTAAAAAAGAAAATGGTAACTGTTTACAATCTCCTCTTTTCATTGCACAACGGTTATGTTCATCTCAAAAAAGCAAGAAGGATCTAATCTCTTTTAAAAAGTACTATTATTTATATTGAATAAATTTAACATCACAGATAACTGACTACATTGTCCTTAATAAAAAACACTGTAGGTTTTTAAAGTCAGACCGTTTGAGTTCAGCCCTGTGTAAGTAAGGGCTATGTAAGTAAGAAACTTGGGAAGCTTCTCAACCTCCCTACGTCTTGGTTTCTATCACAGCAAAAGAGGAGAAAATGGAACCTAATTCATAGGATTGTTGTTGGGATCAAATAAAATAACATCAGTAAACCAACTCCTGGTACACACAAAGACCCACATAACTTTTGAGGAAACATCCTTCTGAATCTGGATATAAAGATGATCATAGACACACAGATATAGATACAGCTTGAAACACACGCATAGCCACAAACAGATGCTTATGTGCACACAAATCAGATGCTTCTGTGTGTATTTCCTGATACTCTGCTTTCTCTCCCCCTTAACAATATGTGTGAATATCTTTCTGGTCACTAGGTATCCTTGTACAACATTATTTTGAGTGGTTACACGGTGCTCTATAAAAATGTTATAAGGAGTCTAGGTCGTACAATCCGTCAAAGTGTCTGATTCTTGATATCAGCTCAGGTCATGATCTCAGGGTCCTGAGATAGAGACCTGCATCAGGCTTCTCACTCGGGGGGAGTCTGCTTGGGATTCTCTCCCTCTGCCCCTTGTTTCACTCGTGTGCACATGCACTCTCTCTCTGTATAGATTTATATAGATATAAATAAATAAATAATTTTTTAAAAAAATGGCATAGCATACTTTATTTGCCTGATCTTATCTTGTTAGATTTTGAATTTATTTCCAGTCATTCATAATGTTAATTCTGCATTGACCCTCTTTCTACTAAAGTTTTATCATATCTGTGATTATTTCCTAGAAAAAACTTTTTAAAAAATATTTTATTTATTCATGAGAGACACACACAGAGAGAGGCAGAGACACAGGCAGAAGGAGAAGCAGGCTCCCTGTTGGGAGTGTGATGCAGGACTTGATCCCAGGACCCCAGCATCACACCATGAGCTGAAGGTAGACACTCAACCACTGAACCACCCAGGCATCCCAGAGAAAAATTCTTAGATGAAGAAATAGTGTGTCAAAAACATATACAGTTTTTAAAAATAGACTCTAAACCATAGAGAACAATTATGATTACCAGAGGGGAGGTGGATGGGGAGATAGGTGAAACATGTAAAGGGGATTAAGAGTATACTTCTCTTGATGAGCACTGAGTAATGTGTAGAATTGTTGAATCACTATATTGTATACCTGAAACTAATATAACACTGTATGTTAACTATACTGGAATTTTTAAAAAAAATCTTAAAAGTTAAAATAAAAAAGACATATATAGTTTATTTGCCTTGTAAATGCACCTTGACTTCTAGAAATATGCTAATTTATTTTTCTCCCAGCATGTATGAAACTGTCCATTTCTGAATTCCCATACGCTACTATTTTGCTCATCTAAATTTTTCTTTTTGTTTGGAGAAAGAAATTTGATATTTTAATTTATATTAATGTGATTACTAATGAAGTCAAGTTTTTTGGATGTTTATTGGCTAAGTATACTTGTGAATTTGCCATTTGTATCTTATATATGTTTTTAGAATATTTGCATTTTCTTATTGGTCAGTAGGAGTTCCTTATATAGTAAGGCTAACCATCTTTTGTCATTCAATTATGTTGCAAAAGATTGCATCATTTGTATTTCTGAAACCTAAACAGAAGGCAGGATGACTAGTGACCTTGGCAGTTACCCAGGACTTTGAATTGGAAAGGGGAGCATTGTGGAAAGTCAAGGGGTCATGACATTCTAAAGTGGTGGTCATCACTGACCTTGAAATCCCTGCTGGAGAGATCAATAAATAAATATATCAATAAATAAATCTGATCAGAGGTGATAGCTGGGTGAGTTAGGACACATCGCCCAAAGACCTAAGAAGGCATTGGTTGCTAACAACAATCTTGTCTTTTATAGGCTTGGAGTTTGTAAGCCAACACTTTGGGGTCAGAGTATTTAAATAATTTTAGATCCACAAACTGCTATATGAATTGACCCTCCTTTTTCTACCTAGAATACAAGAGTAACTTTTCCATCTTCAACCTTGCCATTGATTAATAAGAGCACAGGATTCTAGTATTATTCTTATTTTCTGAGTCCAAAATGTCTTCTTTTTGTAATAGTTCACTTGGTATGTAGCATTCCTTATGATACTAGTAAGCATATTGTATACAAAAAAGAACACATTCTGTAATTACTGTGATGTTTTGCAGAACCAAATATGCTAAAAGAAGCCAAGCACATACTAGACCCTTAATAAGTATGTGTCAAACTGAATGAAATGAAACTTCTCAGAATATCACAAAGCTACAAAGTCTGATATAAAATAGCAAGATTTACTTTTAAAAACATGTTTCAGGATGTAAGTGAAAGGTGTCTGTAATTGACTTTCCTTTTAGAATATGGTCAAAGAAATTATGGCATGCCTCACAGGGTTTTTTTATTCCCCCTTTTCTTTCTTTTTTTAACCTTAGATTGGTAGACCAGACTCAGCTGGTTCTGCAGCCATGCTTTTGTCTGGGTAGAAACACATCTCCATTTTCTGCTCCAGTGATAGGCTATTGTACTGAAAATCTCTACCTTTCTTTTAGTTCTATGAAGCAAAGCTCTTAAAGTTACCTGGATATTTGCATAAACACACATTGTCCTGGGTTTTGTTTGAGGGACTCTAAAGTAAATAATTTTTTGGCTTTCAAACTTACGTGGCACTAAAGAATGGAATTTAGGGTTGGCTCAGGAAGTGGATTAGAAGAGGTATTATAAATTCCCAAGTGTGCCCCAGGATTAGGGTCTGGCTCTTACAGGCTTCAAGACTTTCCAATTAAAGCTAGGAATATTATCCTGAGTTTATGTTGTTTTCCATTGCTGCTGCTGCTTTCTGCCAAGCCAGAGTTCATGACAGATTTTTGCCTGTTCTCAAACAAATAAGAGTAGACAATACTTACAGAGCACCCCTTTTCACATATCAGGCACTAGGCACCATTTTTCACATTAACTCATTCAGTCCTGATAACAAACCTGTAAGTAGGTTGTATGAGGATAATGATAGTTGCTGTAACAAATAAACCATAAAATTTTATTGACTTAATTCAATAAATGATTATTTCTCATTGCACGTGTAACTCATTTGCAGATGTTTGGTAGAAAGTTTAGGGACCCAGACTCCTTTCATTTTGTAGCTTTCCTATACCTTTGAGCCTCAAAATCCTTCTCTTCTAACTGACAAATGAAGAATAAAAACAGAGGATTATCTGTTGGAAGTTTTTAATGCGTGAGGCCTGAAGGCAGTACACATCTGCTCATGCCATTTGCCAGAATCCAGACACATAGCCTTATGTAATTGAAAGTGTTGTTAAGAAATACAGTCTATGAGTGCTTGGCTGGCTCAGTCAACGCAGCATGTGACTCTTGATTTGGGGTTGTAAGTTTGAGCCCCATGTTGGGTATGGAGATTACTTAAAAAGAAAATCTTTTTTTTTTTTTTTTTTTTTTTTTTTTTTAGAAATGTATTCTAGCTGTCTTTCCAGATAAAAGAGGAAATGATTTTAGTGAACACATAGATTTTGCCACAGTCCATCCTTTGATGACCAAATGACCTCCTTCAATAACCCTTCTTTGCACACAAACAACACACTCATTCTCTTCCCAAAAGAAACAACCCAATTCCCCTATGGTTACTGTATTTAGCTAAAAATCCTGAATTTCTGGGTGATGTCTGCCCTTTTCCATCAGGATAGGGTGTTTTCCTTGTTGTCCATTGACTTCTGAACTAAAAGGACCAGCTGCCATGTCCCATATCCAATATAAACTGATGGGCAAAGATGGAGTAAAGTAATAGCTGTGCCCATTTGGAAAGAGGTGATGGAGACACACAGCAATGCTAATACCTGACAATGGTGAAGTACCAATGGGAAGGTATTGTGCTATGACCCTGTCCTAGGAGTCCAAGTGAGTTCCTTGGTTCCTCCCTCCTTATTACAGCCTGGTTTTCCTTTCTGGGAGGAACTCCCTGTTCTTTGCTTTCTGTGGTCCTCTCTGCTCTTTGGAAGTTCTTCCTTAACTGTTATCCTCCATGACCACCCATGAACCCATGAGGTGGCTGTTGGTGAGCCTGTTCCTCTTAGAGGGCTACATAGCTTCTGAAGCCCACTTCCTGCTTGTGCAAATTTGGAGACTCAAAGGTTTATTCAAGATTCAAACTATCAAAGGCCTTTTAAATCTAGGCTCATTTTTTTCTTTGGCAATATAATTCCCTAAAAATTCAGAATGTGCTCATCTTTGCCTCCTAGCAGTCCCATGAGCAAAAGTTCATTCCCAAAGGTTTTTCCTATACATATTTCTTAAGCTCCCTCATACTTCTCTCTCTTAAGAGTAGCTGTCTTGGGCAGCCCCAGTGGCACAGCGGTTTAGTGCCGCCTGCAGACCAGGGTATGATCCTGGAGACCCTGGATCGAGTCCCACGTCAGGCTCTCTGCATGGAGCCTGCTTCTCCCTCTGCTTGTGTCTCTGCCTCTCTCTCTCTCTCTCTCTCTCTCTCTGCATCTCTATGAATAAATAAAACTTAAAAAAAAAAAAAAAGAGTAGCTGTCTTGAGACTACCTGAAGTAATAAGCATGGATGGGAATGTCATGTCCTTAATCAGGTCTTTGTTAGTAGACCTAAGTCAGAAGAGGCTTTTGTTGTTCAAATAGATTGTTTACTATTTGGGATCCAAAATGAGTAGGCTTTTCTAACCTCTGAGAGCTAGTTTCTGGACTCTGTAGCCTCTTTCATATCTGTTTGCAAACAAGCCAATCTTTCCTGAACTCATCTCTTTCTTGTAATTCTCGCTAAGAGAAGAATTGTGCAAGTGGCTACCTCCTTAATTCTGTGCCCTAGGTGTCACAATCACCTCACCCTGGTCCTTGACCTGGGAAAAGTCAACATATGCTATTATTCTGACTCTTTCCAACCACTTCCCCTAGGACCACAGGCTTAGTAGGCTCATCTGCCATTGAAAGCAACAGTTGTACCAGATGTTTGCCGCTTTATGAAATAAGTTTCTTTCTTTCCAGCTTTTTTTTTTTTTTAGAAGTTTCTTTTCTTTTTTTTTTTTTTTAATTTTTTATTTATTTATGATAGTCACAGAGAGAGAGAGAGAGGCAGAGACACAGGCGGAGGGAGAAGCAGGCTCCATGCACCAGGAGCCTGATGTGGGATTCGATCCCGGGTCTCCAGGATCGCGCCCTGGGCCAAAGGCAGGCGCCAAACCGCTGCGCCACCCAGGGATCCCCCCTTTCCAGCTTCTTATATCACTTTCCTCACTAATTACCACTCAACTGCTAAGCCAATACTGTATTATTTTAGGTTTGGGTTATAGCAGCACTCCACTTCTAGGTACCAATTTTCATATTACTTGGCATAACACTAGATGCTACAACAAACCATGAAATTTCAGCTTAAGACAATAGTAGTTATTTCTTCTCAGAGCCAAGCCAGTGTTGGCACCTTCCACATGGTGATTTAGATCTCAAGGTACTGCCACCTTGACTTCTGCTATACCCTGGGGCCATGGAGTCTTTTGCTTCCAGACAACAGATAAGTGAAGACACAGAGGATCATCTATTGGAGGGTTTTAATGGGCAGGCCTAGAGATGGTACACATAAGTTGTCACATTCCATTGGCCAGAATTCCGTCATGGCCATCTGTAGTGCAAAGGAGAGGACTATAATCTAGTCATGTACTCTGGGAGAAGAGGGACCAGGCTTTGGTGAATAATTGAGGGCCTCGTTGATAAATGTATACAGTGCAAAAGCAGAAAACTGAGCCATAAACAGCAAGTTCATTGTGTTTTTATAACATGTTGGTCTCAACAAGGTAGAATGTGTCCTTATAGAGATCTGAGTGCTTGATCACATCTGAGAGCAAGAATAAGGAGTATGTTTTTAAATGGTGGGTCACAACAACCATTTCCTGGGCACATTTTCTATAAGGGTAGAAGCAAACTTAGAATAAAATTGACATGTACCTCCTCCCTCCAGTTTTTGTCTCCGCAGATAACCCAAGGATTGTCTGGTGCCAGAGAGCTTGTGCTAGTGGGTCATAGGGAAGTAGTGTCAGGATGGGGAGCGTTTAGAGCTTTGTCAGAGTAAAGGGGTAGGCACCATTTTCTTCAGGAATGTTGACTTATGATATTTTCTTCTAGAGCAGGATTTAAATGTGTGTAGTTTTGGAGTATGATCCCAAAAAGCACAATTAAGGAAGGGAAGAGAGGTAAGTCAGGGAAGAGAGAAAACCCAAGAAATAGGTTATTGTCAGGGGCAACAGGGACTCAATCCCAGGGAGATCTCCTGGGAAACCATGGAGGACATGCTTCAGAATAGCTCCTCTGTGAGTCAAGGAGGCTGGGGTATTTTTCCAACAACTCTCACCCATGTTGGTTGAGGGTTGGCCTGGAGGCTTTAAGTACCATCTCCCCTATCTGTGGGTTATATTTACAAGCAGCCTTGCAAGCAGCTGGGACAGGCAAAAAGGAAGACATCTCAGGCCCGTGGGAGGGGATGTGGTGAGCCTGGCCCAGGAGCTGTCCATTGCTGTCGGAGAGCTGGAGGGACCTGAGAACATGGGGTACCTGCTGGGATGGGAAGAGGCACAGGGAGTGAGAAACAAGGACTCAGACATAACACAGGGTCTCAAAATCCACCTAACCGGCCTCATGGATTGTCACTGTCCTCTGGGTGGGACTGAACTCTGCCTCCTTTGTGTACTAAGCAGTATTAGCAGCCAGCACTGACGGAGCATTCACTGTGCCAGGAGCTCTATGAAGGGTTTGACATAAATGATCTCACTTAATATTCATTGCCCATCTACCATGTACCAGGGGAGAAGCAAGAGATGAATAAACTTACTCTCTGTACTTAATTTAAACTAGCAGGAGGCTTAAAGTGAACACAATGGCTTTTTACAGCAGAGGATGTATCGGGGTCTGGAACAGTTACAAATCATTATGAGGTCTCTGGGACATGAAGCTGACTTCTGGTTGGTGGATCAGGTGTCCTTGAGGAAGAAGGAATTTGAACCTATCCTCAGAAGATGAGGAGGAGTTTGACAAGCATATCAGAGGCAGTGCATTTGCAGACAAAGTGATGGACTGTTCGGGAAGGTAGAGGGGAGGCAGACAAGATGGGCATTGCCAGGAAGCTGTCACAATGTGATTGGACTTAGGAGTGAGATGGATCTGTAAGCCAGATGTGCCACCGAGGTTGGAGGAAGCTAGACCAAGCATCAGACTGGAAATAGAGAGAGGATCCAGTGGAAAGCAACAAGCATGGAAGAGAGAAGTTTTGGGGAGGAGCGAGATATAGGGACACGGAGGCAAGTGTTTCAAGAGTAATGCCACGTTGCTAGATGTCTGTAGCAATCTGTTCAATTGCTCAATATATACCTCCATTCATTGTTTTCATGCATTCAACAAATATTTATTGCACACCCACTATGTTCCAGCCACGCATGTATAGATATAACAAGGACTCAGTGGAGTAGAAACCTATGACCTTGTGGAACAGATGCAGACAATAGCATATTTTTAAAATACCCAGCATGTCAGATAAGTGGCAGGGAGAAAACTAAGCAGGGAGGGGTGACAGGAAGTCCCACCTGGGGAGGAGGGTTGGAATTTTAAAGAGGGTGGTCAAGTTTAGCCTCACTGAGAAATGGACACCTGAGGAAAGAGCTGAGGTTGTAGGGGAATGAGCCACGGGTCTCCCTGACAGAATAATGCCATTGCATTCTGTTCCTCCCCAGGCAGGAACAGTGCCTGGCCATCTGGAAACATAGGGAAGCGAAGCAGGCCTGGAACAGAGTGAGAGAAGAACAAGATGATTGATGTGAGGTTAGAGAAGGGAAAGCAGATCAGAGGGTGAAGGTCAATGGTTTTCACTGGGGTGGCACCATTCGATGGTGTTTCTGAAACTCATGGAGCTATATTTGTTCAAGCATAGTCATGTCTAGATGTTTCCATGTTGAGATACATATTTGATTACAGATTACTTTTTTTTTAACTTCTGCTTTGTATTTTAGATGGGACATTATGCAGTTTTCCTTTTTAAAAGCTGTGTGTGGAGGGAGGTCATATTATCCTTAAATTCCATTTCTGGACTGTAAAGGATGTGTTATGCAATATCGGCTGCTAAAGGAGCCTTTGAGTCTGACAGGGTCAAGAGCTTCTGAGGAAAGACCACAAAGGCCACTATAAGGACTATGATGTTGACTCCAGAGCAGAGCAGTCTGAGGAGACTTAAACAGAGAAATATCATGATCGGACTTAAGATTAATCAGCTCTCACTGGCTGGTGTGAGGAGAATAGACTATAGGGGGTGAGAGTAGAACCAGGAGGCCCGTTAGGAGGTTACTGCAGCATCTTTGCCTGTCCAGGTTGCTATAACAAAAATACCCTAAACTGGGGGACTTATAAATAATAAACATTTATTTCTCACAGTCCTGGAAGCCAAGATCACAGTCCTAGTGGACTTGGTGTCTGGTGATGGCTGTCCTTTGGCTGTCACCTCACATGGTGGAAGGGGCCTCTTTTATAAGGGCACTAATCCCACTCATGGGGGTGGAGACCTCATGATGTAATCACCTCCCAAAGGCCCCACCTTTTAGTACCATCACACTGGGGATTATGTTTCAAAATGAATTTGAGGGAGACACAAACATTCAGAGAATACAATAAAGTAAAGAGCAGAAGATGGTGGTGGCTTAGATTGGGATGGTAGCATGGAGGGAACGAGAAGTGGTCTGATTCTGGAATATTTTTTGAAGGTGGGACCTGTAGGACTTTTTGGCAGATTTGACATGGAGTGTGAGAGAAATAGGGGAGTCAAGAATAAGTCCACATTTTTTAAAGATTTATTTTTATTTATTTATGAGAGAGAGAGGGAGAGAGGCAGAGACACAGGCAGAGGGAGAAGCAGGCTCCATGCCAGGAGCCTGACGTGGGACTCGATCCCGGGACTCCAGGATCGTGCCCTGGGTCAAAGGCAGGCGTGAAACCGCTGAGCCACCCAGGGATCCCCAAGTCCACATTTTTAAAAAGATTTTATTTATTTATTCATGAGAGACACACAGAGAGGCAGAGACCCAGGCGGAGGGAGAAGCAGGCTCCTCACAGGGAGTCTGATGTGGGATTCGATCCCAGGACCCCAGGGTCACACCCTGAGCTGAAGGCAGACGCTCAACCACTAAGCCGCTCAGGTATCCCTGACTCCACATTTTTGACCTGAGCAATGAAGGACATTGATGTCATCAACCTAGGTGGGGAGCCCATATGTAGAATAGGTTTTGGGGAAACACCAGAATTTGCAGGACACCAACTATGTGCCAGACACTATTTTAGGTACCAGGAATTTTCACAGGTCTGATGTGGAGCATTACCTAGAGAAGCTCTACAGGACAGAAGCTGAGGCCAGCAAGGGCCAGGGTGGTCTGACATGTAAGATTTCAGTTAGAGTGTAAACCCTCTGAAGTCAGAAGCACGGTCTGGCATCTTGATCATCTTGGCCACCCACTTTGTGCATGTTTGGTAGCTATCTGTTGAGTGAGTGATGATTCATTGTCTCTAATTCCCTTCATGATTCAAGTCAAAATGGAATAAAAGTCTACCCTATGTGAAACTATAAAATTATTAGACTCACTGTTCTGATTTTAGACAGGGGTTTCTTTTAGTCCGTCCTAAATCTTACACGGCTGTAGCACCTCCGGGTCTGACGCACTGTGTTTTATCTCTGAATCTGCAGTGCCTACCATCTAGGAGATTTTGTTGAATGAATATTTATTGAATGATTACATCTGTATTTTTAAAGAATACTTTTCATTAGGCATATTTTAATGATATAATTACAGTATTCATTTCCCAAGTTTTACTTTCTATTTTACAATAATTATTGTATATATTAACCATCATTTTTATGACTGTGTAATAATCTATTGTACCTGGATAAACTATAATTCCAATTCTTTATTTCCTCATTATTCAACATTTTAAGATTCTCTCAATCTGTCGAAATAGTAAATAAGACATTATTGAACATCTTCCTTAATGTAGCTTTTAATATGCTTTAGGTTATTTCAGTAGGTGCTGAGATTTCTTGATCAGGACTGTGGTAGACATCATTGACGTTAACCAACATCTGTCTCTTCACTCCTTTCGGGCAGAGGACTTCACTCCTTAGTCTCCTTGGGTGAGAGTAGGGTAGGCCATGTGATATGACTAGTTCTGGCCAAAGAAATGTGAGGGGAAGGAAGAGGTAAACCTCACCACTACCAATCTGAGGAAGGTATGTTGAGTGAACAAGAAGCCAACATTTGTTATGGCAAACTGGTAGGATTCCAGAGTTAATTTGTTACCACAGCCAATCTATTCAATCCTGACTAATACACAGACTTTGGCTTTCATTATGGGTTAGGGTATATCCAGGAAAATTGCACAATGGTTGGTATAGAGCAGATACCAAACAATTATCTATTTAGTGATTCAGTGAGATGGTTGCCAATAATACATGAAAATACCAATTCACTGTTATCAACAGTCATAGATTTATTATTTGATTGTTCTAGCCAATTTAAGAGGCCAAAATCTTGCTGAGGCCAACAAAGAATTGGCTAATTTATAGGAAAGGCTGAACATTTTTTTCATCTGTTGTTAGCCATTTCCTCTTTTACGTATTATTTGTTCAAAATCTTTCGTTCATTCTCTGTAACTATTTATTGAATGCCTTCACTGTTTTAGATATTGGGGGATATGTCATACATGAACTTATCATAAAACTTTTGTTCTAGCAGAGACAAATGATATGTAAACAAATACTTAAATATTTTAGGTAGTGGCAAGTGCTATGAAAATCAATGTCACTGGCTTCTAGATGGACTAGGTGTCACACAGCATCTTTCTGGTAACATCACTTTTGAAGAAAGGGAATTAGCTAAAAAGATATTAGGCAGAAAGGTGTTCAGTACAAGGTCTGAAGGCAGGGCATACTTGATATTTTGGGGCTACAGCAAGAAGCCAGTCTGGCTGAAGCAGAATCAGCAATGGGAAACTAGTAGGAGGTGAAATTGAAGAAGTAATAAGCTAGAACATGTAGGGCCTCCTAGGCCACTTGTTATGTCTTTTGACTTTTCTTTGGAGTGAGGGGGAGCCACCAGGGGGTTTTGGGGTGAGAGGTGATGTGATATGGCTTACTTTTTAAAAGGATTACTCTGGCTTCCCTGTAGATGAGATAACAGAGGAGCAAGCAGGGGACAAGTGGGAGGCTCCTGCAGTATTTTTACGGAAGATGAGGACAGCTTAGATCAGGGCGACACTGTGGACAAAGTGAGAAGGTGTCAGATTCTTGCTGTATTTTGTAGTGGAGCTGATAGGGTTTGATGATAAACTGGACACGGCTGGCTGAGAGAAATGAAGGAGTCAAGAATGATTCCAAAGTTTCTGACTTGGCCAACCAGAAGACTGTAGTTGCCATTTACTATATTGGTTTATTGAACCATATTTGGTATTTTTAGTGACTCCAGAAAAACCCATGAGAAATCAAAGGAACAATGTACTAGGGTGGACATGGTGCTCACTTTCTAGATCTAGGGGTCGATGGACCAACTGAAAACAATCCTGGCCTGAGGGGTCCTGGTGGCAGTGCAGTGGCTCCTGCCTTCTTTGGCTCTCCTTGCCATCTCCTCTTCACTTCCAGAAACACGGCCTCTGCTGTGACTGTCTCTAATGGTATCAAGGGTTTCCTGATATGCAAGTGCACAAGCCATCAATGCCAAAGGAGGTAAAGAAGCACAAGAAGGTGGTGCTCTGAGACCTCCAGGAGGATAAGAAGGTCCTCAGGGAGGAGGGCCAGGAGTTCCTGGTGATGTGGGCCAGGCAGGCAACAACCCTGTGTCACCTTTGTCAAGACATTGATGATCAAGGACTGTCACTACGTCCTCTCTGATGTGAACGAAGAGATACAGGAGTGCAAGAAGGGAGACCTTTTGTTTACCCTCTGGATCCCTCAGTCTTTACTCTCTAAGAGCAGGATGATCTATGCCAGCTCCTAGGATATCATCCAGAAGAAGATGATGGAGATCAAGCATGAATTACAAGTAAATTGTCAGGAGAAGGTCAGGGACCCAGGCACCCTGCAGAAGAGCGGGGGCAGCACCCTTTGTCCCTGGAGGGGCAGCCTTTGTGAGCCCCGTCTAGCCTCCGGCCTGGAGCACCAACAGCCCCGGACCCGCCTGCCAGGGTCATAGTCTGCCCAGTTCTCCCTAGACCTGAGGGGTTGAGGGCATTCCAGCAGCAGGAGGGCCACCTCTTCACCTCAGCTGACCAACAGCACCCAACCCCACCCCATGGACCTTCTTCTTCCTTCCATCCCTGAAGGCTCTTGCCTTCCTAAGCCACCTTTGGTGTTGGTCTTGTTTTCTTACACCATTTTGGATCTGATTTCTCTTGGGTCAAAGCATTCCCAGTGTCCCCTAGGCCCCACAGTTTATGGAGGCTCTGTGTATTTTCATGATAGTCCTGCTCCCTGCTCACTCTTCCTTGGCCCTGTACTGCCAACCTCTAACCCTCCAACCACGGTAGTGACTGTGCTCCTTTGTTTAGTTCTATGTGTGAGGGGAATGTTGTGGATGTGACCCCACCTGGTCAGGACCAGTTCCCCTCCCCTTTTCCCATGGCTGCAGCCACTCATGGAAGCAAGACAGTAGCGTGTTTCAGTTAAAACACGTGCACACACACACACACATGCACATGCACCCCAATTTAAAAAAAAGAAAACAATTGTGGTCTGCTTATGGCCATGGTGGTTGGTTCAGAGGTGGGCATTGGACCTTAGACGACCCCATTAGAGGCCCAGGACTTGCATTTAATAGTTTGGGACAGCTACTCTTTCCACTAGAAATGGGCAAGGAAGCATGCTCCCAGAGGCTTCCAGGAGTCCTCATGCTCCTCTGAGGGGAACCCACCCTGGGATGAACCTGACATCAAGAAAATAGAAGAGGTAGAAAGAAAGCTGGGTCCTTTGTGACACATTTGAGTCACTCTATCCATCCTGATCTGAAATCTATCCAGAGACCATCTGGTTACATGAGCTAATAAATTCCCTTTTATTGTGTATGTGAGCTCGGTCTGTGTCTTCTGTTCCTTGCCACCAGCCATGTCCTAATTGATGTAAGCAGCTTTCCATGTAAACGCTGTCCACAGTTCTCAAGGAGAATGCTCTCACCACCTGGGATCTCAGAACACAGGAAATAGTCACCCCAGAAAATCTGCAAACCATTTGAGGCTTAGGGTTGGAGAGTGACATCATGTTCTGGGAGAGGAAAGGCCACCGTCAGAGCATATGTTGTCCAAACTCCTGGAGGAATGGATTCCAGGAACTGTCAGAGCAGCAGACATCACCTGGCATCAAATGGTCTCGGCCACTCCCCCAGCAGTGAGGGCCGGGTGTGCTTCCTCAAACAGAGGGTCTTTGGCAACTTGCTTCTGGACACTGAAGTGTTTGCAGTTGTATTTGCCAGTTGCCTGAAGCATGAAATGGAAACTGATCCTGAATGTGGAGTCTCCACGAATACCAGCAGCCTGCTTCAGCATTTGTTTCTGAAAACCCTTTACCAATTTGTGCTCCTTTCAAGACAGTTTACGTTCATGATGAGCAGAATGGGCTGTGGAGTCAGATCGCCCGGACCCCTCTCCTGGCTCCCCCGGCGCTAGTGGACCCAGAATGGTTCTCAGGGTCAAGGTCAGTGGGCAGATATGGACTCTGAGATATCCCAGTCTCAGCAAATCCTCTGCACAGGCTAGTCACTCCAGATCTGAGAGGACTGCAGTAGAGTAGTCTTCCTGGAGCCTCTTCTGCCCTAATTGTCTTGATTGTCATCAAGTCTAAAAGGAGTTCTGGTCTAGTGACTAAGAGCATCAACAGTCTGCAGCCAGACGGCAAGAGTTTGAATCTTAGATCTACTTCCTGCAGACTATACCAGTTGTTTAATTTTTCCATGCCTCAGTTTCCTCCTCTGGAAAACAGAGGTAATAAAAAAAGTATCTCCAACAGTTGCTTGGAGGATAAATGAGTTACTACAGTAACTCTTAGAACAGAGCCTGGCATCAATGAAAATTAGCTATTAAATTGCCTGCAGCTTGCTAATAAGTAATAATACAGAGGTGTCAAAGGCAAAATGAATTGAAAAGGAAGAAGGAGAAATGCATATATGAAGCTGTGAGGACCCTTTAATATCTGACAAAAAAAAAGAGAATGGTCGGGGTACTTTTCAACAAGGCCCAATCTTCTCTTTCCAGCCAGGGTGGGGTTTCTGTGCTGGAACCAATGAGACGGAAGCGGAAGCCCAGCCATCTCCTTCCTGCTGTTGTCAGCCTTCAGGACCTGCAGCCAACGTGGCTTTTCTTTTATGCTGCGGTAATCCTACTCCTAATAACCATCCCTCACTTTTTAATTCCACTTGAAGTTTACAGATCCCTTTCACAGCTCTCTGTATTCCCCTCCCAGTAGAGTCTATTATCTTCCCATTTCACAGATGGAAAGAATAGAACGTGGGCTTGCCCTCCAACATCCATAGTATTCAGAAACATGCCAGCATCATGGATTCTTTATTTTCCCTTCTTTGTGTTTTTTATTATACTAAGTTTCTATAATTTAAGAATGTATTGTGGGGGGCGGGGGGGTGGTGCCTGGCTGGCTCAGTCAGTATAGCATCTGACTCTTTATCTCAGCTCAGGTCTTGACTTCAGAGTTGTGAGTTCAAGCCCTGCATTGGGCATGGAGCCTACTTAAAAGAAAATGTATTGCTGGGGTGCCTGGCTGATTCAAGTGGTAAAGCATGTGATTCTTTTTTTTTTTTAAAGGTTTTTATTTATTCATGAGAGACAGAGAGAGAGAGAGAGAGAGAGAGAGAGAGAGAGGCAGAGACACAGGCAGAGGGAGAAGCAGGCTCCCTGCGAGGAACCTGATGTGGAACTCAGTCCTGGGTCTTCAGGATCATGTCCTGAGCTGAAGGCAGACACTCAACTGCTGAGCCACCCAGGTGTCCCAAGCTTATGACTCTTGATCTCAGGGTCATGAGTGTGAGCCCCACACTGGGCATGGAGCCTACTCAAAAAATTAAAATAATTTTTTAAATAAAAAAAATGTATTGTTTGGCAGCCGGGATGGCTCAGTGGTTTAGAGCCTTCTTCAGCCCAGGGCCTGATCCCGGAGACCGGGATCGAGTCCCACGTCGGGCTCCCTGAGTGGGGCCTGCTTCTCCCTCTGCCTGTGTCTCTGTCTCTCTCTCTGTGTGTGTCTCTCATGAATAAATAAATAAAATGTTTTTAAAAAGTGTATTGTTAATTTTTTCTTATGTTTTAATAATGGTGCTTATTAACACACTGAATAGCATAGGTGCCAGGCGCTGTTTTAAGAACTATATTAAGCCATTTGCTTCTCACAACAACTCAGTTTGATAGCTGTTAGTATTTTTCTCCTCTTACTGATGAAATCACTGAGGACAGTGACCTGCCATGGTTAGGTTTGAATTTCAATAGTTTGATTCCAGAAGCAACACACTTAACTGCTAATCTCTGTGTTCATGGTAGAATTTTAGTAACACCAACAAGTCAAAAAGATGAATTTTTTAAAAATTATAATGCCAATACTCAGATCTAACTACTGCTAATGTTTGATGTAAATTAATGATTCAAAATCAGGCAGATGTTGGAAGTGGAAAGGACAGGCATACATGGGGATTATTTCTGGAGCTTTTAAAATATGCATGTGCTGAAAGTACTGTGCTGAGGGGGAAAGGCAAGTATGAAGATTTTGGGGAAAAAAGTTAGGCGATACTAATAAACAGCCCCTCCTTTCCTCTTTCACATTCCAGTGGCTCTGCCCCCAACCTAGTTGAAAGCCACTAGTGTATCTTTCCAACCTTTTTTTCTATGCAGAGCTTCACGTGCACACATAAATGTACACTTATAAATAACAAATCAGAAACTAATAAATGATAGTTTAAAAAAAAAAAACCAACTAAGGCAAGCAAGAGATGCTGGCATTGTAAGTATGACGAAATTCCTAACTGCCCTGGATTCTTGCTGTACCTCAAAGGCACAGTAGTAAGACAAACATACGTTTCCAGGTTGGAGCCTGATAGGCTTTCTCAGCATCAATAGCCCTTCCTGTGAATTTGTTGTTTTGTGATTTGGCAGGTGGAAGTGGCCAAGTCATTCTCCGGCCCGGGTGCTCCCAGGGGCCTTGTACCCTGGACTGATTTGTGCTTTACAGGCTCGCAGACACAGCTCCGTGCCAGGGCGCTGGACAAGTGCCCATGCTCGTATTATTCCCCATTCAGGCTCGCACGAGTGCGTGGGGCAAACCCGGCTGGACGCCTGGTGTGTTCTGGAAGGAGCAGGAGTCTGAGCCACGGAAGGGAGAGCCAGAGTGAGGCGCTTCCTGGCTCTGCTGCCTGTGATAGGCCATCATAGCTCCTGTGACCCACTCCCAGGTGCTGACTTAGTGTCCCATCCCGGCCAGCGGACCATGTGCTCCTTATATGTAGGAGGCTGGTCTGATGATTTTGTCTTTCTTCCTCTTTGTATCTTGATTGCTTGAAATAATGCCTGGAAAAGAGGGAACAGCAGCTTCTTGTCGTGGTGAATAATAGGCATAACCGTGGTTGACGTCTAGAGGCTGCTATGGGCCTCAAAGACAGACTAAGAAGACAAAAGTTTCTGTTCCAATCTTCACAACGACCCCATAGGTGAGAGTCTAGATTCTAGTATTCTCCGCATGGGAGAGCGGGGGAAATCAGGCAGAGAGAAGTGGGTAAGTCACCCAGGGTCCCACAGACAAGCGGCTGCCTGCAACCAGGCCTGGGAGGCTGAGCTCCAGTGTCTGCATTCATTAAGCCTACTCTCTGCTACCCCTCTCATTCCCCCTCTCCTCCAATTAAATGGCCACAGTGATCACCATAAGGTTTCACTTTATCACAGGACTCCCTGCTTGAGAACCATTGAGGCCAGGCTCCCCAGCAGGGTGTAGAGGCTGCCTACAATCGTCCTGGTCACCTTCCCACTTCAGAGCAGCGTTTGATCCCAGCTTGATTTATAAGCCATGTTACCTGGGGTGTGTGACTCTCTCTCTCCTCTCATGCTCCTTGACTGCAAACATGAGGGCGGTGATCTATTGACTTCATACCATAGTAGGGAGGACTTAAGATTCATCATTCTGGAAACTGCTTAGAATGTGGATTTGCCAGTTTTGTCAATAAAGGGTCAGGTGGGAAATTTTTGTGGCTTTGTGGGTCATACAGAATCTGTCACACTACCCCGCCACTGTAGTACAAACACGGCCACAGACAACGGGGAAAGGGATGAGTGTGTTTGTGGGCCCACAAGCACTGATTGATGGACATCGAAATGTGAATTTCCAATAGATTTCAAGTATATTGTGAAATATTCTTGTATTTCCCCTCAACCATTTTTAAAATGTAAAAACTTTTCTTAGTTTGTCGACAGTCCAAAAACAGGTGCCAGGCTAGATGTGGCCCAACGGCTGTAGCTGGCTGACTCTTAGTTTGAAAGATTGTCTGATACAGAAGAAGAGCTTGATGCATACAGGAGAAACAGTGTGAAATAAGGAGACAGGACGAGTTTGTAAGGTACTGAGGGCTTGGACTTGGTAGGCAGGTGTGCATGGAAGGGACGGGCCAAATATGAGAGACTAAGCTGAGGAACAAGCGTCTGCTGAGCGTTGATGGTGGCCAGGCACCCCTTTCTACATATCCTACCGTTCCATCTTCCCCCTGACCCTGCACCTTCCATCTTATTTACAGAGGAGATGAATGAACCTCAGAGAGGATAAGTAACATGCCCAGAGTTGCACAGATTTTAAATATTGGAACTGGGAATCCAAACCAGGATACCAAAGACTGCTTTTTCTCCGTATTCTCATGTACTGAACACATAATGAGAACCTGTGATGTGTAAGATGCGGTGCCAGGTCCAGGAACACAGGAGTGTCTAAGATTTAGCTCTGACCAAATGGGATGCAGTCTAGTAAGAGGCCAGATACCCAGATAAGCAGTTTATCTCAGGGTGAAAACTCCTATGATGAGAACACATGGGAGAGGCTCAGAGTCAAAGGTTCTCATCCACCTTTGAGAAATCAGAAAGCGCCTCCTGAAGGAAGTAGCATCTGGATGAGACTGCAGGTCAACAAGGAAATACCCAGAAAGCATCAAATCGGGAATAATAATAATAATAATAATAATAATAATAATAATACAGGATGATGTCTTGCCTGCCTAACCAGGTTGTCGGTTGGTGCCCCCTACCCCTGGGAAATCTGGTTCTGAGCTTGGGGCCTCCAAAGGTCCCACGTTCCTCCCAGGAGGGTCCCTGCGTCTCCTGTCCTGAGGTGTCCTCTGCCCAGACGTCCCTTCCCCAAACGCTGCCTTCGCTTAGCCCCACCACTCCCTGGAGACCACACTCACCCCCTCTCCGTTTTCCTTGTGACTTCAAGGACTCCATGAATTTGGTAAACCTGACTCAAGATCTTGGTGGAGGGAGGGGGTGCCACCGGGAGGGGTCACGGCGGGAGCCCCAGGGTTTCCGCCTTCTGGGGGGGGGCACTTCCTTTCTGGAGTTGCAAACAAAATCCTCCCTTTGTCTCGCTGGGAGCGTCCCACCCACCTCCGGCCCTAAGGATCTCAGTTTCTACTTCTAGCACTTTAGCGAAGGATTTTTCTCGACAAACCCAGTCCTCCCTTCCCCCGAGGAATCCCCATGAGTAAAACATTCTCCTCCTCGCACACAGATGGTCTCCTTTGCTCCTCCTAGTAGGCCTCCGGGATAGCTGCCGTTGTCTCCATTGTACGGATGGGAAAACTCGGGAGCAGGCCCAGCCTACAGGCCAGAGTTAGAGCCGGGCCGGCCTGGTTCCAAAACTCTCCCCGGTAGCCCGCGCCTGCTTTCTGGCAGCTCTCGCTCGCTCGATGTGGGGAAGGCAGGGAAGATGCACGCAGCCGGCTGCTGGGGCCCCGAGGAAGAATATTCATTTCCCCAGCGATGCAATGCCGGTGAAGGGTTATAGCACTGGGCTCAGGGGGAGAATGCTCAGGCCTGGGGCTCACTCCATGGGCCTGGCCTGAGAACGTTCCCGAAAGCAGCACTGCAGCTCTTTGATAACTAAGCAGATGCTAAGGAGACAGGGAGAAGTGGAAATGGAAAATGAGGAGAGAGGAAAGGAAGCTAAAGGAGAGCCGGTTCTGTATTCAACCAACAGTTTAGAATTAAAGCGAACCCTGCTGTGGAAGCCAGAAACGCCAGAGAGGTTCCTGCGGGCCAAGGTTTTTGGCCAGCTCTTCAGAGAGTTTGGTTCCAAACTGGGGAAATGGAGTAACTATGAAGCCAGAGTCTCAACATATGAATCAAAGGCTCCTTTCCAACCTCCAGAAGGATTTGGGGATGGAGCCCCTAGTGGTTCCAGTGTTGCGAGCTACAGCCCGGGCTATGGGGGACATGTGCGTGCGTGGCGTGTGTGCGCCCCCCCCCCCAGCTGGCTGCGCACCAGGGCATGTGCATGTGTGGAGGTGTGTGCCCCTCACCCCCCCAAGACAGCTTGCCACGCACCAGGGCATGTGCGAGCGTGGAGGTGTGAGCCCACCCCCCAGGACAGCTGGCCGTGCACCAGGGCATGTTCGTGCGTGGCAGTGTGTGCCCCCCCTAAGGACAGCTTGCTGTGCGCCAGGGCATGTGCGTGCATGGCGGTGTGTGCCCCCTCAGGACAGCTGGCTGCACACCAGGGCATGTGCATGTGTGGAGGTGTGTGCCCCCGCCCAAAACAGCTTGCCGCACACCAGGGCATGTGTGAGCGTGGAGGTGTGACCCCCACCCCCAGGACAGCTGGTCACAGACCAGGGCATGTGCATGCGTGGTGGTGTGTGCCCCCCCAGGACAGTTTGCCTTGCACCAGGGAGCACCCCGCCTTCAGGAAGCCTTGAGCCAGGAGCAGCTAAAATGTGCTTCCTCTTCCCCTCTCTTGAGCCCCGAAGGTCACTGGGGGCCAACCAGCCCTTCCCCCACACCCTGCCACTGAGCTGGGCCCCCCTCGCCCCACCCCTGCCCAGGGCCCAGCTGAGAGGTTACTCTACCCCCCCCTCCCCCCGCTGGCCAGGAGACTCTCTTCCCTGCACCACTGCTCTGGGGGCCCGCGGGAACACATGCCCCTCTCAACCCCTCTCATCCAGCAGACGTGGGTGGGCTGGTGGCCCCGAGGTCTGCTCATCCCATGAGGGTAGAACCAGGCTCCTACTGGGAGTAGGAATTCCTCCTCAGCATCCAAAGCAAAGGTTGCTTAGAACAGTGTCTGGTCTGCAGGACATGCTGCAGTGCTAGTGGCTTTTGTGCTCCATCCTGGCCTGGGTGCCCTAGAATGAGCAGTGAGCAGAAGAGATGGGGAGGGATGGGGCCCCGAAGGTTAAACAGTTGAGAAGCAGATGGAGCCAAGTGCATCCCCAAAGCCAGGAATGGGAATTAGCAAGATGTTTTTGCAGAAAAGCAAGGGGACCAGATGGAATTGAGAAGAGCGTTCTTGTAAGTAGCAGGAATAGCTTAAAACTCTTGGGGCCAGGTTGTGTAGGGTCTTGATTACCAGGCTAGGGTGTTTGAACTTCCTCCTCTAGGTAATGGGGAGCTGGGTGATTTGGATTTTAACACACCTTATTTTGCTATCCTGGAGTGAGACTTGGTATTTAAGTGAACTACAGAACTCAGACGTACAGAGTTGAGCTTGGTATGAGGTTGACTCCTACCTTCCATTTGGGCTCTTCCTCCCTCCCTCCCCGCTCCCTCCTGTCCTCTTCTCTCCTGGGCTCTCTTCCTTTCTCTCTCTGCATTTTTCCGATTTTAAAACTCTGTGCATTATATCTTTCTTGTAGTTCGTAACTAATCCCAGGAATCTTCACATCAACTGGTAAGAAGTTCGGAAATGTGACAGGTTCTTTTTTTTTTTTTTTTTCTTTTCAAAGCAGGATTAGGCTGGTAATTATACATTCTGGACAGAAAGGAAAGTGTCTAATTTCTCATCTCTGAGATTGTCAGATCCCATCCTGTTCAGCCAGAGACTTAATTTATGCTGTCAGGGTTACCATGGGCTAGTCCAGATGAAGTTCTAATTTGAGTTATCCATGGATCCCATTCTCTTCAACCCTCATAAAACAATGGTTTTCAACCAGGGAACAATTTGCTCCACAGGGGACCTTTGGAAATGTCTGGAGACATTTTTGGTTGTCACAACTTGGGTGAGGATGGAGGGTAATGAGCTATTGGCATTTAGTGGGAGGAGACCAAGAACGCTGCTCAACACCCTACAGTGCACAGGACAGCCCTCTTCCAACAAAGAATCATCTAGTTCAAAATGTCAGCAGTGCAGAAGCCTCTGACAGAGAAAGGAAGGCGGAGTGAACTGAGTATCCGTGTGGATAGGTTAGGGATGAGGCAGGATAACTGATCTGAGGAAAGGTCCACAGGGAGCAACTGTTCTAAGGAGCATCTAGTTTAGAAAGAAGACCAGAAATTTTTATCTATGAGTGAATACAATTTGCCTATTCTTAACTAGCTCCTCTATGGAAATATTAAAATTTTAGTGTATTGCTTCTCATGATAGTCTCCCGAAACTTGTCACTGGAAGCCACCACTTGTCAAGTGACTTGTGAAACCTGATGTAGTCATGGCTCCTGAAATGTGAATAGCTATTGTTATGTCTGGCTTTATTTTGAAGGCCCTTGTGGCTTTGACTCTAGAAACATGGGTAATAAATAGTCTTGGAAGGGAGCAGGCACCAGACTTCCATTTTGGTGAGGGAATATGTCGCACCTGAAGCATTTTTTTTTTTCACCTGAAGCATTTTTATATCCGAGTAGTAAGTCACTAAACTTGATCCTCTTAGTAAGAAAGTGGTCGATCGTTAGCTGCATTTGGAGGAGTGGAGACTCTGATCCCAGTGTTTCACTGGGTCTGTAATGTCTCTCACAGATTGGATGGTCTTCCTCTCTCCACAGGAAGCTCTGCCCACCAGGCTTGGTCCTCAACCTCGTCCTCTCCCCTGTCTGCACTCATTCCCTAGTGTCCTCATCCAGTCCCAAGGCATTAATCCTCTTCATAGGCCAGTGGCCCTTCATGCTCATGGGCAATCCCACCGCATTGTCCTGCTTCCCTGAAGGACCATTTCACATCTTCCTTCCCCTCAAAACTCCCCCATCCTCTTCCCCATCACTCTGCATGGATGACCTCGTTACCTATTTTCCTGAGAAAACAGCAGCTCTCAGGAGAAGCTTCTATAGATTTCACATGTCTCAGCATCTATGTCCTTTTGTTCTTTCCTTTCAGTCATCATGATCCAACTCTAGAATCTTCTCTTCTGTGTACTTGGATATCATTTGCTTTCTTTCTCCTGAATTTATACTTTCCCACCCTTGCTCACTGGGATCATTTCTATCAGCTGACACACAATATATTCCATATTTGTTTAAAAACAATCTTCCTTGACCCCACATCCCCCTCTAGCAATTGTCCCAGTTTCAGTTCCGCTTAACAGCAAAAAAAGTTGCCTCCTCACCCTCATTGTTTCCAACTTGTCTCTCCCGAACCCTTTTACTTACACTTTCATCCCATCAAACCAGGAAAACCTACTCTTACCAAGGTCACCATGACCTCCATTTGGCCAAACCCAATGGTTGATTATCAGACCTTATTGAGACATTCAGCCCCATCCACTGGGGGTGTGCCCTCCTCCTTGACACTCTCTCAAGACAGCCTGGGACAGCATGATTGTTTCCTTAGTGGTGAAATGTCTTCAATCCAGGGAAGGTTTAGAATTAATTACAGACATGAAATAAATCAGACCCGCAGTATCATTTTTTTATGTTAAATTTGGAAATAATCTGTGTGTATTTGATACTTTAATACTTGTGATACGTAGTACTTGTCAAGTTTAAATGGATTTGGCATGTTGGAACACACGGTGATATACTCAGAGACTTTTATAAGAGGCTTACAAAACTAATTTTGTAATTGATGACAAAATTTTCAACTGGTTACACTACATTTATAAGTTTAATTTTATTTGTTTTACAAGAATGACTAAAATAGGTTTTTTTAAATTTTTTTTTTTTTAGTCAATTAATTCATAGTTAGTTAATTAACACAGAGGGTAAGAGCCAAAACCTAGATTCTGGAGCCAAACTATGGCTCACAAAGCAATTCGGATATTATTAGCTATATGATCTTGTGATAATTACCCTTTGACCCTCTGTACCTCAGGTTTCCTGTGTGTATTTATATATGTATGTATGTATGTATTTTTAAAAGATTTTATTTATTTATTCATGAGAGACACACAGAGAGAGGCAGAGACACAGGCAGAGGGAGAAGCAGGCTGCCTGATGCAGGACTCGATCCCAGAACCCCGGGATCATGACCTGAGCCAAAGGCAGACGCTCAACCACTGAGCCACCCAGGTGTCCCTCAGTTTTCCTGTATTTAAGACAAGGATGATAATAATATGAGTTGTCTGCTGGAATTTCTGTGAGAATTACAGGAATTGGTGATGTAAATTGTTTAGAACAGTTTCCAGACATGGTAAGGGCTGTATTAGCTGTCATTGAAAAGCAAATAAAATATATTAAATTTATAAATGTAGTTAAAAACTTTTAAAGTTGCTTAGTGAACTAAGTCTAAGCAGAACCAACCCTTAATCAAAACCTCTCCATAAAACCAGTGGTTAGAATTTCCCTTGGAAATCGCATTATAAGATTTGTAAAAGTGGCTTAAAAACTTGAAGGAAGAAGTAGGATTCTAAATGTGTTACTCCAATAAATCAAATATGGCTTACAAAAATAAGTAGCCCCAAAGCATACCTTTCTTGAACAACAGAGTTGTCCTCTGGGGCATTCAAAAACTGACAAAGGCCAAACTAATTTTCTAGGAGCCCTGACATCTTGCTGTTGCCCCTGGGCTTTGGAAGCTTCTGTGGAGCAACCCCAGGCCCAGCAGTGAGGAGCCAAGCTTAGGGGAACCCGTAGTGTGAGGCAAAGCTGCCCAGCTGAGCCTGACCTCAATTAGCCAGTCCTCAACTGACCCACAGGTTAAGTGAGTGCTTTACACATATTAACACATTTAATCCTTACAATAACTCTACAGTATGTATCTACTCTCATTCAGATAAGGAAACTGAGGCACGGGAAAATTAAGAAATTTGCCCCAGGCCACAATGGTCGCACTGTGATGTTTAAAATTCAACAAGTCTGACTTGAGTCCATGCTTAACGACACTTTGATATTGTTTATTCTAACATAATCTATGACATTAAAAAAAATTGGGTTGTAGCCCACTACATGGATTTCATGACCCTGTGATTTTAAAAAGCCCCTCCAAGGAGTTTTTCTGTGAAAACAAGAACTAAAAATCAAACCATCTCTCAAGAATCTTAAAAGCAAAATTTCTATAGTCGGGTTGTGTTCCTAGAACTTGTCATCACTGCCTTCTCCCGACCCCCCAAGAAAAAGCCCTCTGAACATGCTCCTTTGTGACTTTGGTGGTGAGGAGCTGGGCAGATAGAATAACATGGGCCAGACATTCTCTTCCCCTCACTCATCCACTTCCCCCCAACTCCCAGGTGCTACAGAATCAACAGGAATTCACAACTTCCTGATGAAAAGGAGGGACTGTCACCAGCATTCCAGGGGAAGGGATGGTGGCCTCCTAGTGCTCTCAGGAGCTCTTTGAGCTGTGGCCCCATGAAGAAGAGTGTGGGTCTCAACAGAAGAATAAAGTCTGATCCAAGCACAGCCATTTCTGAGGGGTCCAGACCACCCACCGGTCAGGGCAGAGAGAACCTCTGACAGTTTTAGAACTGGATTTGAAGTAGAGGCGGTAATGGCAGCGTTACAAATGTGAGGTGGAAAGGGAACCAGTTAAAACTCTCATTTCATCGTGTATATAAAAGGCCAGCCATGAGCAACAGAACAGCTCCTTGATTTGTTTTTGACATACTAGAAAAAGTGGGGTTTTTTTCCAGTTTTGTTGAGAAGTAGTTGATGTACACCACTGTATACATTTGAAGTGTACAGCATGCTGGCTTGATTTATGTATATTGCGAAATGAGTACTGCAGGAGATTTGGTTACCATTCATCATCTCATGGAGATACAACAAAAAGAGAAGGAAGAAAAATGTCCCCTTGTGATGAAAAATGGTAGAATCTGGGACACCTGGGTGGCTCGGTGGTTGAGCGTCTGCCTTCGGTCCAGGGCGTGATCCCGGGGTCCTGGGATCAAGTCTCACATCCGGCTCCCCACAGGGAGCCTGCTTCTCCCTCTGCCTGTGTCTCTGCCTCTGTGTGTGTGTGTCTCACGAATAAATAAATAAAATCTTAAAGGAAAAAGGAAAACTGCTAGAATCTGGTTTCTTCACAACATTTCTCTATAAGTCATACAGCAGTGGTGACTGAAGACATCATGTCCTATGTTCCCTCCCTAGTCCTTCTTTCTCTTGTAACTGGAAATCTGTACCTTTTGGCTGCTTTCCTCCAATTGCCGCTCATCTCACCCCTGCCTCTGGTCACCAGGAGTCTGACCTCTGCTGCTGAGTTTGGGGGCTTTGTTTTTAAGATTCCACATATAAGTGAGATCATATGGTATTTGTGTTTCTCTGGCTCATCTCACCTAGCATAATGACTTCAAGGTCCATCCAGGAGGGAAAAAAAACCTTATATAATTACAAGTTCCGTGTGATAAAGAAATAGAAACACAACATTCAGGTTTACATATATATGAGCCTAAACTCAAAACTAGTATCAGAGTGTTGACTTAGGGGGGGAAGAAAGTTAAATGAGGGCAACTGGAAGCATGTGGAAGAGGTGCTTTATGTAACAGTCTTTCAAAATTTCTCCTATACTCTGAATAGTTTAAGTAATAAGAAAGTAAGAAACTGCTGCCCTGTGTCTTTCCTCCCAGGGGTTGTTTCAGGGATTCTTTAAGGCAGTGGATTACAATCCTGCTATAGTTGAGAGATTGACAAAAAGCTTCCATACTGTACTTAGTCTCGTTTTCTCTCTCTTTTTTTACTTTTAAAAAGAAAAACCCGGAAGGATCAGATTTGTGCAAATGAGGGTATGCCAAGAGAGTGGTCAGTTTGGCTTTATGACCTTATGGAGGAAAATTCATGACCCTACGCATATGTACACACACATACACACACATATACACATATCCATACATATATACACAAACATATAATATATACAAATATGTATACTCACATCGTGAGCCAGCAATGGAGCTTTGTTTTTCTTGCAAATAAATATTATTTTTTCTCTAAAAACATTTTTTATGCAAAATAGCACTTGTTCATTTTGGTGTTAACCATCCCCTGAGTCCATAACGGTATTATTAACAATATAATAGTCTCACCTGGTTTATGTTCTCAAAGTACCTTTCCACCACCACCACACCACCCCCTCCCTGTAACCTCAGGACTGTGACTCTGTTGTACACCAGGTACAATAAACTCCACCAGAGCAAGAACTGGTTGGTGTTGGGGACTGTTCAGTTCCAGCCTACAGTCAACCATTGACAAATTTTTGCTTCCGTATTGTCCCTGGACGATCTTTGTTTATCCCAGGATCTAATTAATAAATTAAAAAAGATACTGTAGCTGCTTTTTAAAAAAATAATAAAACTCAAAAGAGAATGAATAAAGCACTCTGATTGCCAATTAATCGATCTGCCCATTTTTACTTAAGTAATTTTACTAAATAATTACTTTTACTAAGTAATTACACATGTCCCACCCACTGTGGAAGACACCAAGGGGGAGATCCCTGTATGGGATTGGGGAGATATCTTCATTTTAGTATTGGAAATTTTTTTTTTAAACAAAGGTGATATTGGCTGATGTGCATGTTGACAAACTACCACCCTTTATATTTTTTTTAATTTTTATTTATTTATGATAGTCACACAGAGAGAGAGAGAGAGAGAGAGGCAGAGACACAGGCAGAGGGAGAAGCAGGCTCCATGCACTGGGAGCCCGACGTGGGATTTGATCCCGGGTCTCCAGGATCGCGCCCTGGGCCAACGGCAGGCGCCAAACCACTGCGCCACCCAGGGATCCCTGGAAATTTTTGTCTTGAAATGATTTCAAACTTAAAGAAAAGTTGCAGGAAGAATTCAAAGATCCTGTATGCTCTTCCTCTAGATTGCCCAACTGTGAACAATTACTAATTGTTTTTGAAATTCTGCCTTTGTATGTGCCTGCATGTACGTGTGCTACTTTTTTCTGAACCATGGGAGAGTACGTTCAGACACGATGCTCCTTTACTCCTAAATACTGTGGCGTATGTTTCCCAAGAATGAAGATGTTATCTTACAGTATGGTTTTCATATTTGCAAGTTGAAACTGATACCATATTATTTTCTAATGTACAGTCCTTATTTGAATTTCACCAGTTGTCCCAATAATTTCCTTTGCAGCAAAAACAATTTATTAAAAAAAAAAAAGACAATTTATTTTTCTGGTCCAGGCTCCAGTCCAGAGTGGCAAGTGACATTTAGTTACCATGTTTCTTTAGTGTCCTTCAATCTGTTAGTATTCCTCAGATTCTGTGTCATGGCCCTGACATGTTTTAAGAGTACTGACCAGTTACGTTGTAGAATGTTCCTCAGTTCTGGTTTTCTGAGATTCCTCATAATTAGATTCAGGTAATATATCTTTGGCAGGAACAGAACACAGAAGTAATACTGTGTCTTTTCACTGCATGTTATAGGACACATCATGTCAATTCTGATCCTTGTGGTATTAACTTTGATAGTGACAACCAGATTTCTCTATTATAAAATAACTACTTTTATCTTTGTAATAAGTAATTTGTGGTAGGTACTTCCTCATCAAACTTTCACTGACTAATTTTAGAATCCAACTGATGATTCTTTCTAAATGATGAGGATTTTTTTTCCCCTAGCTTTACCATGGTACTTTGGACAAATAAAAATTGTATATACAGGATGATGTAGGGTTTTTTAGATTTATTTATTTATTTTAGAGTGGAGGAGAGGCAGGGAGAGAAGGAGACAAGCAGAATCCTGCTGAGCAGGAGCCCAACATGGGACTTGATCCTAGGACCTGGAGATCCTGAGTCAGATGCCCAACTGACTGAACCACCCAGATGCCCCAACTTGATGTTCGATATACATATGCATTATGGAATGATTATCATAATCAGGCTAATGAACACATCTATTACTTCACATCATTACCATTTGTGTGTGTGTGGGGAGAGCATTTGAGATCTACATTCTTAGCCGTTTTCAAGTACATAATACATTATTATTAACTGTACACACCATGCTGTACACTGGGTCCCCAGAACTTTTTAATTCATCATATAGCTGAAAATCTGTACCCACTGACCAACATCTCTACTCCCCTTAACCCCTCAGCCCCTGGTAATCACTATTCTGCTCTCTGTGACAATAAGATAAACTTTTTTTCAACTTTTTCTTTTTCTCTTTTTTCTTTCTTTTTTTTTTTCTTTTTTAAGATTGCACATAGAAATGAAATCATGAAGTATTTGTCTTTTGGTGCCTAACTTATTTCACTTAGCATAATGTCTTCCAGGGTCACTCATGTTGTTGCAAACAAAAGAATTTCCTTCTTCTTCAAGGCTGAATAATATTCCATTATATGTATGTCTATATGTGTATTTATACACCCACAGTTTCTTTATTCATTCATCTTTCGATGGATACTTAGATTGTTTCTGTATCTTGGCTATTATGAATAATGCTGTAATGAACATGGTAATGAAATATATCTTTAAGATAGTGATTTTTTAATTTTGTTTGGATATATACCTAGAAGTAGATTACTGGATCATATGGTATTTCTATCAGATGAAAAGACAATCCATAGAATGACAGAAAATATTTGCAAATTATATATCTGATATGGGTCAAATATCTATAGTATATTTAAAAACTCTCACAACTGGACAGCCCAGGTGGCTCAGCGGTTTAGCGCCACCTTCAGCCCAGGACCTGATCCTGGAGACCTGGGATCGAGTCCCATGTCGGGCTCCCTGCATGGAGCCTGCTTCTCCCTCTGCCTGTGTCTCTGCCCCTCTCTCTCTCTGTGTGTGTCTCTCATGAATAAATAAATAAAATCTTTAAAAAAAAAAAAACACCTCTCACAACTGAACAACATAAAGACAAACAACCCAATTACAAAATGGATCTGAATAAACCTTTCTCAAAAAAAGTTATACAAATGGCCGAAAAGTGCACAACCTCGTTAGCTATCAGAGAAACCCAAATCAAACCCTCAATGATTTCATACTATGATTACTATAATAGTAATAATAATAATATGATAAGTGTTGATAAGGATGTGGAGAAATTGTAACCCTTATACATTGGTTGCTAAGTTGGTTGCTGAGCCACTTTGGAAAAGGGTCTGACAGTTATTCAAAATGTTAAACCTAGAATTACACAATTCAGCAATTCCTATCCTAGGTATTCATCCAAGAGAATTGAAGACCTATGTCCACACAAGAAAGCATACATAAATGTTCACAGCAACATTAGTCATTGTGGGACCCAGGAAATTTAACAAAATCCCCTACCCCTGGACAAGCAGAGCAGGACTGACTCTACTTTGTGCTGCACCTGCCTTGTGCTGACCTGCTTATTACTTAGGGCACTGCCCCACCCTAGTCAAGCCCAGGGCACACCCTAACCGGAAATGTGGCTCAGTGGACCAGCATGACTGTACAACTTTCTGCGTATCCCATTGGCCACTGGCCCCTATAAAGTTGCTAAGCTTCTTAGTCTCGGGGTCCAAGTCCCTGCTCCACTGCGTCGGGTATACTTGGACCCAGGCTCGAGCTTGTAAATAAAACCTCGTGTGTTTGCATCGGTGTTGGCTCCTCGGTGGTTTCTCAGATTCGCGATCTTGGGCACAACAGTCATAACAGCCAAGAAATAGACAATCAAAATGCCTATCGACTGATGAATGGATAAATGGATGTATATCTATATAATAGAGTATTATTCAGCTATAAAGAGGAATAAAGTACTGACAAATGCCACAACATGAATGAAACTTGAAACATCATGCCAGGTGAGAGAAGCCAGACATAAAAGGCCAAATGCTATATAATTCCCTCTATATGAGATGCCCAGAGTAGGCAAATCTATAAAGATAGAAAGTAGACTAGTGGTTGTGTAGGGCTGTCAGGAAAATAGAGAGTAATTGCTCATGATACAGTTTCTTTTCAGAGTGATGAATAGGTTTTAAAATTGATGTGGTGCTTGTCGCACAACTCTGTGAGTATATGAAAAACCAATTGCATGCTTTACATAGGTGAATTTTATGGTACATCTCAATAAAGCTGTCATATACAAAGAAAGAGAAAAAGAGAGAGAGGAGGAAGAGGAAGGAAGGAGAGGAGGAAGGCTAAACTATGGAAAGGCCTGGGGATGGGGGGTGTAGGGGATGACATCATCATGGCAGACAGTAGGTAGTAACAAAAGCAGAAGCAGACACCACATGGTGGAAGGTCCTGTAGGCATAATACAGAGTCTGGCTTTTATTTTCATTGTAACATAGCCATTTGAGGATTTTAAGCAAAAGGGTGGTATGATCTGATTATAAAAAATAACTGGCTCTTGCATAGAGATTATGCTTGGGATGGGGTAGCAAGCCTGGATGTGGGGTACTCAAGTGAAAGTTTCTGTGTTATGGACTGGGTCACAGTAATGGGGAATTGCACACTTTTGTGACTGAATCCACCATCCACACCAAGTAGGTATCATCCTTCCCTCTGCTTTGGCCCATCCTCACTTCCCCCTACACCCTCTCTGGCATCTTTTCCAAGGAAAGGGAATATGATAAAATTAGCAAAGATCATCACCATAGATCTTCAGCCTATTCATTATGCTTGGTTTAGAAATAGGACTATTCTAGTCTAATCAACAACTCTTTATGGAGCCAGAGAACAATAGAGGGGCATGTAGACAATGGGATCGTGACTTTTCCCAGACAGGGTCAGAAGGGAGTTCATGGTCACCATGCTCAGTGCCATAGAGTATGCCCAACTGGGGTTCTGAGGATAGAAAGGCCAAAAATGAAAGAAAATATATTCTTGATTTTTGAGGTCCATTTAGACAGGAAATATCGGTACACATTCATGATGTTTAGAGAACTGCAAAGGATCAAAAAGAAATACACAGCTCACTCTTATAGCCACTTGGAGGTTAATCAGAAACACTCATAATAACACACCCCAACCTGAGCATCAACTAATTTTCTAGGGATGCCCAAGTCCCTGCTCCTGGAGCCTGATTAACGGCATTGCCCAGAAATTTCTCTTCTTACCAAAGTGGTGTAAATTCCTGGAAGGAAAATTCAGGTGTTACAGATCCTTCAGCTCACCCAATTTGGGAGACCATCTTTAAGGGAGAATACAGAATTATAAGTACAAACATAGGCATGAAATGAGTAATGACAAAATTTAAAATGCTGACACATCCCACAAACACTACAAATATCCATTAAAATAACAATGTTTATTAATTGGCTACCTGGGTTACCTTGATAATATTATTTTCCCCAGAGTTTTGATTGCATACTCTTTTACCTCTCCATAGGATAACAGCGTTGTAAAAATGGTTATCTATAGAGAATAGGAAGTTAATTGTCTTTCTTTTTCCGTGGTTATTATTTTTTTTCTAAATGTTCATGGTTTGGAAAAGTTCCTTTTTATTTCAGAATCTTTTGTTGGCAATGCTCCTCCTCCTGCCAGGTCTTCTTACACGGTCTTGCTCAAACAGTGTCTTTGAAAGCAGTGCCACAGCAGCTGGTCCAACTTGGCCAGGTCCTTGCCACTCCCATGCCCCTACCCATCCTGGGGTAGCCATGAAGCCTGGCCACAATAGCTTCTGAGCAGAGACAGGAGCAGCATCTAGTTCAAACCTTTCTTCTAAGGATCAAAGATAGCATTGGAATGCACCATGAGGCCCAGTGGGGCTAGGTGGGACCTAGGTGCTGGGTGGATGTGAATATGGTTCAAGCAGCCAGCTAACCCCACCTGAAACCCCAGCATCACACCAGGACAAGGGGGTGACCTCTGATCTGGAATCAGCTCTGTGTCCCCTATGTTGGGCTCATGCAAGCTTAGAGGGCAACCCTTGGAGCCTTCACAGGGGCCTGACCAAGTGAAGGTTAAACTGAGTTCATTTCTCAGTAGATCTGCCCCTCCAAGCCCCCGTTGTCACCAGGATGAACAAGAGATAATTACAACCTTGTCCACAGCAAAGAGAACCCAGGTAAAATGGCTCCAATGAGAAAGACTGTGGCTGTTAGAAAGTTTATATCTAAACTTTTGTTGCAATTGTTCAAGTTTCCTTTAGAAATCAATTTACAGTAATAGCACGAGACAGTACCTGGCCCATGTGCAAGAACAAAGATTGGGACTCACTCTTTCAAGGCCAAAAATAAACATTTTGGATCAGATGTTTTAGACAAGATTGTGTACAAAACATACAAGTAGGTCAGGAGCAATCTAGAACTGTTCTCTTAGCCACATTTCTTTAGTGTTATCATGACCAGTCAGTGAAGAGGAACTAATAATCATAGCAGAAGTGAAAATTTATTCAGTGCTGACATGCCAGTCAGGATTCTAAGCGCTTAACCTGTATGATCTCATGTGATCCTCACAAGATATAGAAACATCTATATCTTTTATAGCCCTTTTATACAGAAGGGTAACTGGATACACACAGGTTAAGCCTGCTTGTTCAGCTGGGCTCACAGACTGTGTGCTCTTTACCACGTCACTAGAAAGCTCGTTTCCATTCATTCTGTTAGTTCATTATATATGAACACATAAAGCACTTTATATATGGTTCACATTGCAGAGTGTGGTATGAGTTATTTACAATCAGTTCTTTGGGGGTCTTCATGGATTTCCTAGTTAATACATTTCAAGTGTCATTGTGTTTGTGTGTGTGTGTGTACATATGTGTTTGTACTGTTTATCTCAAAGTGTGTATTTTTCACTGAATGCAAAAGTACTTAAATTACTAAAAAGTTAACTTTCTGTTGCCCAAAGATTTAGGGTTAGGATACCTGTTTGGCCACTGTTACAAAAGTCAAAATAATAGTAGCTTAAACAAAAGGAAGTTTGTTTTCTGTCCTGTAACATTCAAAGTGTAAATAGTCTAAAGCTACTGTGGTGGCTCCATGGTAATGGAAATCCAAGTTTCTTCCATCATGATTCTCCTTTATCCTCAACAGAGGTCTTTGACTTCCATCTCATAGTCGAAGATGGCTGCTCCAGGTCCTGCCATCACATCTGTATCCCATCATATAGGAAGGGCAGAAGAAAGATGTGGAGGGTGATGTTATCCTTTCCCTTTGAGGTCATGGACCCTAAATGGTGCACATCACATCTGCCCGAATCACTTGCCCACATTCCATCATTTGAAAATTATTCTGTATCTCATTTAGGTGCAAGGGATGCTGGAAAATTTAGTCGTTAGTGAAATAGTTACATGTCTGACTAAAACTCAGAGGCTGTATTATCAAAGGACAAGGAGGAAGAGGATTGGTGGCAGACTACAGGGGAGAAAAAACCAGATCGACAAGACTTTGTATAGAATTCTGCCTTGATTTACTTCTCACTGTATGCACCATTTCGTATCCACGTCAATGATTTTGCTAGTTTTTTGTATCTTTTAAGAACACCAGGGAACTACTGGTTACTGGTGCTCTACTGGGAGCATTCGCAGAGTTACATTTTTTAGTAGAGAAGCTAAAACCTCAGTGAATAATGAAGTCAATCTACACTCCTACTCCCACTTAGGGTGTAGGCATTTAAAAAAGTTAAGTACATGCCGAGGAGAGCTCAAAGAAACACAGTAACTGGATGCTCCCTCAGTGCATGACGCGGGGCTTTCATGGATTGACTCTTTTTCTGTAATTCCGTAAATTCACTTGAAAATGGAACGGACTCATTTCTGTGCAAAGCTAGAAACAGCAGGATCCCATATTCTTCTCCAGCCCCGCAACCTGCCGCATTCCAACTCAGACGTTGGCTTCAACGTTAGCACACGATACATTCTGGTTGCAAAAAGCACACCCCTGGAGCAAATTGCAAGCATGGGACTATTTCCTCACCTCATTTCCTCTAGTCTGAATGGCTGGTTCAGGTTATGTCGAAATGTGTATTGGTATAGCCAGCGACTCCGAGAACTGAGCTCTGAGCATTATGATCAATGCGAGGCCGATTTGACCCACAAGCGTAATATAATTTATGCGTTCATGTCCAAGCTCAATGAGTAAAACAAATGTTAAGACATTACAGGCTACGTCAAAATGACTCTTGAAAACCACAGGTCAATTTAACAATATAATCAATCAAAATCCACCAAATGGGTGGTTTAGGAAACGAGCTACATAGGCCATAGAATGAAATGACTGAATGTGTCACCCACTAGCGAATTAGCGGTGCCTTGTGAGGACACAGGCAAAAAGAATGGTAAAACCAGGGGGCTCAAGAAGTCATCGTATATAGTCCCCCCATCTGGGGTCAGGTCAATACTTAACCTATTTTTAGCAAACTTGAGTAATGAGAATTGAACTGTTTTCCTCTGAAGTCTGTTCCAGGGTCCAATTAGGAAATGCTTTCGTATTCACAGCCACCATTGTGCTGCAATCTCAGCCCATTTCCTATAATTTGCTCCTCCATGGAGATGGAAAACAGCTGGCCATTTTTCCCCTTGTGATAATCTTTCTTGTTCAAAAACCTCTTGCACACTCAGTTCTCTCTTTTCCGCATTAAAAAACCCAGACTCCTTTGCCTGTTTTCAGACCCCTCTTTATTTTCCAGCTATTGTTGTGGCTTTTCTATGGATTTCTCCATCTCTTTTAAAATGCAAAGCCCTATCCTGAGCGGTTTACAATGGCTTTGCTCCGTTTGAGGGACGCTGGAGGCTTGTCTCAATCCCAGTATCTCATAGTCCTGACCACAGGCTGTGTGTAAATTTTAGGCCTCAATGGCCTTCAGGTCATTTCCATGACCTGTAAACTGCACTGATTTTTCCCCAATAAGGATTCCATTCTGCATTTAGAGAACTACTTCTCTTGTTTGTCAAGGTGACTTAGGGCATGATTTCCCTCCACCAAAATGTTAATACAACCACCAAACTTGATGTCCTCTGTGACCAATAAATACATTCTAAATGAATTCCTCTAGCTTCAGACAAAGATTGTTAACAGCCCTGAACTAGTACATTTGAGTCACCACTGAACATTTCCTTCCACTGGCTGCTTCAGAGCATGAACAACTCTGCAAGTACAGTTGGGTTCACTTGGCTTACGGACTAGATAACTGTGGAGAGAGCAATAAAGGCTTGGCTTTGGGCCAGACCAGGGTTTTTCAATGTTGGCACTATTGATATTTGGAGCCAGAGAATTCTTTATTCTAAGAGACTGTCCTGATCATTGTAGGATGTTTAGCAGCATCCTTGGACTCTACTCCCTAGATGCCAGTAGCAATCCCCTCCTCAATTATGACAATGAGAAATGTCTCTGGACATTGCCAAATGTCCCCTGGGGGGTGGGGTTCAAAATTGACTCCAAGTTGAGAACCACTGCTCCAGATGTTTGACTTCCCTTTCCAGAGAGAAAGCAAATTGGTTCAAGAAAATTTGCTCCCAACTAAACCTCATTATCTACTACCCAGCATCCCTACTACCCGAGTGCTCAGCTGGACCAAGCACTCATCCTAATGCTGAGGAGGCTTTCTGTACAATTTCACCCTCTGGCATCAAGATGATCACCCTCACTTCTTAGATAAAGAGTGGCTGAACCATGCATGTGGTAGCACATAGCCCCCCAAGGGGCTTATTTGAACCGAATCAGCCAGGATCCAAAGCCTCTGCTCTGTCACCTAATGCAGCCTCTCTAGACAAGCGGACAATTTACGGTTTCCTGCAGTCATCCTCTCCCTTTGTACAAGACAGAGATTTCATCTTGCAAGAACTCGAGTCTTCTTTATAGTAAAATCTACCACCGATCCTCTGAGGTAGCCAAGGAGGAAATCTGGGTGGAGAAGCCCCCGCCAAGGCTGACCTTGAAAGACCTGGGTTTATTTTATTTGTGGAGATGGCAGTTCCCTTAAAAAGCTGTGTCTTTTCTTCCCCCCGCCCTAGTCTTAAGAGTTTCACTTCCGCCTGGTATGGCTCTACTCACCCATCCTCATATCTAGTGTGGCCCTATCTGGAGCGTGGTGGCTCATTTGACTCTTCCGCACCGGTTTTCACCTCTTTCAGCCTACAGCTTCCACTGTCATTCCCAAAGCACCTGCTCATGTCCGGTCTCGGTTGATTCCCACCACACCCGTCAGGGGTCAGGGTGCCCGAGCCACCTGATTCAACAGAGGGCCTGGAAGGCTCTAGATCACCCAGCTGGTCAGTGGCTGGGGATGGCCTGTAAGGGGGGGGGGCACCTCCTGGCTCATCTCCAGAGCTCAGAAAAGGGGACACCTGTTTTGCTTAGATGGCAGTGGCGTTCTTTTTGTAAAGTCTGTGCCTTTGTACTTGTTCACATTGCTGTTTCAACATTTCTCCAAAGGGGCTGGGTTTCCTGGGCCCTCCTTTTTTAATCTCACCGTCAAGGATGGGTTTTGCACTGGGTTGTCACACAGGCCACTAATAATGGCACATCTGCCTCCTTCAATAGTTCCCCATGGTTTTCTGTAAAGATGAGTTGATTTCTTTCTTAAGTCACTTCCAGGTCCAAGGAAACCTGTTTCAGCTGCATCCATGCAAATGGTCTGTCCTGGCTGGCCCTGCAGCCCCAGCACCTCCCCGGCTTCACCCCCACCTCTGCAGCCACTGGAGATTTCCTTCCCCTTCTTTCTGGTGGTGCATATCCGGCTCAGTGCCACTGCCCCCCCAGCCCCCCAGCCACTCCTCACCCGCTGGCTCTCCCCTGCGCCTATCTCACTGCACTGAAGCGGGAACTGGACAAAACAGCGCCGGCGAGCTACGGAGCCCTCTACACAGAAGGGTATTATGACCAATTTAGTATATGATGTGAAAAGGGCATCCTGTTCGCTCAGACCCTTTGTCCCTCGGATTTCGTTCCCATTGGCTTTTTCTTGCCAAAACCCTGAGCTCGAAGAACTGAACCTTCCTGCAGCCCATTTTCTTTATCTCGCTGATTTCTCTCCTTCCTTCCTCCGAACCCTGAATGTTATCATTCTGTGGTCATTTCCACCAGAGTTCCCCGGGCATTCTCTTCCAAGATGGGAGAAATGTGGATCCGTCTAGGGTCTGGGCACGATGCAGGAGAGAGGGAGAAGTCAGAGATGCAGGCGACTGGGGAAGGCCGACTACGGAACGAGTCGGGGGGGATGAGAGATGGGGTCCTGAGAACAGCGGCGTGGACTGAGGGGGGCACAGGAGGGGAAGCGTGGATCCGGAGATAGGCGGGAGGCAGCTAAGGGAGAAGAACATCTCGATGTCCCCACCTTGTGCCCGAGGAGGCTCAGTGGGCTGGATGCCCGGCGAGGTTCAGTGACCAGGGTTGGGGGGACAGGGGTGCTGGTGAGTGCAGGTTGGTGGTTTGGGGGGCAGGTGTTTGGAAGAGAAAGCTGAGAAGGGGCTGAGTGCCTCGTGCAACCTGGGAGCTCGCAGAATCCACTTGGCAGGAAGAGCGAGAGCAAAGGGGGCTTGGACCGAGTTCTCAGCACCAGAGGTGAAGGGCTAGACGTTGAGGTCCGAAGCCTAGAGGTGAGAGTTTAAGATTTCTGACAGAGGACACTCTGAGGTGATGGTGACGCCAAGGCCCAAGCGGTGAGGCCCTGTCCCCAGCCATCTCGCCCGGACACTGCCCTCCAGCAGGCTCCTTTCACCCCCACCCACCCTCCACCCTGGCCTAGGCCTCCAGTGGGATGTGGCTGGGCCTCCTGGGTGCTGAAATCGCCCCACCCCGGCAGCCTTCTGGATGGAGAAGAACGTTCTAAGGCGAGTTCTTGGTGATTGTGGAGGGCTGATAGCACATATGGCTCCCCCAACTTGGACTTAAATTCATACCAGAGGCAGGCAAGTGAATAAACAAGTGATGCCCCCCAGGGTCACACAATGGAAGCGGGAGGGCCCGAGGCCGCCTGGGTGTCCCAGTGACGGGGCGGGGCAAGAGTCCTCGGCTCTGAAGTTGCTGCGGCCAGAAATGTGCACCCTGTGTCGCCCCAGCCGGTCCTCCCTCAGGAGAAGCCAGAAGTCTAGGCTTGTATGTAAAACATCCTGGGTTACCCACGTGGCAACACCTTGTTCCAAAGAACATTGGAAGCACCGTTTTGACCAGACCCCCTCTGATGGCTGAATTTTGTGCAAGGGTTGCCACTTTGCCCGGACGATGCTGTGGATGCGTGGAGGGGGACGAGGGGGAGGCTTGCTCAAAGCCTGGGCCCAGGGTTGGGGGTGTGTGAGGGGCCCTGGGGGGGGGCCCTGAGGGAATTCCCTATGAAGGGTGTATTGCCTCCCTCTTGGGCTCAGGAAACAGAGTTAATGACACATTTTTAAGGTGGTTTTTTTTTTTCTTTGCATTAAACGTTTTATTTCTTATTTTCAACCCTTCAGAAAAGTCTGTTAAACAAGCACAGCCTTGGCTGGTGTGCTATTTTGGGAGATTGAGAGGTAGGCAGGAGAGGGGGTCAGTCTTCCCTGAGCGAGCCCCTCCTTTGGGGAGGCTGTTCCGCATCCGAGGGGCTGGGGACCTGGACAGACGGCCAGAAGGCCTCATGTGAGCGATGAGGAGCAGGAGGTGACAAGAAGCGGCTGAGAGCAGGCCTGAGCCTGCAGAGAGCCACAGAAAGTCCCCAGGGGTACTGCCCCCTGGGAGGACCTTCCCCTTGCGAGGTGGAAAAGCAGATCAAAAGAAAATGTTACAGCAGGATCCCTTTTGTGAGAAACAAACAGATGCTTAGACAACTTTGTGTGCGTAGAAACAAGGTCAGAAGAATACATACAAAATATTGAGTGTGGCCCTTATGAGATAGAAGGACAGGGGGTGAGTTGGTAATGTTTGTGTAATCCAGGGATTGCTCTTGTGGTGGGGTGTAAATGGGCTAAGACTGCGTCTGCTACTTCTTTTCTTATTCTTTTTCATCATTGTTTAAGTTCAATTTGCCAACACATAGTATAACACCCAGTGCTCATCCCATTGAGTGCCCTCTGCTACTTCACTGAATCGGTCCTCGCTTGGGCCCTGCGCACTTGGCACTGTTACTATCTCCCACTTTACTCTGGATGAGGAACAGGAGGCGCGGGGAAGTGTAGGAACTCGGCCGAGGTCACACGGTTAGTTAAGGGGGTATCGCCTTTTCTGGAAGGGTCTTAAAAATGTTACAATGTTGTTTTTTATAAAGAGAGAAATGACCTTCACATATTTGAAAATTCGTGTCATAAGCTTCTTTTTCCCTTCCAGGTTCAAAATGTCTCACCTGCTTCAAATCTAATGCAAACCAAAAGTTTTCTCAGCAGAAGCATCTAAGGTGAGTACATCTGCTTTCTTCTCCGTCACTCACAGTCCAGACCCTGTTCTTAGGCTTTACTTCTTTCCCATTGATTCATTGGGTGGCATTTTATTAGGTGTCTAAAATCAGTGTTTACTACTCTCTTGCTTTTATTCTCCCGCTGCTAATCTCAATATATACATTATTATGAAAAAGAGGAGATCAAGATTGAGTTCTGACCATGTGTCGGGCATGAGGCGAAGCACCTTTCAAAACACATCTTGTTTAATTCTTGCACCACCTTATCAGTTAGGTGCTCTGATTAGCTTACAGATGGAGATCATGAGGCACAGAGAAGTTAAGTCACTTTGTCAAAACCACACAGCAAGTGAATGGTGGAGAGCCAGGATTCAAACTCCAGTCTGTCTGACTCCAAATGTTATGCTTTGAAAGCGGACACGCTACTGCTAGCTCTACCCGTGGTTCAATATCGTAAAGGAATGAACAAGACTCCTTTGTCCTGCACTCAGAGTATGTGTGGACATCCTTGAAGCATCAGGCTGCCTGCTTTCCCTGTCTGGGTCTATTACTTTTGGCTGAAAACCATGGCAACCTGGAATAACCCAGGCCCCCTCAGCCCACATTCTTGGCATGTTTGCCAGGCCACTATGTCTCACTTATGCTGATTACATCATTACCCTGGTCTTGAGCTGAGAAGTCAGAACCTCCTTCTCCTCACATTTATGTGTAAAACTTTTCAGTTGGCCTGTCCACATGAGTTTTCCTTTGGCTTTCTTTTCCCTTTGCTCCCATTTTGGCCCTGTCCTAACTTCCCGCATCTCTTCTGGAGCTTGGTTTTCCTTCAGGCTTGGAAAACCCGGAGCTGACTTTGACTCGAAGCCCTGTGCTCACATGGTCTGTGAACCTACTCCTGGAGCCACTCTTCCCTTTCTTTGGGACGCAGAAGCCTTCTCTCAGATCACCTTCCTATAGAGGAATTAGAAACATTCTCCTCCAAACCACTTGTACGAGGAGACACGTAGGGCATGCTTACGTCTTCTCCTTTCTGCTCAGAGATCTAAAGTTCCTCCTGGTGTGCTTGTTCTAGTTAAGACTGGGCTGTATCATTTTGGCAAATATGGGACGGAAGGCGGTTAATATTCTAGAGGAATACATGGAGATAACATGATGAAGGTGGGGCTTTAATTAGTAGCCTTCCTGACCCATTGAGTGATTGGATCCCCCCCCCCCCCCCAACCACCACCAAGCCCTCTGGTTTTCTGTTCCTCTTCTCTGGTAGGAAAAGTTACATTCTTAAAAAAAGACTCCTTTAAATGGGCCAAGAGCACTTCTCTTTTAGATCCTAAAGACCCCATCCCTAAACTGAGAGCCACCAGATACAATGGGAAGAGTAAGGATCAGGATACCAAAGCTGTAGAACTGGTTTTGCTGGCCAGCTGTGTGTTCTGAGCAGCCCTTTAAGCCTTCTGCACCTGATCTCTTTTTATGGGAAATGCTAGGTACAATCCATACAGTGTTGCAAGGCAAAGTGATTTAGTCAGCACCAATGGCGACACAGGTGTAAAGTCATAGTCTTCCATCAGGTTTCCAATCTTGAAGGCCTATGCTTGAAGTAAAACCATCCAAACTGATCTCTTGACTTCCAGGAAGGAAGTCAAATTCCTTAAGCAGTTGGTTTTAAGGGTGGAAGGTGTACTAGCAACAGTACTAGCAACTGATGGGGGTGCTTGAGATGCCTTGGCTCCATCGGTTCATGATATGGACAGTCGCTTTTCAATCTTAAAAGTGCCATGTGAGTGCACTTTCAAGACCCTGCCCTCCACTTCCCTTTTTTTTTTTTTTTTGAAAGATTTTATTGATTTATTCATGAGAGACACAGAGAAAGAGGCAGAGACACAGGCAGAGGGAGAAGCAGATGCGAGACTCGATCCCAGCGCCCCGGGGTCATGCGTTGAGCCGAAGGCAGAGGCGCAACCACTGAACCACCCAGGCATCCCTCCACTTCCCATTTAATTGCTACTTTTAAATCCTTTCTGTATAGAAATTCCGAAATCACTGCAGGTCAGAGTCTATTAAATTGTGATGTGAAATTGACAAAAAAATTTAGGTAACATATGTTTCCATGTAAGACATCTACATGAATACAGCATTCTTTCAAGTAGATATTCAGAATGATGGCTTTACAAAAAGTAGATATAAATCATGAGGAGCGTTTATAACAAAACACAGTGAAATTTTAGGCTCTTCCTCAGACTTACTCTCACACCAATGCTCAGCAAAACCCCCACTACTACACAACAGAAGCATCTCTTGTGTGATAAAGCCAAGAAGTCAGCATAAGATGAAGGCGTTGTCACAAGTCTATCAGGTAGGAATACTTTCAACTGCAGGTTGCAGAGGACCCAACAAAGAGTGGCTTAACCCGTATTATTTACTTAATAAATCCAGCATTGACTTCTATTCTTAGTGAAATCAAGAACTCAGACCTTTGCTTTCTTCTACTCGATCATTGCCTGCATGTTGTTCTTACATTTATCACTTCATATTTGCAAGATGGCTGCCACAGCTCCAACTACCCTATCTCTCATGAAAGCATCCCCATCAAGAAGGAAGGAAGAGTTTGTTATTTGGAAAAAAAACAAGAAGGAAAAGGGCATCTGGGTGGCTCAGTGGTTGAGCGTCTACCTTCGGCTCACAGCGTGATCTCAGGGTCCTGGGACTGAGTCCCACATCAGGCTCCCTGCAGGGAGCCTGCTTCTCCCTCTGCCTGTGTCCCTGCCTCTCTCTGTGTCTCTCATGAATAACTAAATAATACGCTTAAAAAAAAAAAAAGAAGGAAGGAAGAATGAGGAAAAGCTACAAGGTATAGGAACTTTTACTCCATGTAACCCTCTCTGGGAGGAAAATCTTTCCAGAAGTCCCCAGTAGATTTTGCATTTTTCTTACAGCCCAGATTTGAGGTTTGCATGTCACCTCTAGTCCAATTATGGGTAAAGAAGGAAATGGCTTCCATCATGATTCATCTCCAGGACTGGGCGAACTACAGTCCTAAGTGGCTGTTGGGTAGACAACTAACAGTCTTAGCCACAACAAAGCAATCCAAATGTGGGTTTACAGAAAACAAGAACTTTGGGTTAAGTGAAAGCACACATTTTTCAAATGTAAAGTAGATGTATGCTTTATTCATGAGCTAGAAAATAAGAAACAAATGTACAAAAAGATGTACTGGGATATGCTAGGTGGAGAGTACCTAGATTACCTTAGCAGAGTGAGTCTATCTTCTCTTTTGAGCAGGTGAGACTTTTGAGTGGGTAAGACTTACTTAAGTGAAGCCTATGGAGACAGGAAAAGTGATAATTGGCAAGCCAGCTATTATGGAGAGATCTTTATGGAAAAGAAGTGCCTTATCAACTGACAGGCCTCAAAGAAAAATGATAACTATGGTCAAGGGCAGTAGATGTCTGCTTGGTAACCATTTCTTTGAGGATCTGCCTTTCCGTCTTCCATGTGAGGCTCTGCTTTACAACCAATCCCAATACTCCACTATCACAGCCTCTATGGTGGTCATGTGATCCTAGTTGGGCCAGCTGAATTCTTTATCCTAGGCATGTGAACCTAGAGCAGAAACATGAAGAGAAAAATGCAGTTGGAGTGAAGCCATTCATGGTAATACCTACAAAAATAAGTACAGAGGTTCCTGCTGCTGGTCATTCCATCTCCAGTCATTCCTAGGGTTTAATTTTTCAGCTGTTTCTACTCATTTATTCACCCCACCAATCTTTCTGAGCATACCATGTTTGATGGGCACTGTCCTGGAGTCAAGAGATAGAGCCACAAACAAGAATAACAATGTCCCTGCCCTCATGGATTAAGCAGTCTAATGAGGAAGACCAATGACAAACAAGTAAACAAGATAATTTCACACTAGACAAGTGCTACAAAAGAAATAGGTAGGGTAATGTGGTGGAGACCAGCTGGGAGGCTACTTCAGACTCATGGTCAAGGAAGATCTCCATGAGCTCCTCAGGATCCTCCCAATTATCCTCTTTTTTGTTTTATGCAACTAAGGTCTGTTTCTGTTGCAATCAAATGCTCCTAGTGGACGCTTAGAACAAAAGGAATTCATCAGGCCCTCTCATAGCCTGGAAATGCTAGACTCTAGACCATGAGGTTTTCTTATTCTGAATCCCTATGCCCAAACAACCTCTTTTTTTTTTTTTTTCCAAACAACCTCTTGATAACTAATTTTACTTACCAAGGGAAAGATCTAGATAATATATTAACATACATGTACCATTAATCTAGGGAGAAGATGTTCTGAAGGGCAGTTGGCAGTTTTCTTGCAACTGCATATTCATAAAGGAGCCTTCTGGTACAAATCTGACTTGTCTGAGGCTGCAGAATGAGTCAGTTCTCCCAGGGTCTGATCTCATCCCTAGATGGGATGATGGCTTCAGACAGAACTGAGAGGCCAGAGCTAGACCTGGCAATGCAGCAAGGTACCACAGCCTGTGGAGGCTGGCTTCGAGGGTCTGCACATCTTATCCATCATCTTTAATGTTGGAAGTACTGAATTTTGAAGTCATCTGGGCCCCATGGTATTATTGGAGGAACCTAGACCTGATGAAGTGAGGGCTGGCCAAAGGTCACACAGCTTGTTAGTATAAGGGGCCTGGCAATGTCCTAGATTAACAACTCTGGGCAGTCGTGCTTCAGTGTTTACCTGGGTCAGGAGCCAATATATTTTCAGTTTGGAGTCCTGTCCATGAACCCCAGCTACTACAATCATGGCACAAAATACCTTAAGACAAAATATCTTTTATTCAGTGTGTGGTGACCAAGGACCTACCATGTGGTGGGAGACGAGACTAGAAGAGTAGGTTTGAGCCAGATGGTGAAGAGCCTTGAATATCTGGCTGTTGGATTATGGACTTGCTCTTAGGAACAGGGCACCCCTGAAGATATTTGAATGAGGGAAGTAGTATGGTAAGATCTGTGTTTTGGAGAGTTGAGGCTGATGGGAACAGGAAAGAACTGAAGGTATTGGAGCAGGATTAGGAGGAATGAGAATGGTTCATGATCGTGAGAGATGATCAGGTCTTGAAGCAGGACAAGAAGAACAGAGGAAGAACAGCATTGATATCGGTTGTAGCAATATCAATAGGCCTTGGGGGAAGAGGAGAGGGTGAGAGGGGGAGATCTGGTTTGGAGCTACCAGGCAGGTGAGGAGAAGGAGGACCAGATGAGCAGTAGAGCTGATGAGAAGAAGTTGGGGTGGAAGCGATGGCTTTCCTCTTAGCCTAGTTTATCTCAGGTGTCAGTGGAACACTTCCTCACATGCATAACCGGCAAGCCCCCTAAACCCGAATCTGTAATGTGGCCTCTGATGCTACACATACAGAGGAGATGCTGTTCCTCAAAATCCCACTGAGGACAAATGGTAGAAATGAAAGAAGTGGAACCAAAGTGGTTTAACTAAAGCTCAGTCACTTTGGAGGGGCTGGTTGGGGGAGAGCAGAGGAAGGAGGAAGCCCCGCAGGAAGGTGCAGTTTCAAGCAAGCCAGGAACAGACTCAGGGCAAGAGTAACTCTACAGGGAGGAAGGGAGGAGATGTGCAGGTGTAGTGGAAAGGGGAGAGGCGGGTATTGGGGGCCTGCAGGTATAGTGGAGAGGGGAGAGGTGGGGATGGGGGGCCGGAGTGTGGAAGTACTTCTCTGCTCTTCTCAGTTTCTTTCCCCGACTCTTAGAACTACGTGCCTAGTTGAATCCAGGCACAAGGGTTTTACAATCAGGAGCCTGCTTGGATGGAAGCTGGGGGGCGAGGGCAGGGGATGTCTCAGGGCTCACTTGGTGCTCATCAAGAGTCTTTTATAAGGCCACCTCTACCTTAAGCAATCTTGTTGGCCAAACGTAGAAGTTCTACAAGAGGTGCAGATATCAGACCTCCTCCTGGTATTTTACTTTATCGTCTTCCTCCTCACTTTCCTCTTGGTTTCCCAGGTCAAAAGGGCAGAACTTCCTGTCTGAATTTTAAAGCCTCTGTCGCCTTGATTTTGTTCCTGGCTCAGTGGAGATGAATTCCAAGTTGAAGACAAACAATTGTGCCTTGTGAACAGTCACCGTGTGTTGAAAAGACCCCAAGTGCTTTTTCTTTGCAAACCTGTCTCAGGGGGAAATTCTCAGTGCGGGGAGGGCAGTCGTGTAAACCCATCTTGGAAGGAGGAACTCAATCACTCTTGAACGTAATTTTCTAACTCAATTCGTAGAAGTCAAAAATGTCTAATAAAAAGGAAGCCAAGTTGATGGCAAAGAGAGAACGAGCATTCCACAAAACAGACTCCCTGAGCTGCAATATTTCTTGGTATTAGAAAGGTTGCGCATACACCGTTGGTGCTGGCTGGCACTTGGCCCTGGAGATCACTGCTGGCCAGGTCGCGGTCTCCTCGGAAGCTAGGAAGGTGCAGCCTGAGGGCTTCCTGGGTAAACTGATGTTCAGTGTTGTGCAGACACACCGCAGGTCCAGCCTGTGCCTCTCACCTAGGTGGAAACCCACCACTACCTCCGAGCTCCTGGTTCTCAAATTACTGCAGAAAAGCAGAGGTCCTGGATTTAGGAAAGGAAAAAAAAAGTCTCTTGCAATTCCATTGTCAGTATGGAGTCTACCTCTGCTGCTGTAAGGACTGCCACCCCACAAGAAATATGCATTTGGTATAGATTCTGTTGAGACCAGCCCTCTGTGTTCCTCTTACCAAGTCTCTGCAGAAATTATTTTCCAGAAACTGATCCTCTTTTTTCCTTTGTTCCTGTTCAAAACTGACCCCAAATCATATATTTAGCATCAACAACAAATGCCATCCAACTGTGCTAGCCTCTGATGTGAAAATTGTTTTTCAAAAGCCGAAGTGATTTGAAAATCATTTTTTCCCAGTTATTTGAAGTTACCTAGAAACGTCATCAATTCAAGGACAGATGTCACTGTCACATGGAGGTGTGTTCTTTTTACCTTTTAAAGTAAGTTTTAGGAATTACCTCTCCATGATACTATTTGGAGAGTCCTCTGTTAAAATATTTATTTAATTCACCCAATAAGTGTTTGAAGGGTACACTATTTATCAGGCACTAATGTAGATGCCAATCCAGTGGTAAGTAATTATTATAAATAATAATTATAGTTAGTGTGTACTGAGTACTTTCTATGTACTCACTGTTTTCAGCATGATGTTAAAGGTTTATACATATTCATTAATTTACTCCTAAAACACTATAATGTAGATACTATTAATTTACTATAAATTAGGACATACTATATATCAATGTCATTTTTAAGTGAGGAAATGGGCACAGAGAGGTTATGATACTTGCCCCAAGTCGCACAGCTAGCTAATGGAAGAGTGGGATTTGAATCCAGCAATCTAGGTTCAGAGCCGTGGCTTTTAACCACTTAGAGAACCCCTGCCCTCATGGAATTTATGTTCCTAGTAATTCAAGCATATGCTGGAATTGGAGTCCATGCTTCAGACTAGGGGAACCAATAGAATAACAAAAATGAGCACCAGACTTTAAGTCACTCTAAAGATCTGGGCTTGAACCTTCAACAAACTATTTAACCTTTTGAGACTCAGTTTATATAAGAGCCAACATATGAGCATTTTCTTTGCGGACTCTGAAGCACACTATGTACCTACAAGGGATTGTGTCATTAATTGCTTCTGTGATGTTAACCTGTTATGCCATCAGCCTGGATGAGACCCTGGTTTGGAGAATCACTATAAGGGTTTAGAATAGCAATGCCAAGCTGAGCTCCTCTAGTCCTCCTTCATTCAAATTTTAGCTATGTGACTGGAGAACACTTTCTGCTCACACACTAATGCTTTTCAATGGGGAGAGAAGCTAAACTCAAATATGCTCAAAATTTTAAAATCATTAAAGCCAAAATGTCAGGTTCACCCTAGTTGACACCCACGTTAGTAACAAATGGTCCACATATCTATTAGTACAAAGTAGAGGATGGTTTTGGACAGTCTCCATGTAGGACCAGGAACTACTTCTGTCTGTATTAACAGTATGATATTCACCATAGATGGTAGGACTAACCCTTGTCACCTATTGATAAGGACTTAGAAGATAGGGAGCTTTCAAAAAATCCATAAGCCTTTATTCAAAAACCTTTATAAACTAATCCTTGTTCTTCTCTTTCTAGTTGTGTGCTTTGGACAAGTTAAATACCTCCCTGAGCCTCAGCTTCCTCATCTGTGAAATGGGGAAATAATATTTACACTGCAAAACTGTTAGGAGGATTTGAGATGATACTTGTTGTACTAACTCAGGCTGCCATAACAAAATACCACAGACTGGGTGGCTTAAATTTCTCACAGTTCTGGAGGCTGGTAAGTCTAAGATCAAGGTACAAGCAGATTCAGTTCTTGGTAAGGATTCACTTCCTGGCTTGCAGACTGCTGCCTTCTTGCTGTGTCTTCACATGGTTCAGAGAGTGAACCAGGGAGCAAGCTCTCTGGTGTTTCTTCCTATAAGGACATTAACCTCACCATAAGGGACCACCCTCATGACCTCATCTAAACCTAATTATCTCTCAGAGTCCCCCATCTCCAAAAACTGTCATATTAGGGCTTCAACATATGATTTTGGGTCACACAATTCAGTCTAAAGCACATGTAAAAACCTCAGTACAGTGAGTAATAGGTTCTCAATAAGTAATAAGTATTTCCAGCTTTGGAAAGATTTTCTGCTTTTCCCAGACATCCCTAGTTAAGTCTGGGCTGCCTCTGTTGGGTTCCTGCTGCAAGCAGTTCATGCCATGGTTTGTAGCCTACAGCACAAGCATTTCCTGTACTTGTTGAATGCCTGAATACATTTTAAAGAGAAAACACTTGAAGAGTTTATTTAAATCATATTTTTGACCAAAACTAAGCACAAAATTATATTTAAACTCCTATGCAACTATAAAACAAACTGAATTAAAAAAAACAAAACTGCTACATGAGCAGTACAATTCAGAATAACAACATTAGTATGAGCGATGGTGTTTGCATTAAGCTACATCACTGACCATGAGGAGACACTGGCTCTGATGCCCTGGTACTTTTGTGCATGCCCTGCTGGAACCCTGCCCCTCTTTTTCTTGTTTGTACAGTATTCTGTGATGTCATTTGGCTTTCACAGGCATCACTTATGAATCACTTAGATATCAAGTCCACCCGTGTTCCCTTCTCATTAGCCCAAGATAATTACAATGGTACCACTTTGTGCTAATATGACAGTGAATGTAAACACAGACTTGGGCACTGAAATCTCCCAACAGTCTCTGTTTATGGGATAGGTGATCATTCAAGCGATCCAGGGTCTGCTAATATTTACTTCTTAAGACTGTTGCTGAAATGAATATATAAAGTCACCAAATTTTAGAATTATTTGGCCAACTCTTAGACTTATAAGGATCTACAGACCTTGGTTTAGGGACATTGATGTGATCTTTAGGCCTTTGAGCTTTGCCATTAGACAGTCTGGGTTCAAATCCTACACTAGCACATGGTACTTGCGTGCTCTTGAAGAAATTCACTCATGTAGTCATTCAACAAGCAACTAGAATGGCAAACAAGACAATCCAGCACCTATTACATTCCAGGCACTTTTCTGGGCCCTGGGAATATAACTGGATATAAGACAAACATAATCACTGCCCATAGGGAGATTACATTCTTGATCTAGTGAGACAAAAACCCTTAATCTCTTCCCTGAGCCTAAACTTTTATATGTATAAGTAGGGATAATAATTGGGTTTAACCAGAGGGTCACTGGAGGACTGGATGAAATGATGCACATTTAGAAGTTGTGCTGGATTGTCTTGTTTGCCCTTCTAGTTTCTCCCTCCATCCTTCTCACCCTACTCTGGGCTTCTGGCTGGTCTCCACTGGTGGAACTCTTATGGTAGAGGTCAGGGGGTGGGAAAATGGGGTTGAGGGACTTGTTCCCCCAGTTTCTTGCTTGCTGGGCTTCTGCTGGACGATGGCTGCTGACCTCCACTGGTGGCCACGGCTTGTGGCCTTTTCCCTGAGCATCTGCCCTCCCAAAATTGCTCCTCAGCATACCTGTTCAGGGGCAGGAGTGACCGCTCCAGCTGATGCTAGCTCCAGGTTTCCTCATAGCCTCTAGCTGGTTTCTCTTAACCCTGCCTCCTCTTTGCAAATCATCCCATTCATCCCTCCCTAGCTACTCCACTTGAGAATGCTGGCAGTTTCCTGCTGGAACCCTGCTTCTGAATCATACATAAAGTATGAATCTTATTTCACAAAGTTAAATGTGCAAGCAGGGCCACGTCATCTATTGTTGTTGAACAGAATCAACTTTTGCTTCCAATCTCCCATTCCATTGAGTTGATAGGAAATACTGCAGCATTCTTTGCTCTAGGGACTCATGAGAAGATGGACCTCCAGCCTCTTTGGCCTCCAGGCCCTCTCTGTTTTTGCCAATTTCCTCATAGTCCAATCTGATCTGTGGGTCAGGCGGTGTGCTGCACCCTCTAAGGGTGCTG